>NC_139222.1:141326698-141776698 GCF_055691185.1 Crinia signifera | reverse complement strand
CCCTTTTTAGCACCTAACTAACCTCCCCCCCCATAGCTTAACCCTCTCTCTAGTTTCTACCCTCCTCAATCACACACAAAGCCTGACCCTTCCACTTACAATGAAGATGCTGACAGTTGGTATTCCAGCGCTAGCATTGTGGGCCCCCTCTTCTCCTAATATGCCCCTTAGACTCCTAAACATGGGGGATGTTTGGATGGACCTTGCATTGCAATGGATCTCAACTATCAATGTTTTTATTCTGTAGGTAATGGTTTTACTTACAATATCGCTGGCGCATTCTTATGTTTGCCACCATAGAATGGTAAACATTTGATGGTAATGTGAAAATTCCTCCCCATTACAACTCCCAGCCAGCCACGATGCAGTGGTTTTCTTTCTGCAAGCGCTGCCATTCTGAAGATGTTTGCGCCTCTGTAAAGGGCTTTTTTATGTGCATGCACAAATCATATACATTTTTTTTTTCTATCTAATTCTTTTGATAAATGGTCAGCTACCATCGCATAAAAAGATTCCCAGTTATTATTTTATAGTTGGCTTCTGATGTCCATCCATACTACAATGAGGTCCATAGTTTCGAACAAATGGATTGGCTGCCTGTACTGAGAGCAGGAAAAACAGGTGGTAGAAGATATTTAGGTACTTGTGAGTTATCCGGGCTGCCGATTTTGTCCTTAAGTTTGGTTAACTTAAGGACACCCGACCGACGCGATGCCCACGATTTAGCTCCAAATCGGGGGCATCGCGTCGGTCGTGGCCGTTATAAGGGGCCGCGACGCGATGCCCCCGATTTCCCATAGACAGTAATGTTAAAAGACACGATATCGGGGGCATCGCGTCGGTCGTGGCCGTTATAAGGGGCCGCGACGCTATGCCCACGATTTCCCATAGACAGTAATGTTAAAAGACACGATGGACCCGATTTCCCATAGACAGTAATGTTAAAAGACGCGATGGACCGGATTTCCCATAGACAGTAATGTTAAAAGACGCGATGGACCCGATTTCCCATAGACAGCAATGTTAAAATAAAATTACAATGTGAAATTGGGCAATATGTTTTTAAAAAAAATGTTTCATGGCCCCCCACCACCGTTAACGCCACCCCGCTATTGACGCCAACCCGAAGCGTGGCGAGCGCAGCGAGCCCGCGAGGGGCAGCGGTACGCGTCCTCCGACCTTTTCATGCCCTACTATCCACTAGGGCGTGGAGTGAGAATAGAATAGTGTGGCGAGCGCAGCGAGCCACCGAGCCCGAAGCGTGGCGAGCGCAGCGAGCCCCGCGAGGGGACGCGGACACCTGTGAAGCCCGCAAGGGCAAGCGGATACCTGTGAAGGTGTCCGCGTGCGCTCGCCACGCTTCGGGCTCGGTGGCTCGCTGCGCTCGCCACACTATTCTATTCTCACTCCACGCCCTAGTGGATAGTAGGGCATGAAAAGGTCGGAGGACGCGTATCGCTGCGCTCGCCACGCTTCGGGTTGGCGTCAATAGCGGGGTGGCGTTAACGGTGGTGGGGGGCCATGAAACATTTTTTTTAAAAACATATTGGCCAATTTCACATTGTAATTTTATTTTAACATTGCTGTCTATGGGAAATTGGGTCCATCGCGTCTTTTAACATTACTGTCTATGGGAAATCGTGTCGGAAATCGGGTCCATCGTGTCTTTTAACATTACTGTCTATGGGAAATCGTGGGCATCGCGTCGCGGCTCCTTATAACGGCCACGACCGACGCGATGCCCACGATTTCGGGCGCGATGAAAAAATCGGCAGCCCGGATAACTCACAAGTACCGATATTTATACAGGGCTACTTCAAATCTGTCCACCAATCAAGTTGCTCTGTAATTGCCAGACCGTTCCAGCTCCAATTGCCAGATCTATGCAGGGACTTGTAGTTCTTCACATTTGGGAAGATCACATCATGGCAAGTAGCATTATTGAAAACCACTGTTCCTAAGTGGCCAAATTAACTCAATGCACACAATGCTGATGTTCATGTAGTTGAGTACTTTTTGCAACTGCACACAGGCAAAAATTCTACAGAGCCCGAAGCTATGTATACACATGCCGATTTCAGCATATATCGCTGACAATATGGTCGCTGAGCGACCATATTGCCAGCGATTGGAGTGTGCACTGGAAATAAATCGCCAGGTGCGCGCTCCCGGTTTCAGATCCTAATGGTCGCTGGTCAGAGGTGCATGCTCCTCCGACCAGCGACTTCCACCGCCTCTTCTCCCGGCAGTGTGACATTTTCATCAGCGACCATCTCTGGTCGTTGATGAAAACGAGACACTGAGCAATGTGATTGCTGAGCAATATATTGCCAGCGATCATATTGCTCCGTGTGTACACACCATAAGCTATGTACACACGGATTTCAGCACATATCACTGGCAATATGGTCGCTGAGCGACCATATTGCCAGTCAGTGATTTCATGTGCTGTGGGTGATAAGTCGCCAGGCGTGCTCCCGCTGCCAGCCCTTCATGGTCACAGGAGCATGCTCCTCCAATTATGACTTTCAATCACAGGTCACTGGTGCACAATGCACTGTGTACCAGCGACCAGCGATTTCTAGTCAAAATGAGGTAGAGACAGAATAGCTGTGTACACACTGGGGCGATAGGGGCTGAAATCGCTGGAAATATGGTCGCCAGCGACCATATTTCCAGTGATGGGAGTGTGCCCCGGCGATAAATTGCCGGGTGCGCGCTCCCGTTTTCAGCCCCCTTATGATCGCTGGAGCTTGCTCCCCCGGCAGAGGTTCCCTTTCATCAGCGACCATCTCTGGTCAGCTATATATGGCTGAGCAATATATCTCCCCCCGTGTGTATGGGGCTAATGAGACAGAATAGCTTACAATTTTCAGCCAAAATCGCTGGTCGCTGATGAAAACTGTACACCGAGCAATATATTTGAGAGATATTGCCAATACAATGAGCAATATATTGCTGAGTGATTTTAAGCCAAAATCGCTCAGCGACCAAATCGCACTGTGTGTACACAGCTTTTCAGCGGCAGTGTTACTGGACAGATGGGATCAGAAACATTGCAGAAAAGTGAAAGCTGCTACTGAGTGGTGACTGGAAGGTGGCTAGTCATGAACGCAACAATGGTCTGGTCAGTGGGCATATCATGGGAGTGTCACAGGCAGGACTGCATTCACAGCTGCAAGAGTCCATAGGAAGACTGAGAAACTGCAGCAGCAATAGGCATGTGCAAGTTGTGATGATGCTACCAATGGTGGTGTCTAGGAACACAACCCACCAATCACTATTAAAGTGTGCACAGGCACTGAAAGTGGGTATCCCAGTCCTTGACATTCAGCCAACAGATGTTCACAAGGGAGGCAGTTTATAACAGCATCTGCATAAATGTACTGATGGGCGCAGCCAGTAGATGCTGCTGGGTGCCTTTTTGCTATTGTGAAATTGGGCCCTAAAGATGGCCATACACTAGTGCGATTTTGCCTTTTATCATCCAATTTCGACAGATCGGGCCGAGCAATTGAATAAAAAGTGGCCAAATCACAGGTGTTTGACATCTGATGGGATCCGATGCACATCGGATAAGATCCAGAAATTGAACCTGCTGCACCAAGTATAAATCAGAATCGAATCCATCGCGGGTGCTTTTTAGTACCCATGGTGTATCGCATCCAATTTCCCTTGAGCTTTCCCGATAAATCACATGTAAACAATCAACGGCACATCAATTGACAAATCGGATGTGAGGACTGGGTCAATTCAAGGGAAATCGGATCGACATGTGGCTCAGGCAAGTTGGACAAGTGTATGGGGGCCTTAAGTGTCCAACCTTAAGCGGTTAATGAGAGACAATCATTAATGGACGCCCTCCTATGTAGTAAAGTCTGTTGCACCAATCTATCGGCGGGGGACATTGAGTGGAGCCTTAATCTGTAACAACACAGGTTCCTAGAACAACATCAAACAGAGGAGATGCTTAATGCATCTGTGGTAACACAACTGGCATGTGAAACACTGGTTACATAGGGTACCCAAATCCAAACAGTAGCATTTTATTTCCACTACAGATAGTAGTTTGATCTCTCAGAAACATGAGGAGTTGTAATCAAAGTCCATTACGAAGGTGTATTATAAAGCTACATAGAACAGATCACAATTATAAATGTAAAGCCCAAATGAGCTAAATACAGCAATATAGACACAGAAAGGTATATAACACACATTTGTACTCATGGGAGTGGCAGGATAAACGTGTCATTGTGAAGGATGGTGACAGAAGATCAGACTGTTGTGTGTTTAAGATAGTGTATAAGGCACTTACCTGAGTTTCAGGTTGTCCATAAATTCTGGTAATGTGACCGAGTCCATAAGAACAAAGTCCGCTTTGCCAAACTGCAACCCCTCTTGTACTGCCATGGTTGCGGCACCGAGATCTTGGAGACACCACAACCAATTCAGGTGCTACTCAGTTGTGGAACTTACACCTGCATTCACAAGCTACACAATCAGTGCACAACTACACCAGCGGACAATTGCACAACCAATGACAGTTACACCCTGCCTGCAGGAACAGTGACGGTCTCTGTCACACCCAGACTGTATAGTACATCATGTGGCGCTCTCTCTTGGATTCCAGGCACTCTCTGTCATTCCCAGGTGTGTGAATGATTCTGAAGAGCACAATACCTCTGGGAACTAGTCATCCAGATGTCTCTTAGCAGGTGATATCTCTTAAGGGAGGTGTGCTACTGAAGTCTGTCCAATGATAAAAGTCTCTGGAAAAAGATTCTCAAGTGAACTTCTGCAGGATGGAATATCTGATTAATCATACAGTTTCAGAGACTCACATGTTTCAGACTGTAGAAGACATAGTGGAAGATGGGGTACCTCTTTCAGTGCATTATGGAGCAATGTGCAAGCAAATCATCATTGGAGACGGACACTCTGTTATACTGATGCCCACTGTCAGGTCTCACAGGGAAAGCAGTCTCTTGTGTGTGAGTCTCCCGAGTGCAAGTCTCATGTCTCACACTTCTGTCCCATCCATACAGAAAGCAGCAGCAGGAAGAGTGTGTCGGAGAGGTGAGGGGGGAGGAGGAAGGGCAGACAGGGGAGGGGAGAGGTAGTAGACGCTGGCAGGGGAGGTAGGATAACAGAGAGGAAAGGTGAGGCAGAGGGGAGGGGCAATGTGACAGGGGCCATTCACAGGGATCTGGGGGTAGGTGAGAGAGGAGGAAATGAGGGAGGGGTGGAAGGCGGAGGGGCAAGGAGGAAAGTGAGGAAAGGGGCAGGGAGAGGACTTAAAAACAAGTTTCAAAGGCGGGATATAGAGAAACAGGGCGTACATACATGGGAACACAGCACAGTGGAAGGATGTAATGACATGATAGCAGGTGAGGGCTGGCCGTGGAATCGTCACAAATGACGAATCCTGCGGTGAATTATGCGCGATTATTACCGGGTGCGAAGTGCACTTGCGTTGTACAAACAATCTGTACTGGTGATCTGCGCAGGGCAGGCATAGGCACCACGTAGCTTTCCTTCTGCTGTGGAACTACATGTCACAGGCAGCATCAGAGGCGCAGTGTACAGTAGTAGTCTGCAGTGCTCTCTGTGCATGGGCTGCCAGATGGATTCTGGTTAAGGGGAATTACAGTATTATTACACCTAACACCCACTGCCTAATACATAACTCCCGACATGACCTATCCCAGGAGGGTACTTGCTAAATTCTAATTGGCCTTTCATGCCCAGGAGGGGTTGGGATCGTTTGGTCGACAAGCATTAGGTTGACACAGTTAGGTCGACATGGGTTTAGGTTGACAGGTCAATAGGTTGAGACAAGGATTAGGTCAACAGTGTCTAGGTCGAAAGTCAAAAGGTCGACATGGGGTTTTTAACAGTTTTTTGACCCGATTGTCGACCTGGACACAGTTTTGGGCACGGTGCCTCGATGCACTCGGCACACTATTTTATTCTCCCACCACGCCCTAGTGGATGGTAGGGCATGAGATACCGCCTGTCGGCACATGTCCGCTCAAAAAAGAATGAAAAACCCCATGTTGACCTTTTGACTGTTGACCTATCCCCATATCGACCCAATGCTTGTTGACCAACTTGCTGTAGACCCAATGACCATATCCCCTCAGGGGTAGGAGCAAGGGGGGCTTGCTCCTAGTTGCCTTTAGTAACCAAGTGATATATCTCCCAACATGACCCTCTCCAGGAGGGACACAGAGCTCTGCTCTTGGACTTCCCTCTTAATTCATGATTGTTATCACCTGTGTGGAACAGGTTGAGTAATAAGAAAAGTGTTTCAACACAGGTGATGGCAATTATAAATGAAGAGAAAAATGCAGGAGCAGAGCATTGTGTCCCTCCTGGAGAGGGTCATATTGGGAGGTATGAGGTGGTGAGCAGAGGAAGCCACCGTGCCCAAAGCGTGGCAAGCTTGCGGGGGTCAATTTTTGTCCCTTGTTCCCACCTAACTCCTCTCTCCGCCCCTTGTCCTCCCCTGTCACATCACAAGGGACAAAATGCTCATTTCCTGGACTTCCCTCTTAGGGGCAGGGCCGGCAACAGAAATCTTGGGGCCCTGTACACTGATATCTCTGACGGGCCCCCCTAACCCTGCCCCCTTGAGCAAAATATTTTAGTGTCAGTCTAGCCTGACTTATTTATGAACACCTGGATGAAAACTGGGAGGTGATACTTGCCGAAGGCATTCGCATTGCGGATCTGCACATGCATATTTCCACCTGTATGCATGTGCAGACCCACAACATTGGGACCAAATTCGTCTCTTTACGAGCCAACCTGAATCACCCCCTTATTGTATGATTGCCATCACCTGTTTTGAATAGGTCAATTGATAAAAAAAGTATTTCAACACAGGTGACGGCAATCATAAATGAAGGGCCTGATTCAGATCTGTTTGTCAGGCAGCCTAGTGAACAGACACTTGCCCGCTGCACAAATCCATGCAAGGGGATGTGCACGCTTACACATACTCTCGCATGCGGCCACACGAGTGAAAAATCATTCGATGGTCGCTCACCATCAAATGATTTTTTACCCGTTCTCAAAGTCAGTCTAGACTAGGAAATGGTCAAATTCGGGGTGAGCGCTGACATCATGTGACGTCAGGCGCCCGCTCCAAGCAGGCATGGACATGCCTGCGTTAACCAGGGAACGCCTAGGGTTTTTAATGGGATGCCCATATAATGCGGGGGGTTCGATGCTCCAGCCCCCTTCCTTCCCTTCACAAACGAAAGACGTTTGAACAGGGAGCCTGCACTTGCGCATAATCACCCAGGGGAGCGAATTTGGACCTGGCCAACGAGGTCTGCATCTCCCCATAAGAGAATAGTCCAGGAATAGAGCATTTTGGCCCTCCTGGAGAGCATCATGTTGGGAGGTATGCCAATATGTAGCATGTACCCACTCCTCGTTATGTATGATGCACCCACTTCCCAATATGTATGACACACCCACTACCTAATATTTATGACACACCCACTCACCATTATATATGTTGCACCCACTCCTCATTATGTATGATGCAGTGTCTGTAACTCCAAAGCTAGTAGCAAAATAGAAGGGTCCCGATTAGAATAAACACATAGAGGAATGTAGGAGGTGAGTGTTCCATCAGACTATTGACTAAAGGTGCCCATACACGGTACAATATTCCTGTGAGTTTTGAACTAGATCATATCGCATACGATTTGCGTGTGATGTGATGCGATCGGGACCTAGTTAAAAAATCACGAGCTGCAGAGACTATGTGCTGTGCGATGGGATGCCTGAGGGAGCGCGCAACGCATCACACAGCACCATTGTATCGTGTATGGGCACCTTTTTTCTAAATGTATTCTCCTAGCTTGGGATCTCTCATTCCATAGCAATCTGGATAAGTAGTTTTTATTGTATGCGTGCGGAGTGCTTACATAGGCGATTTCAGTCTATATACTCTATATACAGTACTCGAGATTTTCCTATGAGTAAATTTCATGTGACTAGCAATAAACATGTAGCAGCTGCCCACCGCCCTGTTGCTTTCCTGTGATTCATGTACTGTGTAGCAGGCTTGAGTCTCTGCAACTGATGGTAGCTAGGAAGCAGCTTTACCTAATAAAAGCCACATCTCACCTGGTCCTAATCTGCCACTCAAAACAAATAAGTAGTTCATATGTGACCCTTATTAAATAGATGAGTTGGCAACTGTATGGGAAGCATATGGGGTTACACAATGTGATTTATTACTGTCAAATGGATCTAAGAACAACCTCAATAAGTCTTTACAGCCCACAGTGGTTTGTCTTTGTAATTTTATAAAATAAGGAGCATAAGACTAGAAAATCTGAACTCATTTTGGTTGATGCAAGGCCTCTTTTGTTAGAGGCTACACTGTATGTAACAGTTTATGTAATATTGTATAATAACAGCTATAAGGCAGGGTGCATTACGGATGGTGTACTGGTTAGCATTACTGCCTCATCGCGCTGAGGTCATGGCAAGAGAGATAAACGTCCAGCCAATCACCTGCTAACTGCCATGGTACAGGCTGTGTTTGAAAAAAGTCAGTAAGGAGCTGATTGGCTGGACGTTTATCTCTCTTTATCACCCTTGCATTTATATCTTGTACCACTTTTACACCAGAATACCGGGTAGGACCCGGGAAATCGAACACGGGAAATTGCCAGGGCATGCCCTGCCTCAGACCCCATTTACACTGCAATTCAATCTGGGTTATTCCCGGGTAAGGCCCTTTCACACTGAAAACGGATCAGCCCTGTCTTTCCTTGCTGGTGTCATTAAAAATTGACCTTTGGGCTGTTTGAGATGAGGTCACAAGAAAGGGAAAAGGGAGGGGGTGGGTTCTGCTCCCAGCATTGCAGCAAAGATGGCAGACGGAGTAGCTGTGTTGCAGTTGCAGACAAGATGGTGCAGATCAGGTTTGGGGTCAGCCAAAGTGGAACACACTGCGTGACAGCCAGTGTGTGCTGTAGCAGATGAGGCTGTAAACACAGTGTGGAGTGTTCTTGCAGCACAGAGCATGGTAACGCTGCTGCTACATGCGCCCTGTGCGGGTCTCCAGCAGATGACATCATCTGCCAGAGTCGCAGAAGCACCAATCAGCTCTTCGCGCCCCTCTACCCACCAAATAACCCAGATAATGACCATTTACACCACCCTGAGCCCCGGATAAGCCCGTGTCCGACCCTGAACATTTGCCGGGTCAGATTCCCGGGGAACAGTACCCGTGTTATTTTTTTTCAGCCCATTTACACCATGCCCTGCCCCGGACTGGAGCGGCAATATCCCGGGTCCAAACTCTGGTGTAAAAGGGGTATTGTTAAGGCTTAATACATCTGCCCCATTCTCTGTAAAGCGCTGTGTAATATGTGTGCACTATATAAGAAACTGTTAATAAAAAAATAACCATGGTACATTCTGCCAATTATTACCTACATACTAATCACATATGTACTAACATGCGCATGGGCGTCACATGATACCTGGTGCGGCATGTTTGGGTTGGGGCTTCACATAAGGAGTTATTTTCTACTGCTTTTTCCATAACATACAACTGCATGGACTAGTCACACCTTACTAGAGGCATGGCGAGCGAAGCAGTACATTATTTGAGGCCACATTTGGTGGTAAATCATAAATGCCACCAAAAACCAAACTTTGTTGTCTTGCCTACCTGACCCTCTCCATGAGGGAGAAAATGCTCTATTCCTCAAGTTCCCTGGTAAAGTAGGATTGCCATCACATGTGGGGCCAGATGCACTAAGCTTCAAAAGTGATAAAATGGAGAGTGATAAACAATCATGTTACAGACTGTGTTTGAAAACTGTCAGTCAGGAGCTGATTGGTTGGTTGTTTATCACCCTCCATTTGATCACTTTGAAGCTTAGTACATCTGGCCCATGGTGAGCTAGTCAATTGATAAGAAAGGCGATTCACCTAGGGTGACCAACTCATCCCTTTAATCCAGGACACATATTAATTACACAGGTTCTGTGGCTGGCTTTCACCTGGTTTTAAACTGCCACACCTCAAGACTCCATTTCACCTGGTTTTAAACTGCCACAGAACCTGTGTAATTAATATGTGTCCCGGATTAAAGGGATCAGTTGGTAACCCTAGTTTCACCACAGGTGATGGCAATCATACATTACCAGGGAAGCCCAGGTACAGAGCATTTTCTCCCTGAAGGAGAGGGTCAGGCTGGCCCGGTGACAGGGGGGGGGGGGGGTCTAGAGGGACAATTGTGATAGGCCTCACGATTCTGAGGGGGCCCAGAGGCAGACAGGGGTGTAGGGAGGGGAGGGTGGCTCTGGAAGAAGTCTATTTATACCCACCGCTAGGGCCGGCTGGACAGTAAAGCTTATGGTTACCACCCGACCGGTAATTTATACCGGCGTCTGGAGTCTGGACGGGTGGCTTCCCCGGACTATACATAGTCCGGGAATGAGCCCCCTCTCTGCCCGGCCCGGCACTGCTCTCCGGCGTCCCGACTGAGCTTCCTCCCTGAGTCCTTCCGCTTGTTATGTGCACTGAGCCGGGCGGCCATGATTGATTTGTCACTTCCAAACCACACACAGGATTGGAAGGATGCAGGCGGGGGGGCGCCGCGGCGCAGAGTCATGAGTGACACTGTCAGTCACTCCACTGCGGCGCTCGCTGGGAGGAGGGAGGCGGGAATCGGGAGGCGGGTCGGACACACACAGACAGTGTGTGTGTGTCACTGACTCCACCTCCTCCAGGCTCCCGCGCTCCTCCGGGCTCCTCCTTCGGTGGGTTATTTTGAGTGCTCACCATGGCCAAGTGCAGTCAGCGCCCCACCATCAGCCTCCCCCATGCCCAGCCTCTGTCAGCCTCAGCCTGCTTCACCCTCAGCCTCCACCACCTTTGGCCTCCCCCACCATGCTCAGCCTGCCTACACCACCACCCTCAAAGTCTCCACCAGTTCGGCCTCCTCGACCTCCACCAGTCACTGTCTGAGACATACACCAGTCTCTTCCATCACACCGTGCTGTGGTGAGTGACAAAAGTCATTTATTTTTACTACTGTTTATTCACTTTAACTTTCTGTGTTCTGTGCTTTGTTCCTATGTGTTCTGTGCTGTCCTGGTCATTACTTCACTACTGCTCCCAGCATGTGGTACACTATGTAATGGGTGTGTGACGTGTAATCGGCATTACATTGAATTTTTTTTAGCGTGCGCCTTCGGCGCGCACTGTCCTTGTCCTTGCTGTCCAAAAATTTGAGTCCTAGCAGCATAACGAGTAATGGACATAATGGTGTGCAGCATAATGTGTAATGGGCATCACGGTGTGTGGCATAACGTGTAATGGCCATTGCGGTGTATGGTGTAACATGTAATGGGCATCACGGTGTGTGGCATAAAGTCTAATGGGCATTATGGCATGTGGTATACTATGTAATGGGTGTGTGACATGTAATCGGCATTACGTGAATTTTTTTTAAAGTCCTGGCATAACGTGCCTATCTTAGAAAAAATTTGAGTCCTGGCATAACAAGTAATAAGCATAATGTGTAATGGGCATCATGGTGTGTGGCATAACATGTAATGGGCATTATGGCATGTGGTATACTATAGCATTTTGTATACAATGTAATGGGTGTGTGATGTGTAATCGGCATTATGTTGAAAATTTTTGATTCGCGCCTACGTCGCGCACTGTCTGTATTCTTCCTCCTTTACAAAAAACTTTTTCAGTCCAGGCATATCGTGTAATGGGCATTGCAGTGTATGGCGTAACATGTAATGGGCATCACGGTGTGTGGCATAACATGTAATGGGCATTACTGTGTATGATGTAACATGTAACTGGCATTATGGTATGCAAAATCAAGAATAAAATTGAAGCAAAGGTTAAAAAAAAAATCAACATAAGGTGAGTCAAAGGGCGGAGCTGGGGGCGGGACAGGGGTGGGCAGTGGGTGTGTCAAGGGGCGGGCCACTGTCTGGGAATCTCTCAACAAAAAGGTGGTAACCCTAGTAAAGCTCCAGCTCCTTCTCCGCAGCCCCCACTAGTTCCCATCTGTTTCCAGGGCAAATAAATCGGTACTTATGTAGTATCTGGGCTGCCGATTTTTTGATTGTATGCCTTAAGTTAAGGCATACAATCAGATGCGATGCGATGCGATATCGCATCGCATCGCATACGATGCGATATCGCATCGCATCGCATACGATGCGATGCGATGCGATGACCCGATTTTTCCATAGGATTCAATGTTAAAATGGACTGAGTCCATTTTAACATGGAATTCAATGGGAAAAAGGGGTCCTTTTCATACCCCTACTATCCAAGTGGGCATGGAGTTGGATATAAACCTGTGGCGAGCGTAGCGAGCCACCGAGCCCGAAGCGTGGCGAGCGAACGGTATTCTGCGTCCCCTCGCGGGGCTCGCTACGCTCGCCACGCTTCGGGCTCGGTGGCTCGCTACGCTCGCCACAGGTTTATATCCAACTCCATGCCCACTTGGATAGTAGGGGTATGAAAAGGACCCCTTTTTCCCATTGAATTCCATGTTAAAATGGACTCAGTCCATTTTAACATTGAATCCTATGGAAAAATCGGGTCCATCGCATCGCATCGCATGCGATATGGTCGGGTGCGATGCGATGCGATGGACCCGATTTCAAAATCGGCAGCCCAGTTACTACATAAGTACCAATAAATCAATTACCGATTGTCATGTGCATGAAAGTAGCACAACATCGGCGCTACAATTGTTGGCTCTGGCCTGTATGGCAGAGAGAAGGGTTGCCCAGATGGGAAAATCAGGCGCCGTTTTGCTTATGTATTTAAATTATTGGTAAAAAATTAAATATAAACTCAAATCCACAGCTTATGTGCTGCTCCCAACAAAAGACTACTAAGCCTTGCTGGTAAACAAAAAAAACAAAATAAAGAGAGCGCACTGTGTTGATCTTTTGTTATTAGATTTTTTACTTAATTATTATTTTTAATATAATAGGTACACCTTAAAATACACAATTATGCATACATGCATATACACAATAAAAAATTATTATACACTTTAAAATATATAATGCATTCCGACTAGCACCAAAAAACGGCCCAAGTTCATGATCAATTGCCAACTTAATATAGAGTTCCCAAATGGATATAATGAATGTCACTTCCAAATGAAGTTATTATGATGTATCCAATTCAATTTAGGAAACAAGGTTTGTATGGGGTTATATTACCGGCTGATGATGACGGTAGCAGCAGTCCAGTAGCTGCGTGTCCGCTTCCACCGGTGTTGCTCCGATGGACTGGGAGCCGGTACCGGGAGCAGACACTCCTGAAGCAGGTGAGAACTGGTCTGCTGACAACCAGCGTGGCCCCGATGTTGTGGGAGCCGACGCTGGGAGCTGACACAGTTATAGATGTTATACCTCTCCCGGAGTAAGCAGATGATGGCGGGTGACGCTTGGTCCACTCGTTACCAGCGTAGCCCCGAGTTGGAAGGGGCCGGCGCTGGGAGTTGACACAGGTGTAGACGCCCTGGTTTCTGCGATGGAGATTGCACCTGTGATGGTGCTGGGACACCGCCAAGATCAAGTCGGGTAAACGGTAGTATGGTTCAATTCAGTCGGCTGGATGCTGGGCAACAAAACGTTGGTAGCTTTGGCTATCTCTGATGGTGGTAGTCGGAAGGATTTAAATTCAGATAGTCTTGACGCATTTCTCCGTCCATAAATTCTGACGGTTTCCTCAGAAGATCTGTATGGCAGAGAGGCTGATATACAGCGCTCTGCACCTCCCGGAGCTCCAGCACTGCCAGCAAACTGCAGGATCATCTGACCATCACATATTGCAGCAGGTACACCTGCCTTTCTCTCTGATACCTGCCCCCTTTATCTGTTCCTCAATGTCCCCTTCCCTCTGAGCACTGCCCCATTCTCTCTGATCCTCAATGCACACTTCTATCTGAGCCTTTCATGTCCACCATATGGGTCGACCCAATGATCACACCCTTGCTGAATAAGGCCCATGGTCTACAATACACATAGTTCTGAAGTGATTAATTTAGAATTACAGGTAATGGAAAAATCATGAAACAGATCTATTGAAATTCCTCTCAAACAAGGGTAATGGTGTTGTGAATGTTCTCTACTATCTCGCCACTACTTTAGATTTGAATACTTAAATATCAGCCTATCAATATCTAAAGACTCTCTGATATTACTCACTCACCGAGTCAGGCCAATCACCTAATCTTTTAAGTTATAATGGATGATAGAAAGTGTTGCTTGTACACATCACCTAATCAATAAAGTTACAATGTTGTCAGTACTTTCTTAATTATATTGGCCCAAAATAGATGTCAGCTCTGTCAAATGTGGGTTTGGATCATTGTCTTATATTATCCAAATTCTGCTGTTGGTAGATACAAGTGAGATAGCTGCTTTGCAGGTTCAGTAAAGGTGTGTACACACTGGACGATATATATATATTGAATATATTCGATATCTCGATGGTCCATGGGCTAGTATGTACCAGCAATATATCTGTACATAACATCATTTGCAGACATTTTACATTGGCGGTGCAGCAGAGCTGATAGTCAATATATACATACCTCCCAACTGTTCAGCTTTTTGCAGGACCGTCCCACCAACCCATCAGCTCCTACCTGTCATTTTTCAAACACGGCCTGTGACATGGCAGGTAGGAGCTGATTGACTGGAGGTTTATCACTCTCCATTTTATCACTTTTCAAGCTTAGTACATTTGGTCCTATGGGTTATACGCCATACACTTGTCGCACAAGCCAGCTGCAATTAACAGCAACAGGGCTGGTGCATATACTGTAGATGCCTGCTCAGATGTGACATCAGGCATGACTGATCGTGCAGCATTTATTCAAAACACACTGCCCAATCCTTCTAAATATATATCTGCAGATAGATGAAACTGCAGATATATCTTTAGGTGTGTACCCAGCTTTACTATACATACGAATGTAGCTTGTCAATGTTATAAATGTTGAATTTGTAAAATCCTTTTACAAAACAACAGTAAACCAAGCATTAAAGACATATCCACTTGTTTCCACTAGAGTGAGCTAGTTTCCTAGGTAAAACAGAACAGCTGGCTCAGCCTGTAGTGGAATCTGCAGCACATTTTGTGTTATGAAGCAGTGATAAGTGATCAAGTGCCTGGTACTTTGGGGTAGATTTATTATGCTCGGTGAAGTGATAAAGTGTGTGG
The DNA here is from genome assembly GCF_055691185.1 of Crinia signifera. NCBI lineage: Eukaryota > Metazoa > Chordata > Amphibia > Anura > Myobatrachidae > Crinia > Crinia signifera. The sequence goes on along the minus strand of NC_139222.1, from coordinate 141,761,434 downwards.
TCTTATCACCCGCCAATCAGCTCCTACCTGTCATTTTTCAAACCCAGCCTGTAACTTCACCGTTAGGAGCTGATTGGACGGTGCTATAGTACCAGTCACATTATCACTTCACCGAGCTTAATAAATATGTCCATTTATCACCTTCTAACAAGATCCTAACTGTCCCTTTTTAAACCCAGCCTGTAACTTAACAGTCAGGAGCAGGGCCGCCAAGAGAAATCATGGGCCCCGGTAAAACAACTTCCCTGGGCCCCCACGGACTTAACTCCTCGCACACTTTGCGGGTCCGTTGTTACGCCACTGCTTCCAAGGTGGATACAGGGACAAAAATTAACACCGTAATGCCTATTACGCATGTCACACACCCATTACATATTATATCACATGCCATAATGCTCGTTACACGTTATGCCACACACATCGTAGTGGCCAGTACACATTATGCCATACACCGTAATATCTATTACATATTTTACCACATGCCATAATGCTCATTACGTTATTCCACACACCAGTGGCGTAAGTTCGTCACAGTTGCCCGGAGGCAAGATAAATATTGGTGCCCTCCCCCCCACATACACACAACCTTATATAATATGTGTCTGTTCTGAAATATATATGTTTTACAAACACAGAGAGAGAGAGAGAGAACACATATATATTTCAGAAGTCAGCTACAGAAGCGATATTGATGGCTTTCAATTGACTGATTTAAACTGGCAGGGGAGGAGAGGTGCCCCCTTGGGAGCAGGAGCCCGGCGGCAGATGACTCCATTGCCTCCCAGAGTTCTGCCCCTGCCACACACCGTAATGCTCATTACATATGTTGCCACAGTAATGCCTATTACAATATAATACCACACGTATTATGCCACATACGTTCCGCTTATCTAAATGTTCATTGCTATGGGTTTCATGCTTGATGCCAGAGGTTAACATGCTCATTGCCATGGGTTTACATGCTCTGCCCAGAGTTACATGCTCTGCCAGGGGTTAACATGTGTGATACCTTCAAAATACATGGCACCCCAATGCTTGTAAAATGTTGTAAGACTTTCATATTGAACTGTGAGGGGCAGCTGACAGTTACAGCAGCAAGTGCAGACAGTGGGTTATGTGACTGCAGTATATAAATAGAAGCCATGCACTGACAGTTGGGCTCTGAGGAGAGGGTTGGAGGTAGCCATTTTGAGGAGACTGAGCCATACTGGACTGTTATGAGAAAACCCAGTGTGCTACCTTGGGGCCAGATGGTGAGAGACAGCCTCCCTGTGGAGATTGTGAAGGAGAGGTGGGTGAGGACGCAGACACATACAGACACACAAGGTTTGAACTGTGGTCTGAGGAGAGACTGCCAAACAGAGCTGACAGGAGGTGTGGCCTAACAGTTATGCTGTGTACACACGGTCCGATTTCCTTCCGATGTTGACGATATAGTCAACATCGGATCGGCATTGGATGCAGATCGCAAGGGTTTTAACCCTTGCGATCCCGATCCGATCCCGATGCGCGTTCACGTATCGGAAGCCAGAAAGTCTTGGCTGCCTTGTCTATATAGTGCAGATCTGCACTATATAGTCAAGATAGGATGCAAATCGGATGTGCCTTAAGATCCTATCCACGATCCTATCTGATCAGATCGTGGATAGGATCTTAAGGCACATCTAAAGTGTGTACACACCATAAGTGATGCAACAGCCTCCCAGTGCGACCGAGCAACAGCGATGCAGCCTAACTGTAAGGAGGCTGGTGGAGGGCGGCTATGGAGATGCAGCCTAGAGGTAATTGACTGCTGGAAGGACTGGCAGGGAATCCCCGGATGCCTTTATAAATTGAACTTACAGTATTACATGCAACTCAACTAGCCAGCCAGCAATAATAGACTAAAAGATAGTACAGAGAGACTGTTCATAATTACTCCATGTCACATGGTTACTCAGCCTATACAAAGCCAGTTTGGAAGCAAAGCTTAAGGAGCCCATACACACTCCGTTGTGTCCGGCTCCGTTCTGTACTATGCGATGCGCGCTCCCGCGCATCACATAGTACGGTACAAAAAGTATGTGCTGCACATACTTTTTGTACTAGCTACACATTGTATCGGATCGCAGTGCATGCACAAGGCATGCAATCCGATACGATGTGTACTTTAAAAGTAAATAACGTAGCCGCAAAATGGAGCGTGTATTGGCTCCTTTAGACTTTATTGAGCAATGTATATTCTTTATAGGTAAATTGGCATCCAGCTGCAATTTCAGGCTTAAGTAAAGAAATTGTGAGCTACATTCATAAAGTGCAGTATTCAATGCACATTTACGAAATGTGCAGCGAATCCTGTTTAGGATTTGCTGCACATTCGTAGGGTTCCGGAGGGCAGGAGAATTCACTGCCAGCCCTCCGTGTCACCCTATTCAACTCGTCAGGGGCAGCAAGCCCCTGGCGGCCAATTTTAACCCCCGCGGCAAATGCCGCAGGGAGCTGGGGGAAGGCGGCAGGCAGGAAGATGGAAGTCTCCCTGCCTGCGTCTGACACTGAGGAGGGCTGCCAGGACACTGGCAGAGCCCCCCAGAGCTGGCAGGGGGCTGGGAGACTTCCATCTTCCTGCTGCACTCCCTGGTCCCGAGCGTGCATATGTAATGATCGGGACGAGAGTGCAGTGAATAAATGAATATTAATGAGGTGATCTCGGCTCCCGGCCCCATGCTGGCTAAAGTGTATACAATTTTTTTTTTTTTTAAATTAAAATGAAATTAAATATATATTAATGTGCTGTAAGCACATGATTACAGATAGCATGCCTTTTCTTAGAAAAAAAAATCAGATTTTTTGACACCAAACTCCCCCCCCCCCCAAAACCCTTTATTTCAAAAGATCACTTTTGTGTTCACCTAAAAATGATGTTGAATGCAAAACGGCGAATCATGGCAAAAATCATGGAGAAAGCAGTTCTCCATCCTAGCATTAAATACACTCTCAGCGAATTCCAGTGAAAACTCCATTGAAATACTCCAGCGACTTGCAGCGAACATGAACTGGCCGGCATTCACTGTTTGCTTTCGAACAGTGAACATTGAATAGGGTGAATCACATTTTCAGTGAAACAGATTCACCGCAAGGAGTGAAAACAGCCCGATTCGCCCAAAAAACCCCGGAGAATTGGGAGCATTGAATACTGGCCAAAGAGTTAACTACAGCTAACATCTATTACTAATGCTGCTTTCAGACCGCATAACTGGCTTTGACCCTGTATTTGAAAACGTTTCCAAAAACGGGTCTGCCAGATAAAACCCCTTTCACACCGCAGCTCTTAAACGGTATATTACCGTTTAAGTGCCGATTTTTTTACACTGGCAGACCCGTTTTTGGAAACTTTCCAAATACAGGGTCAAAGCCAGTGCAGCCTTCAGCCCTCCCCTCCCCCCCCCACGCGCGTGTCGACCCCGCGCATGTCGACACCCCCCCGCGCGTGTCGACACCCCCCCCCCCCGTGTCGACCTACCCCCCGTGCAGCCGGTACCTCCGTTGTGGATCCCGGCACTGCAGTTCAGTATGGTCGGAAGCACTTATGAAAAAAAGTGTCTTTCAGAAAATGGCTGCCCCATAGGAAAACCTGTTTAAAAAAACTGTCTTTCGTATGGGGGCAGCCATTTTCCAAAAGTCACTTTTCTTATAAGCCATTTTCCAAAAGTCACTTTTCTTATAAGAAAAGTGACTTTTGGAAAATGGCTGCCCCCATACGAAAGACAGTTTTTTTAAACAGGTTTTCCTATGGGGCAGCCATTTTCTGAAAGACACTTTTTTTCATAAGTGCTTCCGACCATACTGAATTGCAGTGCCGGGATCCACAACGGAGGTACCGGCTGCACGGGGGGTAGGTCGACACGGGGGGGGGGTGCGTCGACACGCGCAGGGGGGAGGGGTGTCGACACGCACGCGGGGGGCGCGGGGCGGCTCCAGTGCTGTGAATATTTAATGAGCGCTCATTAAATATTCACTGCGCTGAATTTAGGACCCAGCTCATTGGCTGGGTCCTAAATACCGTTTCAGACCCGATTTTGAGCCTAAAATACCGGCTCTGAAACGGGTAGGACCCTGCATTTTAACCGGTTAAAAAAAACGGTATTTTCTAACCAGTTAAGTGGTCCTGCACCTTTCAGACCGCACAGATTACCGTTTTAAAACGGTAAAAAAACGGCAATATACCGTTTACAAAGTGCGGTCTGAAAGGGGCATAAGAAGAGGCAAAATTAACAATATAAATTGTTTTTTTATTGACTACTGGAAAGACTTATTTGCCTGTGCACAAAGGAAGACAATTCAACAAGGATATATTCATCTGAAACATTTAAGCTTAAATGTATAGTTCTACGAATATAAAGGGACAATTATAAATAGCTATTTATATAATAAACAATGCAGTTCTTCAGGAACATCTATAAGGATTTTACAAAGGTGTATAATATATATGTATGGATATTACTTCAAAAGATTAACTTTCTGTGGATTACAAAGTTCTTTAACAAAGGAGTCAGCATAGTTTTCCCTCCGCAGACAAACTCTTATAGGTTAAAGAAGACTAAAACTAGACAGGATTTCTACACAGCCGACACCTTAATAAGACTGTATGCAAAAGTTAAACAGTTTATTGAGACACTAGTATAGTATAGACACTGTAATTGTTAAAGTGTTCCAAGAGAAAGAGTTATATATTTGATTGCAAATGCATGTGTTACTTTTTTTTGCCAAGCTCAAAGCAGCTATTAACTGTTATAGCTCTTGTTAACTGTTTCCCACTGACAGTATTAACAACGGTAGCATGTAATAAACCATTTGGATACGGTTAAATAGGCCTGCAAAACCAAAATAGGGACATCATTAGCATGAAAGAGTACCACTTGGATAAATGTATTTTGTTTGTCAAGGTTTATTTATAATTTGTGAATTGTAATTTGTGCCAGAGAATTTGTAATTGAATTTGTTGTAATTTAATAAATTGTTTATGTAAAATCTGCAAAGAACCTCTACTCTGTGAAAAGAACGAGAAGACACGAATTAAGGTAGAGTGATACTCACCTGAATGCTACCAACAAAATTGAGAGATACTTACCTGACTGCCACTAGAAAGCTAAGATAAACTTACCTGTATATTACAAATGCTCTTTGCCATGGGGTAAACCTTCTCTGACAGGGAATATATGCTCTGCCAGGGGTTAACATGCTGTTGCCATGTAGGTACATGCTCTGCCATGGGTTACATGCTTTGCCAGGGGTTAAAATGCTTGTTGTCATGGAGTTACTGTACATGCACTGCCAGGGGTTACATGCTGACTTCAAGAGTTGGATCTCAGCCCCAGCAGCATGCAGGGAGGCAGCAGACACAGAGCACCCAGCCACCCACCTTCCAACTTGGAAAACAGGACCTGGACAAGGGTGGGAACCAGGTCTGGGACTGCTGGGCTGTAGAAATGGCACTGGCACCTGTTGCTGCTGGAGGCAGCTGGTATGAGAATGTGGGGAGCGGGGTGGGCTGGATGCTGCGGAGTGGGTGGTATTCCTGCGGGAGGTGGCCTCTCTCTGTCCCAGCTCCTCCCGGCACCCAGGGACTACCTACCCTAAATATCCACCTGTTGCCGAGCCACGGTAAACTCTTGGGTCACATGGCGAGCTCTCAGCAAGCCCTAGAGTCAGAGAGCAGAACGCCACTCAGAAGGACCTCTGTGATGCTGCGGCCCCCCCATGCCTGCACATGTCTACACTCCCAACGCCACCGCTAAACAGCTGACTCCAGCGCACTCAAACCGGCACACTCACCACCAAATTAAAATAAAAAACCTGTGTGTCTGGACCTGGGCCCCCCTGACAAGGGAAGCCAGTGAATGGGGAGGTGGACGAAGTTCGTTTGGTGAGCAAAATGAGCCGAGTTGCAGCATTGAGGATATATTGGAGTGGAGAGAGACATTTGTTAGGGAGGCCACATAGGAGAAGATTACAGTAGTCCAGTCTGGAAATGACCAGAGAGTGGATGAGGGTCTTAGCATCCTGTGCGAGAAAGGCTCTGATCATGGCAATATTTTTTAGATGAAAAAGCCAGGTTTGTGAGAGGTGCTGACCGTTTAATACAAAATTATCTCTATACATTTAAGCATGATACATAGGTCCCATGCTATTTTACTGCAGAAGTAAACAAAATAATACAGAAATCAGGAGTCATCTTGGTATAAGTTAGGTCTTTTTATTTGATAGGGAAGGTATGCATCCACTAAACCTAATAATCATTGCTTTCCATAGTTTGGCACTAACTATCTGCATTGTTTACCTGGATCCTTGGATTTGTCAAGTCAGCCTGCATCAAATGGAGCAGGAAGTGTAAAAAACATGGAGCTCAACTGTAGCCACTCAGCATAAGGCTTCACTTCTCCCTTTAAACCTGCCCCCAGGCTCCTGAGAAACTAGCCATTGGGAATCTGGGGTGGGCTTAGAAGTATGGTAGTGTTATGTCTTATGCTGAGTTGCCTTATGCAAGTGGTAACCAGTCAGCACATATATGAGCAAAGGTTTTTATTGTAGGACTAGTTTACCTTAATTGTACTAGAGCAGTGGCGTAACTACTGTAAGGCAGCCCCAGCTGCCGCTTGGGGGAGCAAGCGGCAGCGGGGTCTGTGTGGGCGCCGGCACCCGCTTGATGCACTGACATGCTGCTGCCTGCCGCTGCCCACCGCAGGCAAGACAGCCACAGCGTTGGTCCGGCCATGGCAGAGATGACAAATCCTCCCACTGATTCAATTGACTGTACACATAGCTGGCTTATTGGGTGTACAGGATGGATGGGCGTGCTAGGGTGGCCTGGTCTCTTCCTCTATCCTGCTTCAGCTTCTCCGTAATGGAGAAACGCGTTGGAGAGGAGCCCCTGGGGGAGCAAAGCTTTTTGGCAGGGATGAGCAAAATTTATAGTTACGCCACTGTACTAGGTTAATTTGATAAGTGGTAAATTTTTATGAGAAGGTGCCACAATCCCTGGACACCTGGAATGTTCAATTATTCCACACGTCGATTACGCTCTGAAAATACAATAACAGGAGAGTAGTATGCAACATTATTGGACTGTTCGAAAGAACAGCTGAAAAATAAACAGCCAAGAATGGAGTGCACAAAAGTGCATTTCTACCAAGATAACATGCCATCCCACAAATCGACCATCGCAATGGCAAAATTACACAAACTGGGCTTTGATTTGATTTTCCATCCACTCTAATCTCTGTATTTGGCCCCATTCAGCTTCTTCCAGTTTAGAAAATTTGAAAATCAGGCTCTGTGAGAAGAAATTCTCCTAGATAAGGAAATCATCACTGCCGCCAATATTTTGCAGGCTTTGAGACCCCTTACTTTTCAAATGGTATTAAAAAAAAGGGCCAATCACTGGACCAAATGTTTCCCCCTTGAGGGCGACTATGTTGAAAAATAAAGACATTTATTTTTTCTCCAAAAAAAAGCTTAGCCTATACGCATGCGCAGTTCATCGATAATCGTCCGCCATTCAAATTTTCAGCCATGCGATCAGGTCTTAATTGGGCCCTTGGTCTCCTAATTATAGACAGTACAGTGGGATCCTGCTCATTTTATCTACTCTTTTGAAAAAAGAATCAGAAGGCTTCTCAGTTGGTGGGCAAGAGAGCAATGGAATACACCATCACATGGTACAAAGAAAGAGAAAGGTACTGGCTTTGAAATGTGAACAATTACAAATTGATGACAAGATTTTATAGGACATACATGATAGCGGTAATTGATATTCGAAGCAGAGTGTATTGATATGTGGTGAAGGCTCTCACTAAAAACGTGTTTCGCCGAGTGGGGATACAGGTGGAGAAACGCGTTTTTAGTGAGAGCCTTCACCACTAGATCCCGCTGATATACATCCCAAATAGAGCTGTCATATGGAGTAAGCTTTGAGGTCTGCCCACAGCAATTCATTTGCCATTGGAAACTATCCGGAGTACATCTGGTAATTAGTGGACTGACGGACCATACCAAACATCCTTGCAGCCAAATTGGATTACAAATTTGCGGGACTGGTAAATATATTATTGCCACTGCCTCTTAAGGAACTTTGCCTATAATCAAATAAGCCTTATACACTTAACCGCTAATAGCCTCTATATCAGGGGTGGGGAACCTTTTTTTGTGCCAAGGGCCATTTGTATGAGGAAAAAATTCTTTGGTGGCCATAAGTAAAAATGTATCTTACAAATTGTCCTGCTGCAGCCGTCCCACGCTCCGGCGGCTGCCACTGAATAGGACTGACAGTCTCCAACTGCTGTTGATTAAAAGGAATCTCGCGAGAATTCCCCTGTACTTGACTCCCGGCAAAGCCACTGGGTGGGTGGGAGGGCCACTCAGACCGGCTACGGGGCCCGCATGCAGCCCCCCGGGCCTGATTTTCCCCAACCCTGCTCTATATATAGCCTTTTTAATATATGTTTTATGTTGTATGTCATGTCTGTCGATTCATTGTGCACTTTGAAAGTTGTAATTTGCTATGAATTATTCTTTTTAATAAATGTATTGATATTCAGATTGTGTGAATAATTTTCTGAATAGGACTGCGCTTCTTAAAGTGGTAGCTACAATCTATTGTTTCTGCCACAAATCTCTATTCTACTCTGACTCTGTTGCCTAAACACAAAGAGGACTGGTACCTGTGGGGCTAGATGTTCACCTATAATAGCCATGTTTTTTGGGGTGAATTAAGTCCGCCCCAACTCCGGTGCCACCAGGTCTTGCATGTGACAAAGTAACAGTGATCTTTGTGCAAGAGACAAGAGGTAAACTAACTAAGGGACTTAATTGAACAGTTAAACAAAAACCTGAATTGCAGCTTCCCGTAAGTAATTCAGCTAAAGGCGCCAGTGGCCTAGTCGCCAAACCGCTGGCGACCGAGTCGCATACACAAGAGAAATACAACGCGCCAAAATGCACATCACACAACAGTACAAACAACACAGAATAACATTAAGAACACCGTTAAGGGTTAAACACCCAAATGGCACCATATAAAGGTAAGTACCGAACTGTGGCCCTCTCTGATAGCACCAGAGGTGTAACAAAGAAATGACGGGTCTAGGATAGTAACAAGAGATAACCCAGGAATAGAGAAAAGTAGCCAGGTCTCCAAATGGAGACTTACGGCACTGGTATATGGAACAGCTGGGCTGGTTGGGAACATCCAGGAGACAGGGCACCAGGAACAAACAGGAGCTGAGAGCAGGCAGGCAGGTAGCTCTAAACTTAAGCTGCTAAGTGGAAACTACAGGAAAGGACCGAGAAAGACAGGAACAAGCTGACCAGAGGCAGGTAGATAACTGTAGCAAAAGCTAGAACTATCACTGGCGGGGCAGTGCTAGACTGAATCCCTTAAAATGGGTCAGGTGACCAATCACCTGGGAAAGATTCAGCCCAGCTCCCCAGTCCTAATGCTGCCAGCTGAGACCGAGATAACAAGCTAATTAAACAACAGTCTTGTGCATAGAGCAACCCAACCAGGATTGAGATGCAAAGGCACAGACTAACCACTGGAGGCCACAAGAGAGTCCATTACTAGAAACAGACTCTTGGAAAGCTCACAGAAACTGTCAAGAATAATCAAAGGAGGCGGCCCATGACAAGAACCCTTTACAAGGGTTCAATAAACCCCAATATCCAGCTTAATCCCAAACAAGGATACACAAGAACCTGAAATATTGGTTTGAAGGAAAGCCGTAGCAAAAAACAGACACACGCTGTGACTCAAGCTAGTAAACTTGATGGTGGCCACAGGATACAACACAAGAAATATTTGTGATGAGCCGGATGAAGGAAAATGATCAAGGCTTATTTCTCTTCTTTTCTTAGTCTTCCCTTGACGACATCTAGAAACACTGGGATGGATCCGAATCTCCTGCTTGGAGAAAAAAGGACCTGGGATGAATGATATCGGACTAAATCTCCATAAAAAAATTATTGATGTGGAGACATCCACGGAGTCTTCTGGGACATCAAGACTGGAATCCTTTGCAGGAATAACATCATAAGAAACTTCTCCTGAGGTTGAAACTATCGGAACCCCCTTAAGGGCCGGAAAGACAGAGCCCCCTCCTGGGGTTATAGTATTTGAGACCCTTGCTGATGCTGGGCCTTTGGGACCTCAGCTGAGGATGTGGCCACCCCTTCTAAGACCCCTCCTGGGGCCGAATGGACAGAGCCCCCCTCTGGGGCTGGACAGCCTGGGCCCCCCTCTGCGGCCGGGAAGCATGTGCCCCCCTCTGGTGCCAGGCAGCCTGGGCCCACCTCTGGGGCGGAACAGAGAGAACCCCCTTCTGGGGTGGAGCCGACAGAACCCCCACTGGCTGTAATACCACTTGAGACCTTTACTGGGGTAACACTTCTGGGACCCCCTCTGGGTTTAAGTCACTCAAGACCCCTTCTAAGATAATAGCCTGAGACTTCCCTACCGGGGTTAGTACAGTAACATAGAATGCCAGCAATCTATATATTACTGGAACCACTGGGCACCAATGACAATCATAAGCCAGTAATATATAGATTGCTGGCACATGCCAGCAATCTATTTATTACAGGCACCACTGGGCACCAATGATTTAATTATTAGCCAGTAATATATACATAGCTGGCACTGGCCAGCAATGTATATATTACTGTCCACCATGGGTTAAATTGAGCCGACACTGTCATGTATAAAAACATAGCACAAATGTTGACGGCTGCGGGATTTGTACGCACCACTGGCCCCTCCCCCTCCTTTTATTATGAGAAAACAACTGTGGGTGTGCACCTTTTTAACCCTGAAAAGCCCATTAAAGTCACAGGCACTCATTTGTGCTGTAAAAACGTTTTGAAGAGCTAAAACGTTTTACCTGCAATGGGAATGGTACTTAAATGGCATTTAAAACTGTAATCTGCTGCAGTGGGAATGTTAAATACCGTTTAAGATTACCTGTAACTTAAAACGGGTCTGCAGTGGGAAAGCAGCATCAGCTTTATGAATCACATTGTTGACCCAGACTCACGTAAAGTAATTCCATATAATCACCTCACAGCACTTTTCCCTCATCTTACCATCCCTCTTTTTCTTTATTAACAAGTACAAAGTTACGCCAATAAAATATTATCCAAATTGACTGAAATTGATAAGGCCCATGTGTTAGATGCTGTACTGCACCGATCCCCAGGGAAAGGCCTTCTACCTTACACACACACATATCAAACACCCCATAAATTTGGAGACATTACAGACAGGCATCGCTAAATGGACACACGATTTTCCTTCAATCTCTATTACATCCATATTTGCCGCCTCTGTAAAATTGAATAAGCTTTTAGTTTCCGCATCTTATGCTGAAATGACGTATCAGCTTCTGCATCAGACTCCGCTTGCTTTAAATATCAAATGCTCAATGCAGGCCTCTATCATTGTATGTGGAGCTGTCCGGAGATCACTAAACTTTGGTCACTCATCCAGAATTCTATCCAAAACACACTTGGAATATTTTCACTCCTTCACCTACATGGACACTGTGGGATATTTACTCACCGATCTGCCATAAACCTCCTGCAGGACATCGCAGGCTGTTAGCTAAAATTGCAGCGGCTGGATGGAAAACCATACTGATCTTACAGAGGGATTTTCTTGTAGCAAAATTTTTTTAGTGATGGGAAGTGCTTTGTTGGAGGTGCATTATAAAAAATGTTTTCTAATGCTTGTGTGTGTGTAATTCCCCTGGCGTAATGCATGTAATGTTCCCTCTGGCACCGTGCATGTAACCCCTGGCACAGTGCACGTAACCCCTGGCATCGAGCAAGAAAAGAGGCACTTATGTGGCATGCTATGTAATGAGCATTACCGTGTGTAGCATATTGTGTAATGGGAATTATGGTGTGTGGCATAACATGTAATGGGCATTATGGTGTGCATAATCCCCTGTCCCACAAAGTCATGCCCTAAATTTTTGCAGCGCGCCTTTGGCGCACACTATTCCATTTCCATTAGAGTAGTTTTGCACTGTGGGGCACAATTTCAATTAGGGATGGTATGATGTGGCCTGCATTATGTATTTCATGGGTATGTGGGATAGGCCATACATTTATGGGCCCCTTAACACACTGTGTTTTGGTGTGAAACAATCTCGATCCGATCTGGATGTGACCACGATGGTCGTTAGACGTTGAAATGTAAATAATAGCCGGAATTAGCTTAGGGGATAGAAATAGCAGCAGCCATTTTAGACATGAGTGATGCTTGGTGAATACCTACTGAATGCTTAACATAGCTATTTTGCTCTGCTTTGTTTTGGCTGCCATTACAAAGTGTGTTTTAACTCTACATTACTATGTCCATTATGGAATCTGCAATGATGAGTTGTTACCAGCAAGATTATCTGCTGAACAATGCTGTGATGAAGGTATGGCATCAGAGGGTCCAGCGTAGGAGAGCAAGATCTTGCTGGACGAAGCAGCGGCTACTGAGTCGTCAGACTCGTTCTAACATGCCACTACTCAGGTACATTAGGGAGAATAATCCGGATGACTACAGATATTTGCTTTGAATGGATGATGTCACCTTCCAGGAATTGTTGCATGTGGTACATCAAGAAGCAAGATATCAAGTATCGGATGGCTAACTCTACTGAGGACCAGCTGGTAGTGACCCTGAGGTTTCAGATGACAGGACGCAGGGGCGGAGCCAGGAGAAAATGACAGGGGGGGGGCACCATTATAGGGGATGGGAGTGGGAGGTGTTAGTGGTGCCAGTGTGCACGCTCAGAGAGTGAAGCGAGACAGAGAGGAGAGGAGGAGAGCAGAGAGAGGGCAGGGATGGGATTAGAAATAGAAATAGGCCCTGACATTTAAAGTACATGGGCCCACTTTGGTGTGAAAAGTGGGGAGATGGAGTTGTGTGCGCGCCGAAGGCGCAGGGTTTTGAGGAAGAAGGGGGCGTGGCCATTAAAAAGGGTGTGTGACCTTGAGTGTAGTGTACCACACCATATACCACTCCTACACATTATGCAACAAAATAGTAGACCCCATTATACTTGCCGCTTACACATGATGCCAAACAGAATGAGACAAAATTCACATTATGCCACATGGATTAAGCCAAAATGTACATAATGCCGTACAAACAGGGACATTGCATGCCAAAAATTTACACAGTAATGCCCATTACACGTTAAGCCACACACCATAATGTCCATTACGCATTATGCCAAACCCCATACTGAGAGGCTGATGTAGGTACTGGGATGAGGGACACATGGAAAGGAAAGGGGCACATGGAGTAACACAAGTGGGTAGGTGGGTACAGGTGCACTCACCAATTTGTGCAGTGTGCTGCAGGCTCCATGGTGTCAGTGATAATCCGGTGCCGCCTGGCTGGATGCACCTCATCCATGGGTGGTAACAGGAGTGGACTAGTAGCTCCGCTTCTTTATCCATGCTGAGGGGGATGAGGGTGCAGGGCCTCCTGGTAAAGAGGAGAGGGTGCAGGGCCTCCTGGGTGGGGGGGAGAGGGTGCAGGGCCTGCTGGTAGGGCGGGAGGGTGCAGGGCCTCCTGGGTGGGGGGTGGAGGGTGCAGGGCCTCCTGGGTGGGGGGGATGTGCAGGGCCTGCTGGTAGGGGGGGAGGGTGCAGGGCCTCCTGTGTTGGGGGAGGAAGGGTGCAGGGCCTCCTGGGTGGGGGGGAGAATGTGCAGGGCCTGCTGGAAGGGGGAGAGGGTGCAGGGCCTCCTGGGTGGGGGGAGAATGTGCAAGCCCTGCTGGTAGGGGGAGAGGGTGCAGGGCCTCCTGGGTGGGGGAGACAGGGCCCAGTAGTTTCATCCCTGGCTGGCCTGGAGCAGTTGACAGCCGCCCCCATCAGAGGAGGTGAGTGGCCTGTCAGCGGGGAGGGCGGGCAGGAGTTTGCTGACACGCTGCTCTGAGTTTAGCAGCGTGTCAGCTGTTTCAGCCGTGTCTGCTGCCGCGGCCCCGCCACACAACAAGCTCCGCCGATCAGAGCGGCTGTCAGCTCAGCTCTGACAGCCGCATCTCGCCCCCCCTGCCCCCTTCTTCCTGGCGGCGTATGGCGGGTGGCACGTGCCTGGTTGCCCCCCCTGAATCTGCGGGTGACAGGACGGTCTCTGGCTGACCTGAAGTTTGGTTCCCTCATCTCACCGCAAGCTTTGGGCCTCATCATATAATTATTGTGAATACAAAAACAGTTTTTTTTTCTTTAAAATATAGAAATGGTGAAAAAAATATGGGTACTTGTGTAGTTTCACGGCGCCGTGCTACGCTACGTTGTCAGCGTAGGCCAAGCTACACATCCCAGCGTGCTCAGCGTAGTGTCCCCGTCGGGCAGTGTATTCTCCATACTGTCCCCGCGAGCTGCAGCTCTGTTCCTGGCAAGCCTAGTGAGTGCCTCTCACACAGCACCGGTAACCGCCAGATCCCCTGCACTGGCAGACGCCGGCGGAGAGGTGATCATGCAGGCGCCAGCTGAGAGGCTTGCAGTTACTGAGAGGAACACGCCAGGGATGTCCCCTCTCTCCTCTACTATTTAATATGGCATTAGATCCATTGTTGAGACACATGTCACATAGCGGAGGATGGAGGGGAATCCAATTGGCAAACACAGAACTCAAACTTTCAGCCTTTGCGGATGACATTTTATTATATATCTCTAATCCCAAACAAACAATTCCAATAATATTATCACTACTGGCAGAGATTGAGAAGGTGGGAGGATTTAAAATTAACTATTCGAAAACAGAGGTATTAAGCTTCATTCCAGAAGCAGATAGGCTGGCGAGACTCGTTTCCCTTTAAATGGGCCCCTAAACAAGGGATAATATAACTAGGGACCAAAATCCCCCCAAGTCTCTCCAAACTGTATTCATTAAATTATGACACATTATGGACTAGAACAACAACAGATTTTGCAAAATGGAAACATTTACCGCTGTCCTATAAAGGTAGAGGATATTTATATAAAATTATTTCATTTCCACGCTTCCTTTATATATTTCAAATGTGCCGATTTATTCCTTCTAAAAACGATATAGCAAAATTTAACAAAGAACTTACTAAATTTCTATGGGCCGGAAAACGCCCACGCATATCTCTGTATAAAATGCAGCAATAAAAAGGATTTGGGAGGACTGAACCTGCCGTGTCTGAAATCATATGCCATAGCGCAAATTATCATATTGCTATGGACTGGATAACAGGCACAGAAAGATACACTAATTTCTCGGAGGAACAAAGCTTCATCCCAGAAATTAACCTGATGTCTTTATTACATAGAACACCGAGGATGATACCAGAGGAAGTTAAAAATAACATACATAGAACTGAAAGAGAAATATCCACACTTTTATATACACAAGCTTTGTTTATATTCAAATACAGAACTATGTCCAGTTCGTAGTAACAAAATATCGGACAGACAACACACTAAGCTTATTAGATAGAAATACACGCCTAGGGAAATCTACGTCCACATCACAGATATATGATGGACGCCGATCACAGATAAAGTTAGATCAAAAACCTAAAGGAATGCTGAGATGGCAACTAGATTTTCCAGAATGAAAGATGCAAAGAATGCTGAAAGCATATGGTCATTTAAATGATAACCTGGGATCGTCCCCATATGTGGAGATACACCAGAAATTGTTACACAGAGCATATCTTACCCAAAAACTTGATCAGGGAATCTGTAGATAATAATTGTTATAAATGCAAAGATCCAGAGGCAGATTTGACTCACTGTATGTGGTCATGTAAGATGATACAAACTCTTTGGCTAGAACTTGTCACGATCCGAGTGCTGAAGCAAAGTCTCTTAATGGCTAAGTGCTTGCGCAGGCTCAGCTTGCGTTGCAAGTCCCGGCGCTGCCGGCCTCCTGTGAGCTGTGCGCCTCTCTCCCTGTCATCTCCCGGTCCACTCAGCGCTGCTGGGTCCGTGGCTGCGCGGTGCACTGCTTCCCTCATCACCAGTGACAGAGTCCAGTGCGCAGCAGTCTCTCTGTCTGCCGCCATTGCTCCTGGCCACAAGCATGGAGAGTACAAACACTCTTTCCCGCCTTAACCTGACATGGGGATCACCATGTTTCCTCGGTCACATGTCTGCCTCAGCCAATGCTAGCCTGGTTTGATCTCCCAGGATACCTGCTCAGCCAATCATGGCTATCCTGGGGGTATAAGTATCCTGGGAGCGCTCACTCCAGTGCTAGTGCTTCAATTGTCATTTCATATGCAAATGTTGCCTGCTGGTGTTCTCTCTCTGCTGCAGTGTTCCCTCCAGGTGTCCAAGTCGCTGAACCTGCCCAGGCTCACCATCGCCTGTGGCTATCCAGACTCATCATCGCCTGTGGATATCCGGGCTCACCTTCGCCTGTGGATATCGATGTTTGCCATCGCCTGTGATCTGCCAGGTTCTCCATCGCCTGTGTCCAGCCAGAATTCCAATCCCTGTATCTTTACAGGCTCACCTGCACTCTCCACCTGTAGCTATACTGACCTGCCGGCTCCTGCCTAGCTCCATTCGATGTTCCATCATCGACTGTGGTCCGATAATCCGGTTCTACCTCCAGCTGTCTTCCATCCGTCCTCCGGATTCCACAGCTCCTTACCTGGTCCGATACCCCGGATTCCATAACCTCATTCCTCATCCGATGTTCCACCATTGATTTTCCATCAGTACAAGTTGTAAAGTATTTCATCTCAGTGACTGTATCATTGCCATACCATTGCCTTCATTCACTGCTTGTACTGTTATCAACCGTCTGCTAATAAATCGGTTGTACTTTTATTCTGTCGTGCAATTCATGCACAAGGGTCTCCTTCAACATGCAAGGTTCCGGTACCAGTTCAGACCCCCACCAGCGGTCCTAGTCTTCCCGACTCAGACCCCTGGTGTGACAGAACTACAGGAATATATTAGGCAGGCCCTACATATAGATTTTGTAATTTCTAGAACTTGGGTGTTCTGGGGAATATATTCGACAACGGATCAGGAAAGATTGACGAAAGGAAATAAGAGGCTACTTTTTAAATTGGTGGCAGCTACAAAAAAAACAATACTATATCAGTGAATCGCACCTGTACCACCTGTCTTCCCTAGAATCATACATTTATTCCTTATGGACTGGACAGAAACAGCACTCCGAAAAGATAAGTTACAATTTTTGAGGTATGGTTACTATATGCACGAACCCTATATTCGCCTTTAAAAACCGCACTTAGAAATTCCTTTACAAATACATCCTGGTATTTACAAGAAATGTCAAATAATGAACCTCCTTTTTAGGGAATATAAATTAAGATAGAGATTAAATATAAAGTGGAAGAAAATCTGGGAAAAGGGAAAAAATGGATATATGTCAACTTTGATGAAGGTCCAAATAAGGTAAAATTGTATAGAAATGAAGAAATGAAGTGCAACTGTGATTTATAATTTTATTGTAATGTATTTGAGTGTTAATAAAATATAAATATCAAATGAAAAAAAAAAAAACACAATTAGTTTATTCAATGTTTATTCAACATTTCTCAATTAGAAATACTCTAGGACATAGTGATTTAAAATAGTTTGATACCATTGACTTATGCCAAACGGTCCTGTGTAATCTTGATGTCACATGATCATTCCATTTTGACATGACAAACTAGAGAAATAATAAATACAGCCCTGTGTGTTTCATCAACCTGCCTCTAGACTGGGATTTTTGATCAGAGGATAGGGAGGTTCTCTACAGTATGGAATGTTATGCACAAACAACATTTTTGGCACTTCAGGCCACCATCGATGTAATCAAGACATGACTTGAGACTGGGAGAACAGGATGTGTGGGTGGAAAGTATGCAGTCATATGATTAAGAAAAATGTATTGTCACACCCAAACTATCACTGTTAAATACTTTCAGTTGTTTTCCTTTCTATAACAAGGGTAAAGCAATTTCTGACAAAGGGGTAACACCAGACCAACAACATTCCCAGCCAATAAGAGTGGAAATGGTGGGGATTGTGGCCCTTGTAAATTGCAAAATTCCATGGCAGATGGCCCTCCTATATTCTTCCCACTTCTTAGTATAGTACATGGCCCTAGGGAGCAGTGCAGAGGTAGTGAACGAGAGGCGGAGGGGACATAACACCTTTGATAAAGCTGCAGTTGGCAGTGAAACGCGTTAGTTGGACAGCTAACTCTCACGCCCAGGACCTAATAAGTGTGGACCCCTTTGCCCAGTGTGGACATACTGACACCAGGTAACCCCCTGCTCAAACTGCAATATTGTGGCAGACACTGCTCCCTGAACCCTCCAGTGGCATAATACCATCCAGCCAGTACGGTGGGAGGACATTGTTTCCTATGAGCAGAAGCCCTTTTTTTCAGTTAACAATTCATTCACTTGGCGGACACCGCACCCTGGTGGCTATGGTCCAACATAGACTGACTAACCCCCCCCCCCATATTGAGCAGCAGCTTTACCTAGAACTACAGCTACTGTCATAGCGCCTGATTTCTTTCCTTGTGGAGGGGACACAGCGCTTACAAATGTAATTACGGTTCATACACAGGGGGAGGATAATGCAGATCTGGTAGGGCACACATAAGCATCTTACTTTGCTTGATCCAAAAAGCGGGTTCCTTCTCCACAGCCAGTTCCCACCTCCCAGTGATATTCGGGAAGACGCTTGCACAGTGCCACAGTCTTTGCTTTCACTGTGCAGGTCTATCCTCCCGAAGTTGTTACTAAGAAGATAACACAGCACTAGAGGGTTCCGCTTCCTGGAGCATGGTAAATGTACTTAAGCTGGCCATACATTAGAACAGGGGTCAGGAAACTTTTTTACCTTTTACCCCAAAATATATTTAGATACGCTGACGTTACCCCCTTAGTTTGAAAGGTAGGAAATCATATCATTGTAATACACACTGTACCCCCAGAAATTGATGATATATCCTGATAGTATGGTACACAGCCTGGCAGCCATTGATGATTATGATGATTACCATGTATGGCTGCGTGTGGTATAGCATCATCAATGGCTGCCAGGCTGGGTGTGGTTGCTATTGATAATGTGACGTCCAGGCAACTATAAGTGTCAGTATTTCAAGATGATATTGTGACAGTCTGTGCAATTTTTGGATGGGTATACCTTGACATAAGCCTATAACCAGGCAAAGAAACTCTGCACCACAGCGGCAGTACAGACTGCGCGCTGCCGAGATGGCACAGCAACTAATTGACTCTACTGAAGAAGTGGGCAGACCTGGAGGCGGGGCCCAGGGCATCACGTAGGGAAGTGTGTTATACACAAAGGCCTCACATATATGATCTGCATGCGATCTGCTTACGACCCCAAGCCTAACTGATCATATGGGTCGACCTCTCGACCCACGGGTTTAGGCATCGCATCGTCATCGTACTGAAATACCTCACAATGTGCACACAATCAATCGCACAATTGGGCCTAAAATCATTCTGATGTATGGCCAGCTGTAGGGGATTATCACTAGTTGTACGCATACTTCCATGCTGCAACAGTTGCTCAGATATCCCACTGTAAAAACTATCATTGTTAAACAATATAATAATTCTGTCTGTGCAGACATTGTACTACAACAATCATTAGAAGCAAAGACAAACCTTGTAATTTGCCCTCACTTTATCAGTGCAGCATAATGTACTATGTACTTAATAAGTATTTCCACAGAACTTCATTGTACAGTATTTTATCAGTGTTATCAATTTTTGAGTGCACATACTGTATGTATGTGGGCCAAAAAACTAGACCAGTGATGGCTAACCTTTTCAGCTTGGTTTGTTGAAAATCCTAAAAAAGTGTATCCTTCCTCAAATCGCATGTCACTTCAAGAAATATCAATAATTTGGTGATATTTGCAGCCATTATACATATGCCACACACCGTGATGCCCATTATACATATGCCACACACCGTGATGTCCATTATACATATGCCACACACTGTGGTGCCCATTATAAATATTAAAGTCAATGTGAAAGAGCAAGATATAATTTAAGATGGCTGCACTAATACAGTGTATGTCAAAAAGGCAGCTATCAGTGCCAACAGAAGCACTGAATAGTGTGGCATTTGGAGCCTGCAGAGTTTTCAATAAAGCCCATGTGTGGGAAAAATGTCCCAGTGAGGATAATCTATGGGTCTCCTGGACAGAAAGAGCAGGGTCTCCCCTTTCAATATGGCTGCTGCAGCAGCAGGACGCCAGAACCCAGTCCTCTCCTCGCCCAAAGCTCCTCTGGTAGCCTCTGTTGATCCTCCAGGTCAGGTGCCAGGACTCGGCAGCAGGCGGTAGGTCTTTAGTCCCCAGCGTGTCAGTCATAGTGCCATAGGTTAGCCATCATGGAACTAGACAGTCTGCATATATTATCCACATCATTACAGCCAGGGCTTATAGGGGTTCTGGAGAGGTGGTGGAACTAATTTCCCTCTGCCACCTAATTTCCACCCTTCCCCTCCCCCCATTAGGCAGAGCCAGGGCCAGTGGTAGGGTATTTGGTACTCCCCTGCAAACTATAATACTTTTACCCCCCCTCCCACAAACACACACACAATTTGACCCCTGATTACAGCAGAATATATACCAACATTCCTGGTGTCCCACTTGGGACTCGTCTGTTCGCAAAATGGGGCGTATTATCTTCAAAAGAGGTTGTGGCTTCCCAGGAATGATACAATTACGAGCCATGCAATCAAGATTTTGCTATCTAGCCACTGGATCCGGCCCAGATCGCAATGCATATGCAATCTTGTAGTAAATGTTCCCCCATGTCACTTTGATATGGATACGATAGAGACTCCTTATTCCACTTCAACATAACACACAATGATTACATTATTTTCTAAGCATGAATTTGTAACAGACGTTGAGAGTGCACCTATATTCCATGCTGCTGTTGAGCTCTCCCCACAAATCTGAATTAATAGTCCTCCCATTGTTCTAGGGTTTTGCCATTTTTGTTCAGTTTTATAATAACTTTTATATTGCAAGATGGGTTTAAAGTTTTCCTTGTGTTATTAATGTTGCTATTTCAAGTTTTTGGGTTACACAAAGTATTTTTGTCTTCCCAACCCCATTTTGGACAATTATTTAACTTAATTGATTTATGGATATTTTCATCAGATATTTAATGATCTTGATATATATGGGTTTTTCTATCAGCTATTACAGTGCAGTAAAGTTTTTATCCAAATCCATTCATTGAAAAAAGTCCAGAACAGGCTGCCTGTGTCTAAATTCTGTATGGTGAACACCAACGGGTTGTCTGCTCAGGACCCTAACCAATTAGTATGTTGGCTAGGATCCAATGTTACTAAATTTTTGACCAAATCCACTCAGTGGAAGAACAGGCTCCAGGGGTACCAGTTTTGCTCAGAGTTCACCAACAGAAGGTCTGACCGGGACCATAACCCCCTGAAAAAAACTGGCCAGGATCCAACTGGACCACCTTGCATTGGTTTAATTCCAATAGGTGCATAGGTGTTTCAATTAATAACCAAACATTCAGACAAACAGACCAAAGAAGTTTATATACAAGATTTTTGGATTCAGAGCCGGCCTTAGGCATAGGCCAACTAGGCAATTGCCTAGGGCATTTGGAATGCCTGGGGGCAGCAGCAGCTTCTGCTGATTAAAATGATATGCAGCATGCCTATATTCTGTGTGTGAGTGAGGCTGTATCTGCATATGAAATAGTGTATTCATGGAAATCACTGTAACATAGCATTCTGTATGCAGGTACAGCCACAGTCGCTCACAGAATATAGGCATGCCACATATTATTTTAATCATTGGAAGCTCCTTGTGTGTGCTGGTCATAATAATGCAAATAAGACAAATTTTCAGCAAAAAAGGCACCCAACGTTAGCAGAACTGGCCAGGAGCTGCATGGCAATTGAGGCAAGATGTATGAGGAAACATCTGTATCCAAGCAGAGGTCACAGTGTTAGCGGCTGTGCGAGTGCTGTCTGCGGGTGGGTTGGTTATGCAATAGAGTTCGGCATATGTGTAAGGGGCATTATGTGTGTCATGTATAAATGCGTTAATAATGTGCGACATTTGTAACAGGCATTATGTGTGTCATGTGTATAAGGGCATTAATAATGTGCAGCATATGTGTAAGGGGCATTATGTGTGTCATTATGTGTATGAAGGGCATTAATAAAGTTTGGCATAATGTGTAAGGGCATTATTTTTATATGGACATTAATAATGTGTGTCATGTGTAAGGGGCATTACTGTGTGGTATTATCAGGGGTGCCGAGAGAAAGGGGTAGGGGGTACAAATTACCCAGGCCAAAGTCTGATGGAAGGGCCCAGTGGGGGCCTCGGGCCTCCTCCCCTAAGGGTATAATGTGAATAATGTGACGAGTAATGTATATAAGGTAAAGTGGTACTACTGTGTGATGTAACGTGAATAAGGGACACCATCGCATGATATAATGTGAATAAAGTTGCACTACTGTGTGGCATAATTTGAATTGGGGGTACTATTGTGTGACCATGCCCCTTCCCAGCAAGAACACACCCCTGTTTGGGCTGCGCACCGAATGTGTGCACTGTTTCTATTTAAAATATTGTGGGTAGGAGCACCAAAATGATGACTGCTATGATGAGGGATTGATGGTGCTGGGAAAGGGGAGCAGGGTCAGAGGTGGAACTAGTGGCGGTGCTAGGGGGCACCAGCCAAAATCTTGCCTAGGGCATCAGTTAGGCTAGGGCCGGCTCTGTTTGGATTAGGTACAACCGTGTCTCCCAAGCGTTCCTGAGTCATAGCACCCTAGAGTATCTGCATTGGTTCTACGGCACCACAAGGTCAAAGATTCTTACTAAATTAAGTAAATTTTACTTACCTGTCCTGCTTAGGTTTAGTTATGTGATGGACAGTGTTCTGCTTATGTTTGTCCACATATTTTATGATTGGCAGCAAATCAGCACTGATTTTGCCTATCAAATTGACCATAAATTATGTAAATTAGTCCTGGAGCACCATCCTTTGGCACCCCTGCAAGTACCCCAAGGCCAACCAGGGTACCCGGGAACAACTGAAATACAAATTATTATCCTAAAAGGGATTTATTTATTTGATAGTCACATTTTGTGGTTTATTGGACTTTTTTTTAAGGCTTGCTTACTTTGTTTAATACTGTTCTTGTTACTGCTTTACTCATTATGTTATTGTTACATTTTATTTGCATTATCAACTTTGTCTTTTTTTCCTTAATATTCTTATATAGATGGACAAGAGCTGTAAACTTTACAGGTAGAATTCCCAATTAGGGAGTAAATATTGCAGCCAGGGTAAGGACCACAAGTGGGGTAGGAACATAACGTAGAAGCATAGTTAATCGTAATGCTTTATTTGGTGCACGGTAACTCAGTCCTGAGGCACAACAGCAGACAAAGACTATTGTGGTAGGCGTGATAGAGTGTAATGCTATGTTACATCAATGCTGAGTCAGAACAGCAGACAAAGATTATTACAGGAGGCATGGTGAAATGTAATGTTATGTTTGGTGCACACTGAATCACAGAATATGAAATAGACTGACCAAACAGGTAAGGTTATTCTAGGAGCCCTGGTTAGAGGTTGTGAGCAAGATTTGGTACATGGTGGAGCAGGGCTGAAGGTAATAGAAGACTAGGAAGATATGAGCCCATGATCAACACACAAGAGGAAGGAATGTGATTTGATTAGTTTTTACAAACAAACTTGGGTGGTGTTTTGCTAGTATAATTATTGCCTTTTTAACTTGCATATATAAATCCGTTCATAAGTCCCGGGTTTTAGTAAATATGTCCTGAGGACTCTAGTAGTCAAGCACCAGACTAGTCTAACATTCTTTAAAGGGGTATAGGCTGATAATGGAATGGAATAAGGGCAAACATGATTGGAGCATGCACTGCGTAGGTATCTACCTCCTGTTGCATTACCATATTAGTGTATTGCTGCTACTTCCTAGTAAGCCTCAGTGATGCCTCCTCCAACCACATCTGAATTAGGACCAATGTATAGTCCAATGTATATTATTATTAACAATGTATATTATTAAATTAGGTTTATTTTTCCACCAAGTATGCAACAATATGCCCCAATATAAATAATTTATATGTTTCCCTAAACAAAACTGTGTTGTCCTAATGCTTTCTCTTAATTTAAGTATTAAGGAATGGATTCAAGGGATGCCAATGTGATAGTGCCTCAGATACAGAGAAGGGCAACTAAGCTAGTAAAGGGTCTCAAAACACTAGAATACAAAGATTGGTTAACCAGGCTAAATATATTTTCACTGGAGAAATGGCGGTTGAGAGGTGATATGATTAGTATGTTCAAATACAGAATTGGGAATGATATGGAACTGGGAGATGATTTGTTCACTAACAGGCCTATACATAGGACACGCGGGCATGCACTGAGGCTCGAGGAAAAGAAATTCTGTACTGAATTAAGAAGAGGATTCTTCACCATTAGAGTAACATTCTGGAACTTATTGCCGGTGGGGGCGGTTACAGCAACTACTGTTAATGAATTTAAAGCTGGATACATTTTTGGCCACTAAGGGAATCCTATAGATATGACTTACTCAAGTCAGTCCACCGAGTTCAACCTATTTGACTTGTAACTACTAAGTTCTTTTTTCAGCCTCAGTGTTTTTTTAGGGAGAGCTCCCCACTGGGTAAGTTTTTTCTGGGGAACGCTCCCTAAAAAAACCCACCACTGTAACTCCCGGGTCTGGACAACGCTGCTGAACACTTCCTGCCCCTGTCAACCCGGTTGTGTGCAGCGTGAAGTTACAAGGTCATGCTGCACACAGCCGGGGGGAAGGAGGCAGGGCCATGCAGCAGGAGCCGGGCAGATGCTGAAGCTGATATCAGAGCTCAGCTGCCTGGCAGGAGGGAGCGCAGGCAGTTTCCTGGTTTGCCAGTCTGCGTACTGGAGCATAACCCGGAAAACTCTCGGGAGTTCCACTGAAGGGGTTAATTACTAGGTTACTAGGTACTTCTATTCTCAAGAAAACATGATTTTTTTTACTTTGTATCAGAACCTCTCCAATTTGTCTAGTGTCTGCTCCTTAAGATCGCTATACAACTACCCACCTATGCCCCTAATGCTGGTCTGCAAGTAAGAAGACTGACTCTCACTGGACCATGATGTGCTATGTATTCTGCCCTAGGGCTGAAACCATCCACGGTCTATGATTTATGACCATCGGGTGAAAACCATTGAAGGTTTCATGGCAGCAAAAGTGAAAATCAGAAAAGAAAGTTACATTTGCCTTTGGACATCCACCATCAACAAATGAAGCCATTATAATTGAAAGAAATCTATTGATGGTTTGCATTCATTGATGGTGAATTTTAACCCTAATATGCTCTTTACAAATTATGTAGCAAAGGGGTGTGAATGAATGCAGGAAATGCTTAAGCACAAACGTGCATTCTCTTTCACTCCCCTTAAACTTTGGGGGGTATTCAGACCTGATCGAACTTCTGCAAATTCGCAGGCTGGGTAATTATCGATAGACTGTGCATGCGTACTGATCGTAGAGCGGAGGCACGGGGCCATCCTGTGATTAAAATCCTGATATTTTTTGATCGCTGGCCATATGCAAGTTGACTAACAGAAGGCCATGTTTGGGGGTGAGAATTGGCCGTTTTCTGGAAGTGTCAGGAAAAACACAAGTGTGCCCATGCGTGTGGATGGAGGCTATGTGACATCAGCTTCGGCCCCGATCCAATGGCTTCTATCGCAGCTGGCGAGTAAGTCCTGGGCTACGCACAGACCGCACACAGTGAAAATATAATTAGATGGTGAGATAGATTAGATTTGCAGCTAATCGCCGATTCAGCTAAATTTCGCAAGCCGTACTAAGCAAATCGTATGCTTGCATAGGATGGGATTTCACTCTGGCTGGATAGTTATTAGCTGATCCTGGGGCTCTGCAATGTAGCAAACGAGAGATCAGATCTGAATAACCCCCTTTGTTCCACTTCTTATTTTTTTCGTTTTACCACCGCCCTACCCTCTTCTGTTTTAACTTTTAAAGCCATTTTGTGTCCTCCATTTCTTTCTTGTCTTTCTTTCAGTGTTTCCAATTCCCTCTGTACTAAATCCTCCTCCTCCTGCTGTCACTCCCAGGGATCCATCCCTTGGTTCTGTCTACCCACCTCCTTGTGTACACGTCTGTCTCTTCTCTGTCTCTAACAGACAGCTGTTAGGTGGAAGTCCTATTTATGGGCATGTCTCTAACTGTACGCCTACGGAATCTGACAAGCTGCCAAAGAAAATTAACTGTTCACTTTCCAGTGAGCGGTCTCTTCTTAAAGGTTTCTTAAACATTACAAAATGATTTTCTGTGGAAGAGCACAAATAGTTCATGTACTTTCACAGAGGACAGAGTCATAAATGAGTGAGCACTGCAGAGATGTGTGCCACTGTCAGCGTCACTGTACAGTGAGCATTCACCACTGGATGCAGAAGAGGGCAGTGCAATAGTAATTAAACGGTTGACTAGTTTAAAACCGTTATTGTCTGAAAGTGTGTACATCTAATATTTATTGTTACATTGTTCACAAAACTTAATAATCCATAGAGGTGTCACAGATCACACACTGCAAACTGCTGTCTTCTGGTAAGCTTAGCCTTTGCCGGGAAATTCCATGAGCCTGAGAACCAATCAGGCCTACACAGGAGTCCAGTGTAGGGGCGGAGAGAATGAGATCATTACATGTGAGGAGGAGGGAGAAGGAGAAGTTCTGTGTAGCTGTAGATTTGGTTGAGGAAGTAGAAAAAAAAAAATAAAGCATTAAACTTTGGGACCAAAGATTAAGCAGACCAGGGAGGGAGGAGAGTGCAAGCTGGAGGAAGGGAGGGGGAGAGAAGGGCAGGAGAGTACAGGTTGTGAACTAACTGAGGAAGAAACGAGTGTGAAAGTCAAGGAAAGAAGAGGCAAAGAAAGAAAACACAGACATTGGTAAGCACTGGGGGGTTCACTGCATTAGGGAGGGCTACAACTGTAGGTCTGGAAACTTGGGCATAAGAATATGGGAGGAGAATTTTATAAGTAACTTTATAAGTGATTGTTTATACAGCACTAGCATGTTCTATAATGGTATGCAATACAGTAATAAACCAAGATCATTAACAAACAGAGGAGTAAGAGGGCCCCGCTTGCATGCTTACATTCTAAATGTGCAGCATAAGTGTGTGACTAAGGTTACTGTGACACATGTACAGTAAGTGCAAACACATAGAAAGCCTAAGCATGCACTCATTTATATTCCTAATCTGAGGCTCATTCATAGCAGATGTATCAGGATTGTTGTGAACATATATAAAGGACTGCTTCAGAAATGTACACAAATGCATATGCTGGTGTGATTTCACTCACTGTTCGATTGTGAAAATATGCTAATGACTCAGTCGCCGTCTTGTGCATAGAGACACCCACTGCCGGCATCTGGCACCTGCTGCTTACATACAAAAATGGAAACATTGGACTCACATGGGTCCACCACTGAACTTCACAGTGAGTCTAGGTTGTATCAGACAGAGCGGCTCTCCTTGTGCTGGGTACACACTACACGATATGTGTACCCAGTGGCCTCTTAAGTGACGGGACGAGCGGTGATGCCGCCATTGGCAATACATGAACATCTTCCACATGTGTTGAATGTACAGACGTCAGGGGATGTTGCTAGCGACCTCTCTGAGTGTGCATCTCTAACAATGTAGTGGGTACACAATAGATGATTTTAAGAATTTGCTGTAATGACTACGGGGTGTAATCAATGCGGCGGCGAGCTGGGTTTTTACGACAAGGATGTCTTGTTTTTGGTGAGGAAAAGCCATCCTCGCCTTACAACCCCCATCGCCGTGTTCAATGTTTTGCTGGAATCGGATCCCCTTAAACTGTGAGGTTCGCCACAATTGCAGTGAGCCTGCTGCATTTTGTGGTGAGCCCCGCTGTTTTAATGGGCACACTCGCCCTTTTGGAAACGGCGAGTGAAGGGGAGGCAGTTGAATACTTTGACGGCGACCTATCGGCACTGCTTGCTGTCAGAGCATTGCATACACCCCTATATCTATTGAAGATGGGATGTTGCTATGGGCAACCAATAAGAATCGACTTATTTGTTTAGGCGCCTTCTAGAACATAATCGATAGAATCAAATTAGTTGCGCATAGCAGCATCCCATCTTCAATAGAACTCCTAGCTTAGTAAATAAACCCCACATATCTGATTGGTTGCTAAGGGTAACATCACCTCTTTTCATTTTTAGAACCTTTAGTAAATGTATCCATCTGAATCAGGTGAACAATTATGAGATATATGGCACTGCACTTGACAAGGTGTTCACAGTAGACAATGCTTATTGCTTGCTTTGCCTATAGGCATGTATGACTCCTTTTTTATATATATTTTTTAAAATAATTTCATGAAAGTTTACAAATACAAAGTGCGGTATTCAATGCCGCGGTGAGGGGTTTTTTCTATGGTGAGGATGGCTTATTAGGATAGCAATCCTCGTCATCATACCCCCTCCCCATATTTAATGTTTGGAAAGAGTCCACTGTATTTTGTGGCCTCAACGTCTTAATGGCCACACTCGCCATTTCCACCTTGTCGAAGGGAACCAGCGAGGTGGAAATGGCGAGTTTGAAATGGCAGTTGAATACTCTGATGGCGAGCTATCAGCACTGCTCACCATCATAGCTCGCCGTCAGAGCATTGAATACCGCAGATTGCATTCTTAGATATTGCAAAGTATCTTTATGTTTGCAGCTGGTATAGTGCAGAGGTAATTATACTTATAGCCTAATTATAGGTACTACAACTACACTGTTTGAAGAGAGACAATATGGTGTAAACATAAAATAGTCTGTGGTTGTGTAAAATATGTCATTTATTTTTATATGTGAATGCCCATGCTGTTACAAGCAGAATAGGTACTTGTTTCCTAGCACGGTGCCCATCGGGTCCTATCGCATACCTTAACTTAAGGTATGCGATGGGACCCGACTGACCCGATTTCTGACTTTTTTTGAGGTTTCCCGACAAATGTAAAATCGGGTCCATCGCATGCCATTATAATGGCATGCGATGCGACCGACCCGATTTTACATTGTAAGCATTGTATGTAATTTTAAATTCCTATGTAAAATCGGGTCCATTGTATGTCATTGTAATGGCATACAATGCGGCCAATGCGATGGACCCGATTTTACATAGGAACCAATGTTAAATGCCCCCCCCCATACCCAATTTTTGATTGTATACCTACCCTGATGGGTAATTTGTATGTCAAATCCCCCCCATTGCTAACGCCACTCCACGATGAACGCCAACCCGAAGCGTGGCGAGCGTCAGCGGTACGCGTCCTCCGACCTTTTCATACCCCCACTATCCACGTTGGCGTGGAGTTGATTTTATATAGTGTGGCGAGCGCAGCGAGCCATCGTGCCCGAAGCGTGGCGAGCGGACGCGTATTACTTCACAGGTATTACGCTTCTGCTCGCCACGCTTTGGGCTTGGTGGTTTGCTGCGCTCGCCACACTATATAGAATCAACTCCACGCCGACGTGGATAGTGGGGGTATGAAAAGGTCAGAGGACGCATACCGCCACCCCTTGCGGTCTCAGGGACCATTTAACATTGGTTCCAATGTAAAAAATCGGGTTGGTCAGGTTAATCGCATCGCATGCAATTTGGTTGAATGCGATGCGATTGACCCGATTTTTGCAACCCAATTGCATACAATTAAAATCGGTGGCGCCATGCTAGGAAACAAGTACCGCAAAATATTAGTAGTCTGACTTCTATCAATTCTGTGCCTGTGAGGTGTAACACCCACATTTATTTGTCCAGGAAATGTTGTCAAGAAAATTCTAGGTATTTAAATCCATCCATCAAAACCTAGAATTTGATGGCAGATAAAATCCTTTTGAATCACCTAGTCAGCCCCTTTTTCTTTTATATTCTTTTATCATTTTGCCAACTTCAAATGTACTCTCTTTGTCAAATATTACTATGCCTATACCAAGCATATTTAATTTTATCTACTGTCTTACCACTTCTGCAGGGAGGCTGTTCCATTTCCCTTCTTTTGAAGAATATCTTCTTCCTGTAACTCATTAAATTCCTATTTATTTATTTAAGAGTTTCTATCTTGCCCCCCCTTCCTTTCTTTGCTCGAAACTATACATAATAAGATCTTTTAATCTTTTATGGTAAGTTTTGTGATGTAGGCCATGTACCATTGTAGATGCCCTTCTTTGTACGCTCTCAAATGTATTTATATCCTTCTGGAGATATGGCCTCCAGAACTGAACACAGTACTCTATATGAGGTTGTACCAGTGACCTATACTTTATTATTAATATTATTAGAAATATAGCACCACAAGGGATCCGCAGCGCTAAAGTTACAAAGTTCATAAACAAGTTAACAAAATAAGAAAACGATGGCAAGTACATTGTATGTAAACTTATCGGCATCAGCAGATGATACTGAAATAAGTATTATGGTGGCCTAAAACTGAGGGATTCAATGCCATTGAAAGAAGCATGGAGGTGTTTAGCATAAGAAGGAAGGGCACATGGGTAAAGAGGACTCTGCTCATGAGAGCTTACATTCTGAAAGGGAGGGGCATACTTACTTCTTTATTTCTGCTGCCTTTCCCCCCCCTTTTTTTTTTTTTGCATTAAACTGTAGTTGCCATGTTCTTGCCCATTCCTCTAGTATATCTAGATCACGGTTCCCAAACTTTTTTCTCTCCTGTACACCTTGATTAGTCTTTTTTTATTTATGAGTACCCCATTCTCTCAATTTAAAATATCCACTGTACTTATGAGTGGAGTGTACGGTATGCGTGTCCTTATATTAAGGAGTAGCGGAGGGGTAGTGTGCGGTCAGGAGTCTGGTTACTCTGTGTCTGCCCATTGGCTGTGTACTGTCACAGGGGTTCCTGATAATGCTTGTAGGAGTAATGCCGCTGCTTGCTTCACCTGAGTCAGTTTAGGGCAGATGAACGCTGATGTCTATTTCTTTAGTCAGACAGTCCAAAAATATCAATAAGATTAGATTGGTGTGACTCCCCAGTGAATATATTACCCTATAAATGTTAATAGTTTATATTTATCAATTGGAAGAAAAATCTAAATCAAATACATTTTTGGTGTAACCGCGCTTTGCACATCACACAGCATCAATCATTCTAGTTACAATTGCATACAGTTTTTGAAGGAAGGTTGTGCCAAATATCTTGAAGAACTATCCGCAGATCTTCTGTGGCAGTAGAGTTTCTCAAATCCCCATCTTTTCATGTAATCCCATACAGCCTTGATGCTGTGGAAATCAGGTCTGTAGGATATATCACCACTGCCAGTACTCCTTGTTTTCTTTATGCTGAACATAGTTGTTAATGACTATGGCTGTATGTTTGGGGACCTTGTCCTGCTGCAGAACAAGAATGGATGCCAATTAGACTCCTCCCTGATGGCATTGCATGATGGATAAGTACATGCCTGTATTTCTTCACATTGAGGGCACCATTAATCCTGACCAAATCCCCAACTCCATTCACTGAAATGCAGCCCGAAACTTGCATGGAACCTTCACCATGCTTCACTGTTGCCTGCTGACACTCATTATTGTACCGCTATACAGCTCTTCACTGAACAAACTGCATTCTGTCATATATTTAAAATTTTTGACTCCTCAATCAAGAGCACCTGCTACTATTTTTCTGCACCTCAGTTTCCATGTTTTTGTGCATAAAGTTGGCCATGTTTTCATTTGAAGGTATGGCTTTTTGGCTGTAATTCTTCCATGAAAACCACCACTGGTCAGACTTCTCTGAAAAGTAGATTGGTGTATCTGGGTCCCACTGGTTTCTGCTAGTTCTGAGCTGTTGGCACTGCTGGACATCTTCCAATTTAAACGGAAATTAAGCATGATGTTTCTTTCATCTGATACATGTTTCCTTGGCTGACTGCTACAACTATGGTCCTCAATGTTGCCCAGTTCTTTGTGCTTCAAAAGAGCATGAACATCATATCTTGAAACCCCAATCTACTTTGAAATCTTTGCCTGAATGGGAGTCCTTGGTGGTGTCATATACGGCGTATAACTACCATGTGCTGTCTTGCCATGGTGTATGACCTAAGACATGAAATGGTTTTACACAACCTCACCTTTGTAGCAGAGTTTGGCTGTTCCTCATCCAGTTTTAAGCCTCCTACACAGCTGTTTCTTAATTTCAACCTACACATGAAAACGATGATCATTATCACCTGTTTGGTATGATTGGTAAATTATTCCATACACCTAACTGTAATCTTATAAACTCCCTGATTTGTGCAAGTGTACTGTACCTAGAAGAATAGGTCACACAAAATATTAATTTGATTTAGATTTCTCTTCTATTTATTCACTTTGCATTTTGTAATTTGAGAAAAAAACTAACTATTAAAACTTCAAGCATTCTAAAGGCCCATGCACACTGAGCGATTTTGAGCTGAAAGTAGCTCACTTTTGGTGTTTTGAGCTACTTGCAACTCCAGAGTGTATGTCCCGGCAATGAGCGCTGATGCGCGCTCCCGCATCATTGCTGGCCAACACCGTTCGTTGTTATCTTTTTCCAGCAGACTGAACCACTTTCTACAGTCTCCTACTGTGGAAAGTGGATCACTGCCTGTGAAAATCACTGGGCCAGATGGAAAATCTGAGTGATTTTCCACCCTGGGAATTTTCACATCATAGCTGGTCATGGACCATTACCTTGTAGCATAGTGTGTGTGTCCTTCATTTTGCAGTGTTATACCAAATACATTAAGGGGTACACTTACTAAGATGGGATTTCTATTGGGATGTTGCCCATTGCAACCAATCAGATTCTATTATTTTCTAGAAGGTGCTAAATAAATAAGACATAGAATCTGATTGGTTGCGATGGGCAACATCTCATCTTCAATAGAATGCCCATCTTAGTACATTTACCCTCAAATGTCCAATGTTCTAAAATAATTTGGTGGGTCGTTCCTCTTGGTGGGACCTAGTCGGTGTAGGGCCTTAAACAAAGCACACACAATGCAAATATTACAATGATGGCAATGTTGTATTACTAAGTTATACAGTATAAGAACATTTATTAAAATTTTATTGCCATACAATTTATGTTGTATTAATGTTTATATTTTCATTAAAACCCAATGTTTCCATTGAATGAGATAAGTGTTAATACAAGATAAATATTATGGCCATGAAATATTTAAAGAAGTTTTTTTCTTATATAAAACATATTAATGGAACATTAGTGTCTCTTTAGTATTTGTATTGTGGATATAGTAAAATATAATAGAGGCCCTTATTCTGGTTGGTGCGGCCAGAGCCGCACACGGGGCTCCGGCCGCACAAACCAATCCCCGCCCACCCTACGGATCGCCACGGCCGTCCGTACACGGACGGCTGGCGATCCGCATAAAAATGGTGGAGGCGTACGCCTCCACCATGGTGGGAGCTGCCCCCTGCATTCGATGGTCGTCGACCATCGAAGGCAGGTCCGCACGCCCCGGCAGCTCCCGCAAGCTGAGACCACACGGACAATCGTCCGTGTGGTAGCTTGTATGGGGGCTGAAAGCTGACATCCGGCGACGTCAGCTTTCCGCCCCCATGAGTTGCGTCATGCCCTCATTACCATGCATACGCCCCGCGTTTGCATGGGAACGCCCATGAAACGCGGGGCGTACACATAGGGAAATGAGGGCATGAAGCCTCTCACGCCCCTATACGCCCCCTTTGCGGCGGACGAAATACGTCTGCGGCGAAGGGGGCTGCACATGCGCAGATTGACCTCTGCGCATGTGCAGAGTAAAAACATCGGCGGTACGGCCGCACGCGGGCCGTACCGCACGAAGCAGAATAAGGGCCAGAGTTTTGACCCAGGATTTTTTTAAAATTATTATATAAAACTCCTGCTCCCCAGTTACACATATGACAGACTTCACAGTCATGTTAACTAGAGCAGACAGCAGCAGGGTGTGAATGTTCCTGGGGATCACCCATCACTACTGCCTGGGAAGAGGGAAGAATCATGGGAGAGGTGCCGCTGCTGTTGATAATGGTCTCCTGTAATTGTGATTGGCTATTTCATAACACTTGCTGACATCGTTTGTTGCTTTTTGATTTTCCCTACTAGTGATATTTATGATGAATGTCGCTGCAATATTGTGGTTTGAAAATTGTGAAGTCACAGAAATAGATCTAGAACAGTATTATGTTAGTTGATTAAAAAAAATAGGTGTAGATAATGTATACATTTTAAGTCATTGGGCCTGTGTAAAAAAAAAATACCAGCAACTGTTGTCATATCATACACACTTGCACCTGTTTCCTTGTTTACATAGTGTGTAGACATAGTGAAACCTTTTAAGACTGAAGTATGCAAGCAAAAAACGTGGCTGTAGTTTGCTTGCAATACATATCATATAAATTGCCATAAGTGATAAAAGCATTCTATCAACTCGGTACCTGTAATATCAGCAGCACTTCTCAATTCGGGCAATTATGGAACGACTGCACATGAGCCGCATGCACGGCCACTAATAGTGACAAGATTTCTGACTGATACAGTAGGTGTTCACAGTAGTTTCAGTGAGATTGACACTTCTGGGCGGAGACCTGACGTTATCTGGGTGTGGTGTAAAAGAAATTGAGAAGTCGCAGTGGACTACAATCAATTCACAATTCTCTCACAATTCAGCAAGGGGCGTCTTCTCTTGAGACTGGGCGGCGGCTTTCTTCTCACAGCCCGCTGCAACTTCTCAGGGCTAAATCAGACTCACAGTGAGAAAATCGCTAAATCAGTGCACGCATGAGTCCTTAAATTGCAGTCGCATTCAGGAAAGTGCTGTTGGTGTTGGGGGGGAGGGGCGCCAATGCGGCGTTTCTGAGGGTGTTACATCATGCAAGTCACACACAACCGCTGGGACCCGAAACATGGCGGCCATAGTTATGTGAGCACTTTGCTGTTTAGCAAAAGTTTTCAATTGCATCACGGGGTTGGACCCGAATTGCTCCCTGCATGCTAGTGAAAGCAGTTCACACATATTAAGAATATTAAGAATAAACTTTGCAGAAGTGCTGAGACCCTGCTGCTAGTGGACAGAAGCATATAATGGAGAGGAACAATGAATATAGGAGACTTCAATGCTTCTTTCCACAGACAAGCCTTACTATACCATCCTGAGAAACCGCTTAGCACATATAGACATACATGTTCTGATATATGCAGTGCCACTCTACCATTAGGCAGCTGCCTAGTGGTCCCAGAATCAGGGGGGAGGGGCACCCCTAAGTCTAACTATCACAAAACTGAGAACTCCTAAAGCCCTGTACACACTAGACGAGAAAGTAAAAATATTGCTCAGTAGGGCCCTTTTACTATCTTGTCTAGTGTGTACATTTTATATCGTTAACTCTCTCTCGCCGTTACTCCAACCCCACCGGCATCTGCAAGTGTGTATGCGGATGCCGGTGCTGCGTCGGGTCCCGCTGCCTCCAATGGTGCAGGGTACACACATTGGCTAGTGCTAGTGTGTTCCCTGGCTTACGACTGCAAAACATTTCCTGTGCCATGCGTTTCCACATAAAAAATATTTTATTAGACCTGTAGGTAACTAGTAAGAACATATATGGATATATTCCAATAGAATAAAAAATTAAGAGCTGGTATAAAGCACAACGGAATCTGCTGCGCTATATAAGAAACTGTAAATAAATAAATAAATGAGTCATCAAATGTAGGTGTGTGTCAATAGTGATAAATATGGCAATGTAGTTCATAAATCATACCATGGATGGTGGTGAGTGTAAAATTAAGGGTAATAGGTGGGGGAGGCTTAATGTACATGTTCTAAGGTACAGCATAGTGGTCTTACCAAAAAGTTTCAAGCTGCTTGTGACTCTTTGGGGTAAATTTACTAAAATGGGAGTTCTGTTGAAGGTAGGATGTTGTTAAGGGCAACCAATCAGATTTTATCCATTATCTTCTAGAACAGTGGTTCTCAAACTTGGCCCTCAGGACCCCACACAGTTCATGTTTTCCAGGTCCGTGTGTAGACACTTTAGCAAAAGCGATGTGCGGTCCCACGCATTGCTATTGCCGGGGGGTTTAATATCCTGCATGCAGGACAAATCTACTCAGATAATCAGTCAGGGCCAGTGTTCTCTGGAGAACACTGGCCCTGACAGATCACTCAGCACACATCACTCGCATATCACTGTGCAGCGCCATGTGCTGAGTGATCTTGCTGAGTGTGTAGGCCCCATAAGGATGCACTTAAACATTTAAACAGTTGTGCACACTTTAGGTTTACTACGCATAGCAATTGCATACCTCCCAACTGACCTGCTTTTCACGGGAATGTCCTGTTTTTTTGGGGGGACGTTGCATGGGTGGCGGGGGTCGGGGGTCATTTGGGAGAACCCCCTGTCCCCCCCTGTCACTATCTCCCCAGCTCCTCAGTACAGCGTCTATTCTGCAGCCTGAGGGACATAGCTAACAGCTCAGAGAGCCATGCCCACACAGCGGGGCATACCACAAAAAATTTGGCGTGCGCCTTCATCGCTCGAGGGGTCCCTTTTCAAGGCTGGACAATGTTGGGAGGTATGCAATTGCATAGATTGGTGCACTTCACCCAGGGCTTACAGCAGCAAGAAATTGAATAGCTCAGGCCTTTTAACCTGGGAACTAAAAGGATGTCCTTCTACTAACTGAATTCTTCCCTTAGCTAAACCATAAACTAGCAGCATTTTTTATGAACAATCCCGAAAAACATTTATAAATGATAGGTCAGTCAGAGGCCCAGGCATGAGTGACTCACTCACAAGGATATCCTGATGTCCCAATGACTAATCCCACCACCATCAGGCCTGGCAGAAAACTGTGTCTGCATCACACTGAAAGACTGTGAATGGAAGGAGGGAAAGGGACACTGCTCACAAAAACCTGAGTCCATAAGCGATATATAGACTAATATACTGTGTTTTATAAGTAATTCAAATGAATGTATAGAGTTACCAGTAGAATCTTTGTTCCTTTACAGTAAGATGGATTCATGAAAAATAAGTGTATATGAAAATAATTCTGGAGCAATAGAATCTGGTATTCATTAGTGAATAATATGCACTGCGGTTTTATGGACATCATGGATCAGTATCAAAAACACTATTCCTTCTAATGCTGAGATAAGTAACCTGCATCTTTTAGTTGTTGTGGAACTACAAATCCCAGCATGTAGCCGTGTAAGTTTGAAAAAAGGAGGAGTAGGCAAAAGATCTCTGTGATTAGGACTGTATAACTTGTTGCACACCTACACAATCATCAGCCTGTTCTGTGGATATTGGGTAAATAGCTGACGATTGTATGGGCGTGTATGCACTACCAATGCAGGAGCATTCACCAATAAATGGCTAACCTTCCGTTCCTATAGAATAGCCTTCACTCCCGGGCAGGGGCCCTTCTGGAGGAGGCAGTGTGCAGACTCTATCTGTGCCCCTTCCTCTCTAGCCAGCAGCACTATAGACCCGGTGTACTAGGGGCACTAGAGGACCCTAGTACTGTTCCAGGGGTAAATTTACTAAAGTTTCTAAGAAATTAAAACAGGTGATGTTGCCCATAGCAACTAATCAGATTATGTGTTTTCTACAGTGCTGCTGGTGCCAACATGGGAAAGTATTGAAAAAAAAAAATGGGTGCAGGGTGTGTGGTATGGGCCCCTGTGCACTATTATAAATACACCAGTGCTCCAGGGTCTGCTGCTGCCTGTCACAAGGGGTCATGCTGGGTACACTGCTCTGCTGATCAGGACCATTTCATCTAATCAGCCAAGGATCGGGAATGCGTGTACCCAGCATACCCTCTCCGTCACACAAACAGACAGCGCCACCCTGTGCTGCCCCAGGGCAATGAACCACTGACCGATGGGTAAATAGCCTGTCTGGAGGTCCCCCAATGCTCCATTACATAGATGGTAATACATTTACAATTCTGCACTGCAAACAGGACAACTGCAGTAATTAGATATTTGACCATACATGCAGGCTTTATTCTCCCCCTCCTCCTCTCCCTGGTGACAGCTGTCACGTGAAGCCCCCCCCCCGGACTGGACACTACATTTTGATGTCTGGGTCTGGTTTTTACCCATACTTACTAGTATGTTATTTCATCTTGACCTTTACACATAAGTCTACAGCAGGCAATGCCAGTGTGCTAGCTGCAGCTTCCTGTTTATTACAAAGATACAATTTTCAGAATTGCATAAAACATTTCTCAAGAACTGCAGTTCTAGACAGAGGGGGAAGGAGGGCGGCAGTAGAAGAAGAGGTTTAAAAAAAAAAAAAAGAATTTTAAAGTTTTCATTTAACACATCCAGATGTTCTGCTATTTGGTTATGTTTGTATTATAAGCTCTTGCTGTCAGGCTCCCTCGCTTTGGTTTATTTACATGATTGTGTACTCTTATGGTGTAATTGCAACATATTATGTAAATAAATGATGCTAAATAAAGAATGATACAGAAACTATTTTCTTCTGAGAAAGACAAGAGATAAGAGGTGGTAGAAAGATGGAGGATAGCAGAAAAGAAGATGGAGGCTCTCACTCTGAAAGCTATGGAAAAGCAGGACTGGGAGGGCAGGAGAGGAGGTGGTAGGCAAGCATGGAAGAGGGCGGTGCTATTACTGGCAGGCATGGGTGACTTTTCTAAAGAAACCGAAAGTAGGGCACAGTATTATAACTATTAGGTTTCAGGCACATGGAGGTTGCAGACAGCTGTTTAAGTAAGTGCATGTATTTACATGAATGTCTTTCAATGAGTTTGTGTGTGTTTTATAGTATCTGACACATCTATAGAAGTG
The DNA here is from genome assembly GCF_055691185.1 of Crinia signifera. NCBI lineage: Eukaryota > Metazoa > Chordata > Amphibia > Anura > Myobatrachidae > Crinia > Crinia signifera. Next base: position 141,722,439 of record NC_139222.1, on the reverse strand, counting down.
ATCATGTATATTTTCTTACAGTACAATATGCTGCTACTATGCATTCAGTGTTTCTGTGAATAGCATTAGTAGTTATGATAACCTGTCCATGAGCTGTTGTTGAATAAGCACTAGCATAATGGGAAATGTAGTTCCAGAGCAGATAGTGTGCCAAGGTTTCTCATATAGCGGTGAGGAGCAGCGATAGCCTCTAATTATATAGGATCCCTGATATAGTTGCAGGTTACAACATTTTGTGGTTCTCTTTTTACGTATATACTACGGTAGGAGGCATCAGATAAGACCCTTTGGAAAACATAATTACACTCCTCCTGCACCCACCCCTTACCACCACTGCTACTGATCTTTAATAACACAGGGGCAGATGTATTAAGCCTGGTGAAGTGATAAAGTGTAAGGTGATAAAAAAACAAAAATCAGCTGTGTTTGAAAGTGATAGGAGTTGATTGGCTGATGTGTTATCACCTTCCACTTTATCACTTCACCCCATTATACCTTTTCTCAGATATCATTTTCTAGTTTTCTAATTAAATGTGTGTGAAACTTGCAGTTTTGGCCAGACATGTGTGCAGCCAGGCATCACGGTGATAACCTGCTGATAGTGTGAGGCAGTTGGAATTGATGCCTTTACTTTTTGCACCATGCACATTTCCAGTTAACCCATAAATCTGCAAGAGGGTGTACAGAGCATTGTTTACTGAGCAGCTACTACTCGCCAACTTTGGAGGGCTGAGCTCCAGTAGTCTGTGATGGTGGAGGTCCATGTGTGTGGGATGGGGACTGCAGAGCACAGCAAATTGCTTTATTGTGATACCCTAAATATTTTGTCACTACTCCTAGCATTGTTACATTTCTATGTGTTTGTGATTGTGTGTTTATTGGGGGGGGGGGGGGGGGGGGTGACAACAATGAAGCAAGTCATAGCAATTGCATCTTTTGCACACAGCACCTGAGAAGTGGTGCGATGCAGGGAGTTGGCCACTTTCCCATCTCCCAGGAGCCTCTCCCCTAACTTTGTCAGTTAGTGAATAAATGCACGCTGCGTGTATACTGACTGCTATCATGTGATCTCAGTCAGATGTGTATTGTGAAATAGGAATGCACTGTGGGCCTTATTCTGGTCCGTTCGCAGTTTTGCCTGCGTTCACACGGGGACCGATGTTTTGTTAGTGCATATGCACTCGCTGGGTGCATGCATTTTGTTCTCCTGGTGCACGTACCCAACATAGCGGGCGTGGGGCAGAGAGGGCGGGGGCAGAGAGGGAGGGGGGCGCCGCCGGGCAGCCCCATTAGCATATGGGAACGCCTAGCAATTCATGGGAGTTCACATGAGCACGCCGGGTGTTCTCATGCTAATGTGGGCATGACAGACGGGGGGGGGGGGGGGCTGGCAGCTGACATCACCCCTGAATGTGCGTGCATATGTAAGGTTGCTCTGAGCAGTGACCATCGAAAGATGTGTGCCTGTATATTTATTTATAATATGTATATTTATTTATTGCCTTTTCTAATTCCATGAAGGTGGTTAGCTCAGTATTTTAGTAAGGGCATGCACTAACATGCCTATTTATTAATCAATTCTGCCATTAAAATATACTCTTTCTGTAAGTTGACCGGCAGAATTAAGTTTCCCTTAATTGTTTCAATTAGGAAAGAAGGAATTATTGGAGAGATCTGCTACTTTCCTTCAGACAGTAGCTGTCCCTAAAGTTTAGTATGGGCACATACTTGCCTACTCTAGCAGATCGGCCGGGTGGCCTCTGAAAATTGGGCGCTGGTCATGGCCCCCCCGGAAGGGCAGGCAAGTCTCTCAGAGCTGGCCACAGCCATCCTTGACATTGGACAGTCCGGTGGAGGTAATCTGGCAATGAATACAAGGGGCAGGACCCCAGTGACACATTCACGCATCCACACCCCCTCCTGCATGGGGCAGTCAGAAAGTCTGTATGTATGGTATGGGGATGGTCTTTTACAAGACTGATGTTTTTAATGCAATACCTACAATAGGACTTCCCGGCTGGAAAAGATACTTCAATGTGGCCTTTTTAGCATTGCGCATGTGTAGCTGGAAAGCTACGTATGGACAGTAGCTGCTAGTGGATCAAAACATAGAATAGATTGGAGCCTGTATATACCAGCACTTCAGATTGGTACATCTTGGCGAGAAAGAGTACTTGTGTCTGTGATAAGGCTTTTTATTATTTGTGGCAGGCTGCACATTTTAATATATATGCTCCTAAGTAGCCAAGTGGAGGAAACATTTTTTCCTTGACAAAATGGATCAGAAGCCAACCAAATTTGTTATAAAAAGAAAAATTAGAACCATATTTCAGAATGTTCTGTGCCTGAATCCTGTGCCTCTAAATAATCTGTTTAAAGCCCCCATACACACTAGGCGACCCAGGCCATGGCTGATATAGTTAATAATATCGGGTGGCCAATATTGAGTGTACACACTGAACAAAATTGTTCAATGACATCACCAGGACCCGCTTAACATGCAGGTCATTTGGATATATATAGCTAAATCGACCTTCATGTTCAGCAGACATCAGTGGTGATTAATGATGCTTGGTAGCGCGCATCGTGAATGATATTGAGTGTACACACTAAACGATAAAGCACTTTCTGAGCGATATCTTTTACTTTATCCTCTAGAGCAGTGTTTTTCATCCACTGTGCCATGGCACACTAGTGTGCCTTGAAATGTTCTCAAGTGTGCCCCCAGATCTAGACATGGCCAAACCAGTTTACTGCAGCCACTGTTCAACTGTTATTTACTGGTCTCTTCTTTTCATGTAAAGGGCCAATGTATTTTATTTTTGTTACCTGTGGAGACCAATGTGTTTTGTTTTGTTTTCTCTGTGGCCAATGCTTTTTTGTCCTGTGGGGATCTCATGGTGTGCCTTGGCAATTATAAAATCTTATTTAGTGTGTTGCAAGGCAAAAAAGGTTGAAAATCACTGCTCTAGAGGTGTTTATGGGGCTTAAGAATAATAGACAGAGAACTAGAAACCACTCCACTTCTTTAATAACCTGCTCAGCTAGCTATGCCACACTAGGAAACTGGTTTTATCCTTCGGTTCCTCTATGTGCCTACCATTGTTTCTCTTCTTTATGATACTATGCAATAAGGGAAGTTGCATAAATTATTTAAGTACATTTGCCTTGATCAGCAGAAATGAAGTTCTCCTACTGGTGCTTGTTTTTAGCCTTTAAGCCATATATGCAGTGTCTTCTTTATCAGTGCTGTGTAAGCTTAGGAAGGTTGTCAGAATGTATAATAAAACTAGTAAGTCCACTGGAAGCAAAAGCTTTGAAAGCTAGTCTGCTACCTTCTGTGTTTGTGCATGTGTGAGAAAGAGATGTTTCATCTCTGCCAGCAGATGGCAGTGTTTCGGAGACTCACGGACACTAGACATATATATAGATGGTAAACAGACCAGGATAAGGAAAGAATATAGGAACTGTCCACCTGCTGGCGCTATCGCAGCCTCTAGTCTGTACTATCCCACAGTTATCACCCAATAACAATTCACAAGACCATACAATACAAAAGTTTGGGGTTCCGGACTTCTGAGGCGTGGTATTTTTTGACAAGAGTGTAAGGCGTCGGAGTCTCAATCACTGTTGCCACCACCTTGAGTATTCACTCCCAATGTACCCGCTATGGGCTTACATAACATCTAGATTACCGTGAGTGGGGTACGCCCACCCATACGTATTAATTTTTGTCACATTCAAAAGAAAACTTTATAGGTGTACCCCCACCTTTCACTTGGTGAGTGAGGTACGCTCATAAAAAGGAAAAAACCCAGTCTTGTCCATTTAAAAGGACATATCACTATTAACACGAATCCACACAAATATATTCTTTTATTTTTTATGTATACATATTGGGAGAACAAAGGGTTGATCGAATAGACAAGAACCAGAAGATTAATACTAAAAAAATCACGCTACGTGCCTGTACTCCGCCATAGATACCGTGAGTGGGGTACGCCCATCTATCTCTTCTTCCCAGTGTGTCCATCTTGAGCTTTGCTGAACCATATGGAATGATATGTAACAGTTGGTTTTCTCTTTTATTTGGTCCCTTCCGTATATCGGGAATACATTGGGAGTGAATACTCAAGGTGGTGGCAACAGTGATTGAGACTCCGACGCCTTACACTCTTGTCAAAAAATACTGCGCCTCAGAAGACCGGAACCCCAAACTTTTGTATTGTAAAGACCAGGATAAGGATTTTTAAGCATCCCAAAGCAGGCATGTTCTGGGAAACTCGGCCACAGCTGTGTCTTACTCTTAATGAGCAACCTTAGTTAGTTCACATGTAATTTTTTAAATTAGTGGTACACACCTCTAAAGCTGGGTACACACTAGTAGATATATCTGCAGATCCATTGACCTGCAGATATATCCAAAGTCGGATCGGGCAGTGTGATCCATCATGACTGACACCAAAACCATTGAGCTGTCAGTCACCGGTGGCTGTACAGGTGGTTGGCGGATCACCCATACACACAGAACGAACCGTCGATATATTTTTAGATAATTAGGGCTTTGGCTGTGTTGCACAGCTGATACGATATATATATGTGAACAACTCTGGTCACAGAAATATTAATGCACCTTTAGAGGGTATTCCTGTGTTTGTTGCCACAAACAGCTAGGCTGCATGTACAGTAAGGTTCAACAAGTATTATGCTTTAGGTTGTGAAATCTAGGTCACACCCAGGAGCGACCCATCATTTGCAAGGTGAAGCTCCCCTCAGTGACCCGGCAATAAGCTGTTGTCACACAGGGGCAGGGCGGAGCATCATCGAGGGGTGGAGGAGGAGGTGGCAGTGCTTGGAGCTGATGCTGCCTCCTCCCTATAGTGTTAAAGGGACCCATGTCACTCAACCTGGGAATGCCCAATTGCTGGACCCGGGTTTTTCCAAATGGGGCTTTCACACCGCACATAGACCCGAGCCAACCCGGCAACAACCTGGGTTGGACCTGGGTTATTTGTGCAGTGTGAAAGGGGTATAAGTCACAGCTGATGCTGCTTGCCTTCATTACCCTTCTAACATTATCATAATACTTTCTCATGCAGCTCTCTCCTTGTAACATAATAACACAAGTGGATGGGTCATTGACTTCCACATGATTTGTACACTCATCTCTACTAATACTGCTTTCACATTGCAGAAATGGGTAATGACACGGTATTCTTAAATGGGACTTTAAAACGGGTCTGAGCCTTGAGACCTTTCACATTGCAGGTGAAAACCGTTTTAAAAATCATATAATATCATTCAAACATTCAACCCGTTTAACCCCCAAGGGACACGTTTCAAGCCATTGCAATAGAGCTGTTCAAACTGCCAAAAAAACACTTTAAAACGTGTAGGACTCTGCTTTTTAACCGTGTTGAAATACCGGTTAACTTTAACCGGTAAATTAACTCTGGCACTTTCACATTGCAGCCTTAAACGTTTTAAAATGGAAAAAAAAGGGCAATATACCGTTTTAAAAGTGCGATGTGAAAGGGGTATAATTCTGCTTACTGTTGTAAACATACCAATGAATCTGTTGGCTGCAGGTTGTTCTATTCTCTTGTTTTCTGTATACTGATGAAGCCTAGGCAGAACTTGTCGTGTATAATAATAACAACAGTCTGTAGGATTATTGTGTTTATCACATTATCTCCTGTTTTCAGGCTAAACAAAGATTTCAAACATGGCAATCGATTACCAAGAAGGTCAACAGCCAGTCTCCACCAGCACCCTGGATTACTCAGTCGAACTGTATCAATCTACTGGGGTTGTGAAAAACAAAATAAGTAAAGCAGGAAATCATAATGTTCTTCTACAAAATAAGGATGGACCCTGGAACACAGTACTGTTGAAAGGCACAGCCATAGAGACGGAAGGGAGTCCTGCAAAGAAGATATCAATCATAGCACAAGCTGAATGTAAGACTTTTAATTTATCCTCTTTACTGTATATCATTCAACTCATTGATCGTTATTTCATCTATGCCTTAAATACCATTGTATTTTGGGTACTTGTTTGATAGCATGGCGCCCCTGAGTTTGATTGTAGTGCATCTTATACAATAGCATCACATCGCATGCAATATAGCGGCATGCGATGCGATTCGATTTTTTATTGTACAAGTACCCTGATGGGTGCTTACAATGTTAAATGCACCCCCATTGTCAACGCCACCCCCAATATCAATGCCAACCTGAAGCGTGGCGAGCGCAGTGGTACGCGTGGAGTTGATTTAGATAGTGTGGTGAGGGGCGGCGGTACGCGTGGTGACGATTTTAGATAGTGTGGCGAGAGCAGCGAGCCACCGAGCCCGAAGCGTGCCCGCGAGCCCGCGAGGGGCGGCAGTACACGTGGAGTTGTTTTAGATAGTGTGGCGAGGGGTGGCGGTACGCCCGAAGTTGATTTTAGATAGTGTGGTGAGCGCAGCGAGCCACTGAGCCTGAAGCGTGGCGAGCGCAGCGAGTCCCTCGCGGGAACACGGATTACTTTACATGGATTCGGCGTCCCTACGCGGGGCTCGCTGTGCTTGCCACGCTTCCGGATAGTATTCCGCGTCCCCGCGCTGGGCACGCTGTGCTCACGACGCTTCGGGCTCAGTGGCTCGCCACACTATCTAAAATCAACTACACGCCGACGTGGATAGTGGGGGTATGAAAAGGTCGGAGGACACGTATCGCCTCCCTTCACTGTGCTCGCCAACCTTCGGGTTGGCATTGATAGTGGGGGTGGCGTTGACAATGAGGGTGCATTTAACATTGTAAGCACCCATCAGGATGCTTGTACAATTAAGCATCGTATCACATGCCATTTGCTGGCATGCAATGCTATGCAATATTTCATTTTACAAGCACTCCTGTTAATTTCACGGGAATATCGCATCGCACACCACTAAGTACGGTATGCGATGGGCGCCGTGCTAGGAAACAAGTACCGTATTTTGTCTTGTGAATTGTAACCACAAAGCTGTTCCAATTCTGAATTCTGCCACATAACCTGACCCTATATCTGCTATTACGTAAAATATCTTCATAGTATAACATATGGCAATGCTTTCGATTCTATTCTAGGTGAGAATAATCAGCAGATATGCCCGAGTTCTCAGGAAGGCCCTCTTTATATGACAGACTACAATCAGTACAGGTAATATGTCATACAACTAGCCACTTGCACTAATGAATTCTCAAAGATGCTCTGGCAATGGGTCAGTGCTAATTGGTCTAGTGGAAGTTATTCTTCTCGGCCAATAACAAGCAATAAAAAAAAAGAAACCTGTCTTGTCTCCCAAGAGACCCAGGTGAATCTATGTTTAGCCAATAAGTGCAAATACCCAAAATTATTAATTATTAATTAAAAATACGTTTATTTTGTTCTTTTGGTCCTGACAGGCCCATAGTTATTTGCCAGTCAGCTACTCCTGTGATCATCACCAACCTTCACATATTTTATTTACAGTTTATGTGAAAGCAATGAGCACATCCCAAATAATGTGGTAAACTCTACAGAGTGCAAATTGGCACAGTTACCGCGTTCACCAAAGAGCAAAAAAAAGAAACGGAAACGGAGTGCCAAGATTGATACACAAACAGCAAAAAGAGGCCAGGCTACCCCAGAACAAGAGACCCGGACACCTATCCCTGTGCAGGTAATTGTTACACATCAAACAAGAGAGGGGACCCAATAACAGTTGAAATTGTGAGGCAAACTAGTTACCTGAATCAATAGTGCCATCTTGTGGTAACTATGTGTTGTACGCCATAGTTTCTTTGTCAGATGGCAGTCTAGTATGGTCAATGTACTCTTTCAGAATATACTCTTTCAGAATATATCTGTATATAGACACTACCTATAGGTTTGCTCAACAATCACCATAATTGACCAAAAATGACTTACAACTGCAGTTTTGCCAAGATACCATCTCTTGTCACCATGCCCTTGTTTCTGATCACGTTATGTATACATCTTCTCATTATAGTAAAATGTCCCCGTTGTGGAACAGATATGTGCTATTATCTACTGAGCGGGTATAGCTCTATGTATACAGCTATTAATTCTATAAAAACTCTCACCTAACCCTACTTAGAATGCTATTATGACCATGCATTTTCTGTATAATGCGCACAAGATTATGTAGACTGTATGTCACATCCAGTTTCTGGATTCTCTTCTTTTTGTGTTTCTGGTGTTTTATGCAGGATGATGACTCCCAGTCAAAGCAGTGGTTCAAGGATGATACGCTGGACAACTGCTCTGTCCAGCAACATAATGGATCAACCATCCATCACCCTCTTCATAACAAGGAGCACTGTATTAAAAAACCTCATCATAAGCTTATCGCTCCATCACAATTTTTATATCATGTGGGGGCTGGAAAACTACAGCCTCCCACTTCCCCACAAGGCGATTCACGATATAACAATCGACTGCCTGGAATTATCAGCGCCTTAGGTCTAGATGACTGGGAAGACAATCTGAGCCCACATTATGGCTTCTCCAAAATCACTGACTCCTGCATAGACTCGAAAACCCAATCTGTGGAAGAAGGGGTGTTGTTGGCTCTGAGGGGAAGCGTGATCAACGGAGTGAAACACAACCTGTGCACTTTAGCCAAGGCTTGGAAGAGTGACGAGGAAGAAGACGTGGACAATGAAGGGATCCTTTTAAGAGAGGTATAACAATGCACTGGATTCAAATTTGCAACAGATATTTTAATATAAGACATTATTACAAAATCAGGACTTATCAAAAAGAGGCCATAACCAGATTTTGGTATTCAATCTTGGGTCGCGGCTGTCGAGCTGGCCCGACAGCTGTGACCAATGTTCCCTCTAATTTTACGAAGGCTGTGTGCGGCTAAAGATTTTGGCTGTGCAACTTTGGAATGAAATTTACATTTTTGTGCGTCACTTATATATAACTGGAAAATGATGTTCAGCTATTTTGTTAACTTTACTTCAAAATTATATTAAACATTTAAACATTCAAAATACAGTACACAATGTAGTTAATGGGTGAAACACACAATAATTGAGTCCACAACTGCAAAAAGAGACCACTGCTGCTTTGTGCGCTCAGTTGTAATGTCTGTGCGCACGCTCGTCAAGGTGTGTGCGCGCGCACGTGCGCACAGCTTAGAGGGAACACTGGCTGTGACCCTTTCCCGTTCTCCTCGACCAAGAAATCGCAGGTGGGATTCAATGTCCCATCTATAGCGGGGCGAGAAGGGGGCGTGGTCGCGAGCTGCTGTCGGGAAGAGGTGAGCTGCAGCTGAGAGCTCGTCAATTCCAGGCCATTCTCGGCAGAATGAGCCCAACTGCTTGTGAAGTCAGGCTCGTTCTGCTGAGATCCCCTGTGCAATGCAGTCGGGGAAGACAGCATTGAATAGGGCCCTGCAGCCATCTCCCCATTGGGAGATGGCTGCGGGAGATTGAATACCCCCTGCCCTCATCATCCTTAAAAACATTCATATACTTTGCTCTAAGCATATACTTTTGCACTGCAAGCACTCCTTTTTTCACAATATTTTAGTGAAAAAAAGTTAATAAATCTGTATCTTTGTCCTTGCTTACAAACACTCCATCAAACACTACTTACAAAACTTTATTGGATAATCAGACCATGAACAATGCATTTTGCCTTGATGTTCTCACGTTTAAAAACATACATGTGTTTGCTGAATTGTGGCATTAAGCATATCCCAGCGCTCTTCCATTTACTTGAGTAAATAATTACGGAAAAAGCTAAGTTTGGGCAAAACAGGCAGTCATATATTGGGCCTGATTCTGGTTCACTTGCAAAAGCAAATTCCAAAAATCTCTCTCTAATGGATAACACCATGTGCACTGCAGGGGGGCAGATGTAACATGTGCAGAGGGAGTTCGATTTGGGTGGGGTTTGTACTTCAAACTGATATCTATATTGCAGTGTAAAAAATATTTTAAAATGACTACACAATAGTTAAAATCAAGACAGAGGGTTTGTTACCTTGCAGAGGTTTCTACAGTATATGGTGTTGGAGTTTACTCAGTCCTGGTGCGGCATGTGTATTGCCATACATTAACGGCAATGTGGTGCGGCATATGTATTGCCGGACATTAACACTGCTTGCCCATACACACTGGAAAATAAATGTATAATATGTATATATTGGCAACATTACAGCAAATCCATTCCCACTTCTTCTTAGGAGCTGAAGATGGAGGATTATGAGTATAGAGAAGATATCCAATGGATGAAGTGTGGAGAAGTACTGGGCAGTGGAGCTTTCGGGGATGTGTACCTGGGAAAGGACAATAAAACAGGATTCCAGTTTGCAGCCAAAAAGGTAACAATGGTACAGCATGCTTGTGTGTCTGGATGTATACAGGGACAGACAATACACCAGACAATCTTTGTGAATTAAAAGATCAACAGTATATAGGTAGACAGCCAATAGGCAGACACCAGGTGGTCTACAATCAGTAAGTCGACAAGTTTAAAAAAACTGCTGATATCATAGTGTGATGTGATTCAAGAACGTTTGGGAACCAATAGCATGGGTTATATGCAGTGGTCGAAGTGGGGCGGTATACGGGGGTATGCCATACCGCCACTTTAATCTGAAAGGATTGCTCCCCCTCAGGATGCTCTCTGATCACTCAGCAGCGCATATTGTGCTTTTGTAATACCCCTGTACAACGGGGCAGTCTGGCTGGGGACGTTGATGGACAGGGGGGTGTCCGAAGGTGCGCACTATATTCACTCTTTGCTTTTCCATACCCCCACTTCAAAATTTCCATACCCCCACTTCAAAATTTCCACTTCGACCACTGGTTATATGTATATCACTTTTTCCCTTATATACAGCACACCATGTCACGTAAGGGGCCCATACACGCACTGATTTTCCCGGTGCGATGTGTGCTTTGAGATGCGCGCTCCCGCGGCATCTCATAGCACAGTACAAAAAGTATGTGCTGCACATACTTTTTGTACAGTCTTTCGATCGAATTGCATGCACATCGCATGCGATGCAATGATATTTAGCACAAAACACACAGCAAAATGGGTATGTGGGTATGGGCACCTGTAGGGCTGCTGAAACTCCTGTTAATAAAGGATAAGCCATATTAAGTACCAGTGAGAATACACACTTCATGACAGATGACATATGGGGTCAACTAGACCTATTTCATACAATTCAACAAAAAAGATCAGTGGTGTTCTATCCTGTGACTGACAACGTCACTATTATGCAGACACCTGAGTCTGTGTGACAAGTTTATTGTTTCCTAGCTAGCAGAGATAATGTGCACACAAGGGCACACAAGCAATGTTGCTGCTTGTCTGAAATAGAATAATCTATGCTAGAGTTTGCCAATTCACTGTACAGCATACAGTAATCATGTAAGGTAAATAGATAGGACAAGGGGCTCAATTGCAAATATTCAGCATAGAAATTGCTTGAAATGAGACCCATTTCCACTTATTTTCCTCAATGTCTGACCTACTACTCCTCTTTCTTCCAGATTCACAAGAGCAGATTTCGATCCCAGGAGTTGACATGCTGTCTCTCTGTCGATTCTGACAAAATACTCCCAGTGTATGGGGCAGTCCGAGAAGGACCCTGCGTTACTGTGTTTATGAAGTTAATCAACGGTAAAGTTTGTAATTATCATAAGCAAAGCACTTTATATGCAGTATATATAAATGGCCAAAGACAACAATATGTAACACTTCTTTGTACATTTGTGGGAAGTATTCGCACTTTAATAAAGTCGCAATGGGCAGTGGCCCAAAACATACATGAGTGCAGCCTTTCTATCTATCTATCTATCTATCTATCTATCTATCTATCTATATATACAGGATACGACAGGCCCTTCAGGGTCCAATCAGGGCACTCACCAACAAGTATAACCAGAAAGGTTTATTTAGTACATCACCAAATAGTGGGGGACCGCAGTCCTGGTCGACGTTTCGGCCGATGTCCGGCCTTTTTCAAGAAGACAACCACACAACCAAGCAGTAGCAGGGATTGAAGTCACCTACACCTTGACATAGTATTTTTGGTTGTTCGGCACTCCGGACGAAGAAATCACATACCGCGGTGCCCTTAAGAATTCAGACACTTTCAATCATGTCCCATGTCCTGTGTCCAGGTACTGGGGAAGGAAACGGCACTCGCGGATTTTGTAGAAACAAAGTTTTATATATTCAAGGTGACAGTGTATACAGCATTATCGACATTTCAAGGCTGGTTAGCCTTTTCTTCAGGATGCGCTGTAAAGTGCAAATAGTGCCTGTGCAGTGAAATAAAAACTGCACAGGCACTATTTGCACTTTACAGCGCATCCTGAAGAAAAGGCTAACCAACCTTGAAACGTCGATAAGGCTGTATACACTGTCACCTTGAATATATAAAACTTTGTTTCTACAAAATCTGCGAGTGCCGTTTCCTTCCCCAGTACCTGAACACAGGACATGGGATATGATTAAAAGTATATATATATATATATATAACAAAGAAATTAGAACAAAGAAATTATCCCAGTGCGCCCTACGTAAGAGTGTCCTCCACCAGACCAATAATAGAATACAGTAATGATTCTGTAACAGGAGTATTTAATATAAATGATTAAAAATTACAATAAAACATCATTTTCATCTGTATATTAATTTCAGTCAGTACATGGAAAACCCAACGCGTTTCGTCGACCCAGCGACTTCCTCAGGGGTTAATTAATCTGAGTGGTGGAGAGAAACCATATTACACACTACACGGGTATTAAGTGGTATAAGTCTAATGGACTTGGACTGTACATACACAGTCCAAGTCCATTAGACTTATACCACTTAATACCCGTGTAGTGTGTAATATGGTTTCTCTCCACCACTCAGATTAATGAACCCCTGAGGAAGTCGCTGGGTCGACGAAACGCGTTGGGTTTTCCATGTACTGACTGAAATGAATATACAGATGAAAATGATGTTTTATTGTAATTTTTAATCATTTATATTAAATACTCCTGTTACAGAATCATTACTGTATTCTATTATTGGTCTGGTGGAGGACACTCTTACGTAGGGCGCACTGGGATAATTTCTTTGTTCTAATTTCTGTCTTTATCCCCTACTAACAGAGGGGACTTCCCTAGTTGCTGCCCATTCCAACCTATAAATTTTATAGCGCATTGAAGGGGTACTTTTCTTGTTCATATATATATATATATATATATATATATACCATCCAAATCCCTGGAATAGGGATAACAAACGGCACTCGGAGATGTATATTGAATTCAAACAGACTTTAGTGATGGAGGGTGACGTTTCGGGTATTAACCCCGTCTTCAGACCCCAATCCTACAGCAATGTGACCCAAAATCAAACTTATACTCACCACGCTAACCGCTCTCCCAGTGCCTCAGTCACACCCCACCGCCTTCCTGTGTATTGAAACGCAAGCCGGAGGTTGCTTGGCAACCTGGCTGTGCATCCGTGACCGGAAGTGGGCGAACTGTGTCTTTCGGCAGTGATGGGGCGTGACTGAGGCACCGGGAGAGCGGGTAGCGTGGTGAGTATAAGTTTGATTTTGGTTTTGGGTCACATTGCTGTAGGATTGGGGTCTGAAGACGGGGTTAATACCCCGAAACGTTACCCTCCATCACTAAAGTCTGTTTGAATTCAATATACGTCTCCAAGTGCCGTTTTTTATCCCTATTCCAGGGATTTGGATGATATGCATTGAGAAATTTAATGTTATCTAATGTGTACATGGTAAAATGAATACTTACCTATCCACAAAACAATAATACACATAGACACATTACACCACCACATCCCCAAATAAATTCTTTATATCCCAATACATTAGTACATAACGTTACAACAGTACAACACCCCTCATCATATTGTTAACCAACCCACCCCTTCAAGATAAAATTAATACACCCCCAGATAATATATATATATATAATATACCCAACCCCCATTGCCACAGGTTGTGGTCACTTTCTCTTTTGGGTTCACCCACATAGCTGGCTGGGCTGAAAGCAGATTATGGGAACGGTGGCAGTAGTAAATTCTACAACAGGTTGTACTTAACAGTGGCAGGAATGTATTTATGGCAGAAATTCCCAAGCATGTCCCTACGGCTGTGGTTCTTCAATTGATTATGGTACTTCAAATAACCGGTCCTGGGGACATGTAATAAGTGGATCAAGGGAGTGATTGAACATATATTGATTTCCAAATTAGGAATGTCATAAGGTCTAGCTTTGGATGCTGTCTTGTTTTCTAACAAGCTTTAATATCTGTTATTCAGGGGGATCTCTGGGCCAGCTGATCAGAAGAAGTGGCTACCTAACAGAGGAAAGGGCCCTGTATTACATGGAACAAGTATTGCAGGGCCTAAAACATCTCCATGCTGCCAATGTGGTACACGGGGATATAAAAGGTAAGTCCCTCCCATTATCTTTGTGTTTGCCCATTTTGCCTCTCTTACAATCTCCCTAGTAATCAGCCTGTCTCTATTTACAGCTGACAATGTTCTCCTGAGTGAGGATAGTAAGACTGTGTATTTGTGTGACTTTGGGCATGCTGCACATCTCCCACCTGGAAAGTCCAGTACTCAGTTAGTGACAAGTAAGTGACAATGCTGTGCAATTCCCAATTCCCTGAAACATACATAGTTTGGTGAGAGTTAAATAAATATAAGATACAGTGAACAAGTTTCTTTGAAGAAACAAGTTCTCGAACGTGTGGACTGTAACTGGCCAAAACAACCTTTAATGAAATAACAGAAATGATCACATGATATACTGTAGAAAACATAATAATACTGATATAACCTACACACTGCACTGAAGTTACATACTGTATATTTATTTGGCTCTGGAGCATATTATGATAAATCCTTACAAATCCTTACTATGGTTAAATGCAGGAATGAAAGCAATTACATGGAGGAATCCCTCCCACCTAATTGCATTAATGTCTGTCAAATTACAAGCGGTTATCTGTAAAGTCCCTAAACAAATGCTGTGTACACACGGTACAATTTGACATTCGATTTTAATTATATAGTCAAAAATACATCTTGTCGATATCCCTTCCTGCTTCATCTTGTTAAAGAGGTGAAGCAGGAAGTGTTAAAGCGCTACTGTAATACATCTACCCATGAGAAACGAGATAAAATGTGTAATTTACATGGGGTATAGCCTAGAATTTATGAATGGCAAAGTATTAAATACACATAATACCACAAAACCTTTCACATACTGTATAACAGATTATGAGGAAGATGTACTAAGTTTTGAAGAGTGATAAAGTGGAGATAAAGTACCTGCCAATCAGCTACTAACGCCCAAGTTACAGGCTGTGTTACAGTGGCAGGAGTTGATTGGCTGGTGTCTCCACATTATCACTCTGTGAGGCTTAGTACAGCTGCCCCTCTACTGCACAACTAAAGGAGAGGGTATTATATAAAAACTAAATTGAGGTAATAAGGAAGCGTTTGTAAATTGTTATGGTGCATTGGTATTGTAATTGTGCCTACTATGTTCTTACAGATGACTATGTCCTGGGTACTGAGACACATATGGCCCCAGAGATAGTACGTGGAGAACCATGTGACACAAAACTAGATGTGTGGAGTGCATGTTGCATGTTCCTTCATATGTTGAACGGCTGGCATCCATGGAGCCGCACGCACACTGCTCCTTTATGTCTGAAGGTAAGTTGCTGTATAGGATACTGTGGGTCAGATGTACTAAGCTTGAGAAGTGATAAAATAGAGAGTCATAAAGCACCAGACAATCTGCTCCAAACTGCCTAGGCACAGGCTGTATTTGAAAAATGACAGTTATGAGCTGATTGGTGGTTTATCACTCTCCATTTTATCCCTTTTAAAAGTTTAGTAAATCTGTCCCTGTATCAGTAAAAACAACTTAAAATTCAACAATAACTTGGTTTATTTGCAAGCAACATTTGTTTTAAATCAAGTTACAAATCTATACAATTCTCTTGGCAGATTGCTACAGAACCACCACCTATGCAGGAGATACCCCCCAGCTGTCACGTGCTAACCCGTAACCTTATAGAGGCTGGATTACAGAAAAATCCAAGTAACAGAGCAACGGCAGACAAACTCCTAGAAAAAGTGAATGTTGCACTCACTGAAAGTAAGCACTGTAATCTTTGGAAAGCAAAGGTAGTGAGCTGGCATATATTGGTATATATTGATTCAATGATACATTATACATCTGTCTAAACCTCCATATAAGTGGAGATCTAGGCACAGATATTGTTCAATCTGATATACAGAGTTGCATATTTTAAAGCTGAAGTAAAATACTGTGGTAAAGAAAAAATGCAAATAAAGTTGTATTCTGTAAATGTAACTGAAAAAATATTTAGCAATCTAGATTCTTGTCATCAACTAAAAACAAGTAATTCAGGAAGAACATGTAATCATTTCCTGGACTAAACATCTAGTTTATTCTCTGTGGCAAGTGCTGTAGGACTCTCAATAGAGCACCACAAAAATGTACATTCATTTAATTAGTACAGGTGAGAACCCGCATTTGAGAGGTGTCTGTCCAACCATATTATTTTTCAACTAATTTTATGGATCACACATCCTCAGATACCCAGCTTTCTTGTAGGTGAGGTGCATACACAATGGGTGTATATACCTAGTGTGTAGCGATTTTCACGGGGGGTAAACCACTTTCTACAGTAGGAGAAAGTGGTTTACTCGGCCTGTGAAACAGGGCGACGGATGGCGGTGGCAGCCGGCAATGATGTGGAAGTGCGCATCAGCGCTCACCGCTCATCAACCGGCCATACACAGTAACAGATTTTGAGCTCAAAGTAGCTCAAAACAGGAAAACTGAGCTACTTTGAGATCAAAATCTCCTATTATGTGTATACTCCTAAAGATCTGCAATTTCAAACCATTTAAACCAATAAAGAAAACAGAGGAAACTGTAAATTATAAACTTTAATTAACATGTTTTTTTTTTCCTAGTGGGAGGACTGAAATTCTCACAGAACTCAGAATACAGAGAACCGAGGAGATTCCCTGCTGTCTCCATTGAAGTACCAGAGGTCAATCATAAATCCACATTGTGTGCTGGAGAACTTGGGACTATGTTCAACTACCACATGAAGGACACAACAGAGGCACCACCTTTAACTCTAACTGACAAGAGTGGGGATCAAGCTAAGATCTCATGTGACATGGAGATTGAGCGCTTAGAAATAGGTCAGTTAGTAATCTACAAACTGGACAGTCCATTAAAGATAAAATGATATAAAGTGTAATACAGGATATCTTCATTGTTCTTATTGGTCCAATGAATAAGCTGCGTACAAGCATGGCATTGTGCACGGATGGCTAACTGTGCATGTGAACCCTTTAAAACTATAATGGAGAACGCAGCTGCTTGATGCTGTGTCTCAACAATTGCTTAACACATTACCCTTCTTTTTGTAGATCTGTACATGGAGAACCTCTCACAGCCGTTCTATATTGAGGAACAGCAACAAATATTTTTGAGTGGTGATAGTCTGGAGCTTCTGCCCAGCCACAAGGTATAAATAAAAGCGAATAAGATGCCTATTTAGCAATTACTATTGCAGTACACCCCCCCACCCCCTCCCCCCCAAAAAAGTTTTCAGGGGCACCCACAAATAATAAGAATGCCCTGAATGTGTATAGCCATGGATTACAGCATATATTGGAGAAGCAGTCCTCATAGTTTCTATATATACTTTGTAGCCAAATGAGCAATGCTACGAAATGTGATGTATACCGGAGCTTGGCCCCAATAGCTAATGCCATCTCCCTGTCAAATATTGTGGTCTTAGCCCTGCTTATTTTGTCCAGTAGTGTTACACCATGGATGGTTGCACTTCTCCTGGCCATCTACAGCAATCCTGAAGTGCTACCCTTCATTGTTCATAAACTGTCCAGCTGTATATGTGCAACCACATAGATTGTTGTCAGGTGATACTCTAGCCAATCAGATCCAGGGCTGGGTTCATTTTCTAGGAAAATATTGTAGGACAACCCCCTTATCAAATGCATATAGGCTTAAAAGTCCTGGCTGTTAAACATAGCTGCAGAACTGGCTCTGTATAGACCTCATTATTATTTATTTATTTATTAACAGTTTCTTATATAGCACATACAGTACATATTATTTTTTTTTGAACATTAACATTAACAGTCCCTGCCCCAGTGGAGCTTACAATCAATGTACATGCACACAGACATTCTAGGGTTATTTTGTTGGGAGCCAACTAGCCTACCAGTATATTTTTGGATTGTGGGAGGAAACCGGAGTACCTGGAGGAAAGCCACACAATTACGGGGAGAATATACAAACTCCGCACAGTTATAGCCATGGTGGGAATTGAACCCATGACCTCAGCGCTGCGAGGCAGTAATGCTAACCGTGACATATATGTGAACAGGGCTGCCTGCTCACTGTCACAGCTCGCCCAGTCAGTATTCAATTGTTGCCACCAAGCCTGACAGTCATTGGTCATCCTATGGAGTGGCGACCCTATGTGGCCATTTTACTGGGACTGCCATTGAGCCAGCCCTGTCAATGCACATCCCTAGGCCCCAAACCATTGTGGTGATTGCAGGCTTCTGACATTTGACACATGCCCACACAGAGGAATTTGCATGTGAACATGACGATGGTGATAGCCAATGACATCTCTTCACTACTTTCAAAGTGCAGGGCCTGCCCATGCAATGTATCTTAATACATTTGGGCAAATCAGAATTTAATATTGCAGCCAATACCAGCGCTAAGAAATTATAATTATCTATCACGGACCCGATAAATATTAAATATGGCTCTATGCTTTATAAATTGATGTCAATACCCTTTCAGTTCTGTTCCTTATTTGTCATTTCTTTCACCTAAGTTTTTTTTAGCACATGTTCTGCAAAACTATGATTACGTTTCTTCTCCTGTTCTCTGCTATATAGGACTCCATGACTACATTGGACACTAAAAGTTCTGGGATTCACTCGTGGGAGAGCCAGATGGAACCATGGAGCTTACAGAGTGGTTCTTTGTTCAGCGGTGGAGTCACAACAGCCCCCAGTTGGTTCAACGGTAAATCTATATAATTAAACCTATACAAAACACATTGCAATAGACATATGTAAATGTGCTTAGTTTAGTATACGGTTATACAGGTCATGATGAGTGGTAAACACTAGTTGTTGTGAACTTATGTGATACAAAAATACAACTTTCATTAATACAAAGGGTCCAATAGAAAGTATGAAGCGGCAAAGTGGTCTATGACAGTGGTGACACCCAGTTCAGTAGATGAGAGTTTGTGCATGCTCATAAAGGAGGCATGGCCTCATGTCCTCTCATGTGCTGAAGCCGCTTTGTAATGCTGGACACTTACCGCCAATGTCTGTGACTTCTCCTGAGGCATTCGTGCTGCCTGCCTCCTCTGTGGCCCACTGCCTCCACTCCCAGCAGCTCAGTGATGCTGATAGGGTGACACCATAATAGCTCTGCTATTTTAGAGTCGCCTCTTTAGATGGCTTTAACAAATGTGACCCGCACTCCCCTAATGGAGCCACTAGTCAATCATACTGAAAAAATTATCATGTGCACTCTTCAACAACCCAGAATGGGAGCTATCATTTTCAGAATGTGGACTATCAATCTCTCTGTTCCTGATCATGATAAATTGTTACAGTGTAACTTGATAAACTATGACCCTATAACGGCTGTGAATGCAATATCAAGGGAAAGAAAAGAATGTCACGGTGTAATGCACTCAGCAAGAGGTTTTAATAAAATTAACTTTTATTTGAAAAACATAGTTAAAATGTAGGGAAGTATCGACATACATAAGGACAAACATGTAAGACACAAACAATGTGAATTTAAAAAGGATATACAATCCTCACACAGAAGGGCCCCACTGTGTTGCTTTCCCCTAAATGACAATAATAGTTTTATTAACCCTCAGTGGGACCGTTACTCTATTGACTGTATGTTAACTGATTGTAAGGTTTAATTGTGCCTCAGCATTGCATGTTCTCCTTTGGTTCTGTGGACAATTTAATTCTCAATTACATATTATTCCCAATAATCGGGGTAGCATAAGACACACAAAACTGGAGATTTATCCTGCTGTGACTACCTCAGTAGTCCTATGAGGTGCTGAGAAATGCTGGTTTTTAAACTTAATAAGTGAACAATGCAGTGTTTAAATTTGAGAGCCGCTTTTCTTTTCCTTGAAATTGTATTCATTCTATGTCCTGTGGTAGCACACCCTCTTTAAACTTCACCGTTTCGATAAGGTGTTAAATTCCTAAATGAGGGTTAATGTCTGTTAAATACTAACCGCATATTCCACCTGTGCGAATTACATCTCTTCCTTTTCTTAACGGCCGTGAATGTGTTTTTCAGGTGTCAAAGTTAAATTGAAAACCTTCAGTGGGGAGATGCTGCACATTTGGGAGTCTGGCAGGACAAAATTGGCAGACCTAGCTGTGGGAATAAGCAGTCAGGTATGAAGGAGAAACGGTGTTGGCTCTGCTTAGCATTGTTTATACAATAGGTGTCTTAATTAAGACTGTTGTTGTGCCCCCAATAGTTAAACTTATACCAGGCATGTCCAAACTGTGGCTGTTGTGAAACCACACATCCCAGCATGCCTTGCCATAGTTTTAGCATTACCTAATAGCAAAACTGTGGCAAGGCATGCTGGAATGTGTAGTTTCACAACAGCTGGAGGGCCATAGTTTGGACATACCTGACATATACTGTGGCGATTTTTAAATGTTTTTCTATTTACCCCCAACATATATCAACTTAATGCTCCTCTTGTGGCCCCTGTGAAAACCCAGTTCCTAAAGAGCAGTCAGCTAGGCTGCAGCCATTGGTATGGGCAGTTTTCTGGAAAAAAACTGTTAAATTGTAGCCCACTCACTACAATGGCTAAACGATGGCACCTTAGCATTTTTTCACAGCTCCCTTAGGCCAAAGTTTCTCAGGTCGATATGTACTAAAGGCCTATACACACTGGGCGACTTCGAGCTGAAAGTCGCTCAAAACACCAGGTTTGCGCAGTTTTCAGGTCAAAGCCGCCCAGTGTGTATGAGCGATGAGCGCTGCTGCGCGCTCCGGCAACATCGCCAGGGAAGGCGCTCGTCTGCTGGTTATACTAGCAGATGAGCGGCTTTCAGGACGGCTTTCAGGACGGCTTTGCATAACTCTGCTCTATGTAAAGCCGTCCTTCCCCCTCCGTCGGCGCACGATGATTGGCATCATCTCTGTCCATACATACTGGGCATAGTCGCCCAGTGTGTATGGACGTTAAAAGCTGCCTTACACTTTCAGATTTATCTTCAGATCTGGCTGGTTGGAACAAAAACATGGTTATGGATTTGAGCAGATGACGGTTGACCATTTGCTTGGAAATTGTCCATCTGGTTATATTTTTATCGGTATTGGTACTGGAAAACTGACAAACTGTCATTTAGATATTACCAGATTTTTGTTCCAACCAGCCAGATCTGAAGATAAATCTGTAGGTGTATGGGTACCTTTAGTCTTGAAAAGTGATCAAATGAAGAGAGATAAACCACCAACCAATCAATTCCTACCTGTCATTTTTCAAACACCGCATATGACATGGCAGATTGGCTGGTGGTTTATCAATCTCCATTTTACCACTTTTCAAGCTTGGGACATCTGGCCCTCAGTGAGATATTCTGCAGAAATTAATACATTAAGTGATTTGTGGGTACTTGTTTCCTAGCACGGCGCCCATAATGCCATCGCATACCACTAATTAAGGTATGCGATGGGAACCGATTTTCGGGTTTTAAGAGCCGAACTGTACAATGGGTGATTACTATGTTAAATGCACCCCCATTCTTAACGCCACCCCCACTATCAATGCCAACCTGAAGCGTGGCGACCGCAGCGAGCCCGCCAGGAGCGGCGGTACGCGTCCTCCAACCTTTTCATACCCCCACTATCCACGTCGGCATGGAGTTGATTTTATATAGTGTGGGGAGCGCAGCTCACCACCAAGCTCGAAGCGTGGCGAGCGCATGCGGAATACATGTGAAGTAATCCGCGGCCCCTCGCTGGACTCGCTGCGTTCACCACGCTTCGGTCTGCATAGTGGGGGTATGAAAAGGTCAGAGGAGGTGTACTGCTGCCCGCCACGGGTTGGCGTTCATAGTGGGGGTGGCGTTAACAAGGGGGGTGCATTTTACATAGTAATCACCCATCAGGGTGCCTGTACAAAATGATGGCATAAGATTAAAATCGTGGGCGCCGTGCTAGGAAACAAGTACCGATTTGTGCTTACCAGTCATTCATAGGGTCAGTTACTGTATGTGGTAGTGGGGTGCCGGACTGTCAAAACACTGACAGCCGTGTTCCCGACGGCCACCTGCTATTTTCCCTCGTGGGGGTCCACAACCCCCATAAAGGGAGAATAGAATAGGTGGCTCACGTAGCGAGCCACCGTGCCCGCAAGGGGCTTAGTTGCGCTCACCACGCTGTCTGGGTCCGGCCAGTCGGGATCCCGACGTCGGGATAATGACTGTCGGGATCCCAACTTTTGGACCCCTGTACCACACCCATGGTGGTGGACAGGTCTACGCATTTGATTGTCGACATATGTTATGACCACTAGCACTGGTTTTGCCTATAATATTGACCAGACAGTATTTGATTTGGCCCTGGTCCATCAACTCGTGGGAACCATTGTAATCTATAGCAAATATAATAGGATAATGTAGGAAATTTGTACTGCGATCAGATCTTAATAAGGACCTGGAGGTAGAATATCTTTTTGTGGTCTTCCTAATAATATAATTTTTGCTCTTATGTCCTTCAGATCCCTATAAAGTCTTTTACCATAGTAAACGCGAATGGAACATCAATCCCACAGAGCACGGACATCGCAGACTGCGGCATTGAGCTACAATGTTCTCTAGCATCTGACCGTGGCGGGTGTTGGCTTTGGAGGGTGAAAAATGGAAAGATAGAAGAAGGGAATACAGGGGAGGTATATACAGGCGGAGGGACAGATGCCCAAAATTTACAAGCACCAAAGTGACTGCTGACAGCAAAAGGTTCTTACACTTTTGTGAAAACTTCTTATTGGTTACAAAGTCTGGAATGATATCAGGCATCCCCAAACCACAGACAAATGTGAATATGAAATGTACACATCTGATATTACTATATACAAGTGATGCCTCTGACTTATAATAGCTAGACTCTTCCTGGCAGATTGGAGGTGAAAAACCCCAGGGTGCATTACACTGACTGCGAGCGGCGTTTAAAAAAGAAACACACCTATAAAATTCATAGGAGGTAATCAATCCTTTCTGGTTTGTGAAATTTTACTTTTCACCAATTTTTGGTTGAATTTACATTCAAGGGTGAAATATAAAAGGATGCGAGATTTAGGAAGGGAGAGATTTGATAAGAAATCTCCAGTTTTTAAAAAAAAGGCAATCATTTACACTGCAAAATCAAACTGGGTTTGCAGTGTAAATGATTGCCGCTTTAAAAAAAACAACTGGAGATTTCTTACCAAATATCTCACTATCTGAATCTCGCATCCTATTATATTTGACCCCAAGTTTTTTCAACTGATGGAAAAAATAGTCACTTTTGGAAAACACATGAATCTACATGTTTTAGTAAAAAAAAATGTATCAGTTTTCGACTATCTTCTGCTGATGCGGATTCCACTGCTTATATACAGCCGCATTGTTGGAGAAAAAACGGTGGCCTTAAATCCTATAATGTATATATATTTTTTTAGATTCCCATACCCCCCCCCCCCCGCCAGCATTATTTAACTAACTTTTATATAATCCCTCTCTCACCATCTATAAATGGTTATAGAAATTGCCCCCATGGAGGTAGTTTCATGTCCCCCACTCCCAGTGAGCATAGTCCCCCTTCCTCTACATGAGTGCAGCAAAGTGTGTTTTCGGGGGGACTGACGATCAGTACCCCCCTGCTGCTGTTGATTGCAGCACCCAGAGACCTCTGTATCACTGTGGGGGGCCAGTGTACCTGCAGAATGGATCTCGGACCTAAGCAAAATGACAGGGGACAGAGTGGGGCAGTGCATCGCATGTGATGCGACTTGGCTAGGTAATATATTCCTGGCTCCGGTATAATAACATACTACGACTATGCCAGACAAGGCCTGTAAGCATTGTCCTGGCAGTGCATTAATACACCTTCTGTACAGCAGGTCTAAATTCTGAAGTGTAAAGTCACTTATAAATTCTCCTTGCGCAGGACACTTATTAATTATACAGTATATGGATATTTCATCTCTAAGCAACAGTGATATAGATTTAAGCCTCATGCACACTAATAGCCCTTTTATGCCAAAATTCCTAGTCGGACCCTGGTCTTTGAACACTGGAGTTTCCAGGATCGGACCCAGCTTTATACCCCATTTACACAGCACTTCGACCTGGGTCGGACCTGGGTCTGCACCATTTACACTGAACCTGGGTCAGCCCTGCTTTTTCATGTGGCTGTTATTAAAATTGCTTGCTCGTTACCAGGGGGGGGGGGGGGGGGGCGGGGATTGCTCGTTGCCAAGGGGGGTGAAATTGCTCATTGCCAGGGGAAGGATTGCTCAGACGCTATGTATAGTGTACCCCCATGTACAGCCCTTGCCATATGTATACCCGTAAAGCTATGTGTAGCCTGGCACAGCCCCTGCCATGTGTACAGTGCTGCCCATGTATATACCGGTACAGCTATGTGTACCATGGTACAGCCCCTTCCATGTGTACAGCGCTGCCCACGTGTATACCAGTACAGCTATGTGTACCCTGGTACAGCCCCTGCCATGTGTACAGCGCTGCCCATGTATATACCGGTACAGTTATGTGTACCATGGTACAGCCCCTGCCATGTGTACAGCGCTGGCTACCCTCTCCCTCTCACTGTAGATAAGGCACAGGGCCACCAGACGCATCTATCACACTACAGTACAAAGGACTAATTGTGGCACCAGAGCCTGGTGGCCGAGTGTCCGTGGGTGCTGCTGGGAAGTGTAGTCCCCGTACAGGGCTCCTACTCGGTAGCTGCGAGCAGGGAGTGAAGAGGAGGAGGAAGAGAAGACTACAACTCCCGGCAGCACTGGCGGCTCCGGCAGAGCACTGACTGAGCGGCTCCATTGATAGAGGGGCTGCGGCCACAGGATGGGAAGTCAGGTGGGGGTCTCCATGCTAGCCAGGGCAGGGGTAACAGTCAGGTGGGGTCAAGGTAATGGGCAGGTAGGCTAGAGCGACAGGGTCCCTGCAGCGGATGGGAAGTGCTACTAGTTCCCATCCACAGCAGGGACTCAGCTGCCTCCCCAGTGCTGCATGTCGTGCATGGACACCGCTCCTGCTGCCTCAACCCGTGATAGCACCATTTACACCGGCCTCTACACGGGTCCTAGCCATGTTCCACCCAGGTCAGGACCTGGGTAGAGGTCCCTTGTAAATGGACACGGGTCGGCCCCATTTACACTGCCGCTGATCTGGGTCTGAACTGCCGCTGACCCGGATTTTTCGGCAGTGTAAAAGTGGTATATGTGAAGATGGTCATGCCACAGCCGCAACATGACTGACGCTCTCCTGCTTTTGCGCCCTCTTCCCCCCCGGCATCATTGAGTGTATATGCACTTGCTATTGCCCCCCCCCCCCCCCCCCCCTGCTGATGTTGGCTAGCGTGTAGGGGCTTAGAAATTATTAAACTGAAGCCATTTATTATTATTATCCTTTATTTAAATGGTGCCACAATGGATCTGCAGCGCCCAATTACAGAGTATATAAATAAATATGCAAAACAGTGACTTCCAGTTGAATACAATAGAGTGCAAGTACAGGGTACATAACCGTAGCTGCATCAGCAGGGGACTCTGCAATAAGTATCAGCGTGGCAGAAAACTGTAGGATTTGGTGCCATCAAAGCTTACATTGCTACCTATTGTATTTGTCACAAGCTTGTAACTGAACCAGTATCAATCAATGAATTCAGTAAGAACTAAAACCTCAGTAAATATGAGTAACTGTAAGTGCACAAAATCATTTTGTAGGTAATGGTCCACATTAAGGGCCTGATTCAGCAAGAAAAGTCTCTGATGGGCAAAACCATGTGGACTGCATTTGGGGTAAATGGAACATGTTATTTTGTTTCTGTGCAGGGTAAATACTGGCTGCTTTATTTTTACACGCCAAATTAGATTAGTTTGTAAAACCCCAACTAAATCTAGCTCTGCACAGAATACATTTGCCCCACCTGCATTGCACATGGTTATGCTTATTAGAGAAAGAGTTTGCTTTTGGGATCCATGAATCAGGCCCTTCGTGCCATGACTGATTAGGAACCAATAAGTGGATTCAGAATCAGTGTGCACTTTTTTGCATTTGTGTGTCTGAAAATGGTTAAATAGCATTAGGGTTGGGCTTTTATGTTGGCATGTCATGATATAATTTTTATTTACTAGCTTATTTTACCATTAATGTCACAAAAAATCATTAACATGGTGGGTGTGTCACATATCCAGAGGTTTGAGACCACTGCTCTAAGTGTAATGCACATGACGATGGAGTGCAATAACTGAATTAATGTTCGTTTTAATAGCACTTTTGTATTCATGCAATAAAATAATCAGATAATTCTATACTTCTTTGTGCATTTCATTCTATCACGTTTATTCATTAAATTATTTATTACTTTTATTTATTTAGAACTTAAGAGCAGAACATGTTCTTTAGACATAAGACTGGAAAATTATATGAAAAATGCAACATGCCAACACAACTTAAAGGTGTGAGGTATAGGGATCCCGACAGTCATTATACCGACGTCGGGATCTCGACTGACCGGACCCAGACAGCATGGTGAGCGCAACAAAGCCCCTTGCGGGGTCACCACTCTGCGGACACGGTGGCTCGCTACGCTACGCTCCTCGCCACCTATTCTATTCTACCTCTATGGGGGTCGTGGACCCCCACGAGGGAGAATAGCCAGTGGCCGTCAGGCACCCGTGTGTCGGGGTTTTGACTGTCGGGATCCCAACGTCGGGTAAATGACTGTCAGGATCCCAACTGTCGGACCCAGTGCCGGCACCCAAAAACAGTGAAAAACCCCATGTCGACCTTTTGACTGTTGACCTAGACCATGTCAAACTAATGACCTGTCGAACTAACAACCTGTTGAACTAATCACCTGTCGACCTAGAACCATGTCTACCTTTTCCTATGTCGACCAAGACACATGTCGACCTAATGGTGTCGACCTAATGACTGTCTACCATAATGCTGTAGACCAAATGGCCGCATCCCGAATAAAATATGATTGCAGTGGGCTGGCTGACTACAATTAATGGCTTACACAATTGCACAAATTCATGGTAGTTTAAGAAAAGACAACGGTACTCTTTACCTAGCACGGCACCCACGATGTCCATCGCGGTCATCGGGGGTAAAAAATCGCGGCCATCGCATGCACTAAAAAAACTGGTGCGACGAGATGCCCGCGATTTCCCATAGGGATCAATGTTAAAAGTGTGATTGGACGCGATTTTACTGTTCAATGCCTCAATGCCCGCGATTTTTCCATAGGAAACAATGTTAAATGGGCCACAGAGCCCTAGTAGTCCCCCTGAAGTCTTGGCCCCCACAATTGTTAACGCCACCCCACGATCAACGTGAACCCGAAGCGTGGCGAGCGCAGCGAGCCCGCGAGGGGCGGCGGTACGCGTCCTCCGACCTTTTCATACCCCCACTATCCACGTCGGCGTGGAGCTGAGAATAGAATAGTGTGGCGAGCCCCGCGAGGGGACGCGGATACCTGTGAAGCTCGCGAAGGGACGCGTTTACCTGTGAGGGTATCCGCGTCCCCTCGCGGGGCTCGCTGCGCTCGCCACGCTTCGGGCTCGGTGGCTCGCTGCGCTCGCCACACTATTCTATTCTCAACTCCACGCCGAAGTGGGGGTATGAAAAGGTCGGAGGACACGTACCGCCGCCCCTCGTGGGCTCGCTGCGATCGCCACGCTTCGGGTTCACGTTGATCGTGGGGTGGCGTTAACAATTGTGGGGGCCATTTCAGACTTCAGGGGGACTATTTGGGCTCTGTGGCCCATTTAACATTGTTTCCTATGGAAAAATCGCGGGCATTGAGGCATTGAACAGTAAAATCGCGTCCAATCACACTTTTAACATTGTTCCCTATGGGGCATTGCGGGCATTGCGTCGCACCCATTTTTTAGTGCATTTGATGGCCGCAATGCCCGCGATGGGCGCCGTGCTAGGTAAAGAGTACCAAGACAACACGGTACTTGTTTCCTAGCACGGCCACAATCGCGGCCATCGGGTGTAATTTTTAGTGGCCTGCGACCGACGCAATGCCCCCGATTTTGCCAATGAAATGCATTGAAAACAGTGAAAATCGCGTTGGTCGCGTCGTGTGCGGCTATAAATGCTTAAATGGTCCACACGCGATGGTCGCGATTTCCCCATAGGGAACAATGTTAAATGGGTAACTTTACCCGCGATGACCGCGATTTCCCATAGGAAACAATGTTAAATGGGTCAATTTACCCAAATCATCATAGAGAACAATGGTAAATGGGCCAGAAACCCCCCAAAAAAACCCTGACCAGTGAAATGTCCCCCCAAAAGTAGTTTACGCCACCCCGTGATCAACGTGAACCCGAAGCGTGGCGAGCGCAGCGGTACGCGTCCTCCGACCTTTTCATACCCCCACTATCCACGTCGGCGTGGAGTTGAGAATAGAATAGTGTGGCGAGCCACCGAGCCCGAAGCGTGGCGAGCGGACGCGGATAACTTCACAGGTAAACGCGTCCCTTCGCGGGCTTCACAGGTATCCGCGTCCCCTCGCGGGGCTCGCTGCGCTCGCCACACTATTCTATTCTCAACTCCACGCCGACGTGGATAGTGGGGGTATGAAAAGGTCGGAGGACGCGTACCGCCGCCCCTCGCGGGCTCGCTGCGCTCGCCATGCTCCGGGTTCACGTTGATCGCGGGGTGGCGTATACTACTTTTGGGGGGACATTTCAATGTTCAGGGGTGTTTTTGGCACATTTACCATTGTTCCCTATGATAATTTGGGTAAATTGAGCCATTTCACATTGTTTCCTATGGGAAATCGGTGTCATCGCGGGTAAATTGAGGCATTTAACATTGTTCTCTATGGGGAAATCGCGGGCATCGCGTCTGGCCCATCGACACCCGATTTTTTAGTGCATGCGATGCCCCCGATTTTACACCCGATGACCGCGATCATGATCGTTGTGGCCGTGCTAGGAAACAAGTACCGACAACACATACAGTAGGTAACATATTCAAAGTCAAATATGATGGAGCATCTAGAAAAGATTATACACCAATTGGATATTTGCCTTTTCACAAAATAAAAAGGGAACATTTCTTGATATCAAATCTCTGATAGCAAACAACAATAATATGGGATGCTTCTTTTATGTGTATGTCATTTTTAATATATCACACCAAGGGTGGTTATTAGGGCACGGGGGCATTACCACATGGCACTATTTTACATTATGTGCTTTGCGCATTTTGTTAAATGACTTTCTAAAACTGCTATTCAGAATGTTACTGCAACTGCTATACCTGTGCATGTCATACATGATGTATAAAAAAGGGTTTGGTATTTTACATCTACAGTGTCTAGGCCTGCAAAAGGTCGCCAAATAATGCTCATCAGTCAAAAGGTCAACAAAAATTGACCTTTTCAATGGGGGCACACTATTTTAATCTAACTATGCCCACGTAGATGAACAAGTCATTTTTTTGCAAACAAAAATCATGATAACCTCATTTCAAACTTTTGCATGTCGACCTTTTGACTGCGTTAACCTTTTGACCATATTGACCTTTTGACTTTCGACCAATATTTGTCCTGACTGACACAGGCTATTCTCCCTTGTGGGAGACCATGACCCACAGAGATGGATAACAGAACTTGTGACGAGCGCTGCGAGCCTGCAAGGGTCTTCTTTGCACTTTCCCCCGTCAGAAGTACTAACGGTTGGGATTCCGATGTCGGTATACTGACATCGGAATCCCAACCCCGCCCTCCCACCCACCACCCCACAGCGGGGTCCGGACAGCAGCGGGAGCTTGCAGCACTGAGCTATTTGGCAGGCGGGAAGCATTGATGATTTTTTTAAAGACTGGCCAGACACTGATTGGCTGAATTCTCTCAGCCAATCAGTGTCCAGCCAGTCTTTTTAAAATCAGCAGCGCTTCCCGCTGCCTGGCAAATAGCGCTACAAGTTTCCAGCTGCCGCTGCCCTGACCCCGCAGCAGCGTGATCCTCGGCTTGCTCACTGTGATCCCCAGCTTGCATTTCCCTCTCTCTCTGGCTGTGCGGTGCTTCCCGTCCCCCCTTCCTCTCCTCTGGCTGCTGCCATTCTAGCTACCTTTCCCGGGCAGAGGCGCAGGCAGAGCAGTGGGTATGGGCAGCGTGCGCTGGATGAGTGGCCCACCAGCGCTCTGGCTGCTGTGTGAGGGGCAGGGGGAAGAGGAGGCTCCGGGACACCTGCTGCCTCTTCTCCCAAAACTCTATGGCCACATCCGCGGTTCGGAGCAGCACACACTCACTACCACCACCGCACTCACACCGGCTGTGGACAACGACACAGGACAGCCATGGCTGCACCACAGCGGGGTCCGGGCAGTGGCGACTGGGAGTCTGTAGCGCTATTTGCTGGGCGGCAGGAAGCACTACTGATTTTTAAATCATCACCATGACACTGACCAATCAGCTGTCCTAATTCAGCATGGATCGCTAATCTGAGAATTCGCAGTGGACTGTGAGCAGTAAGTCACCGCCCAGACAGAAAGAAAAGATGCATCTCAAAAAATTGACAATGCATTGCATATAGCGCTGTGTTCGCAGATACATTCACAAAAATAAAACTGTTTTTTTGCATATGCACCAGACATGGGCTTCCACTAATCTGCTCATGAATCCGTCTGGAAGTGGTCAATGCTGACATCAAAGACACTCCCTAAAACCTCTGGGCACACCCGTGGTTTCACCAACACACACAGAAAATGCAGTTTTCACCCCTAAACGCCGGCATTCTGTGCTGCACATACTTTTTGTACTAGATCTCATCTCATTGCAAAACCGAGGTGCGATATTGTATACAATAATTGTAACGTGTATGGGCACCTTAAGATTGTATTTGTATCCAAGCTTTTGGGGTTACAAGCCTACACCCTGGCTGTAGGACTGTAACCTGACGAAGGAGGTCAAACTCCGACAGTTGTTGGTGGATGATTCAGGCAGGAGATTATCCCTTGAGGAGAAAGTTGGTCCAATCTCAGTACTGGAAAGAGAAAACTTTCCCAATACTGATATTACTTTCCCAATACTTTCCCAATTAGTATTACAGGATCATAATACTAATTGAATTGGAAAATTTGGAAAGCAAACTGAACAGTATAGAGTTTATTAAATGTAAACATGATAAACTTAGCAAAGTACAACAGGACTATGACCAGAACCAGGATTATTTATGTCTAATAAATCAAAGCCACAAGGAGAACGTAAAATTTCCAATAGGAATCGTAAGCCAAGCCCCCATGAAGGATATACAGTAGTACATCTACAAGTGACGTGGATGGTCACACTTCAGCAACATTTGACAATGCTCACCCTTTAGGGGTCATTGGGCCAGATGTACTAAGCTTCAAAAGTGATAAAATGGAGAGTGATAAACCGCCAGCCAATTAGCTCCTGCCTGACATGTCACAGACTGTGCTTGAAAAATGTCAGGCAGGAGCTGATTGGTTGGTTGTTTATCACTCTCTATTTTATCACTTTTGAAGCTTAGTACTTCTCGCCCTATAAGAGAACGTCATACAAAAAGCTACCAATAGGTGCACAAGGAGGAGCAAACAACACGATAGGCAGAATAAATCACAAAACAACCAGGTAACAGAGCAACTGGTATTCAGTTTATGAAAGACTCTTAAAGAATTAGAAACTCAAGTACTATAAAAAGGAATTTCATTCAGATTCAGAGCAGGTCTGAGTCTATCTTGAAATCTCATGCTGGCTCGTGAGCCAATTGGACCCTGCAGTCCGGCAGCCAATTAGGAGTGGCAGTGGTGGCTCCTGATTGGCTGCCGGACCACAAGCTCCGATTGGCTTGCAAGCCAGCACAGCATTTAAAAATAGCCGCAGACCTGCTCTGCATCTGAATACAGCCGGGCAGCCCACCGCTCTCTGCCTGGCTTTCACCGCATTTAATTCTGCCAGGCTGGTGGCTGTCCTCATTACCATGACCGGCAGCTGAGTGAGGTGCAATAGTAATCAGGGTGCTAACAGCAATGAAGAAGACACTGTCAGCGCCCTGATTACTCTGGCGCCTTACACAGTTGCGTACTCCATGTAATGGGAGGGTTGGCCCCGCCCACTTGGAGGGTAGTAACAAGTTGGTAAAAAAACCAAAATCATAAAAAACTAATGTCGACCTTTTCCCATATCGACCTAAAGTATGTCAACCGTTTTAGTGTGTCGACCTTCTGACTGTTGACCTAATGACCGGATTTTGTCACAGCATAATTGACATGATTCAATTAGTCTGTGTACTGACAAAGGGAAAATATGCAAGAATGGCTGAGCCTGCAACAGCTATAGAGTGGAAGCTCATTTTTTTCATGTGCAAACACAATTGTCAAGTTAAACTAATTTTTTTAATTTAATGTACTACATTTTAACATTGTAATGGAAGGTACACTTGAGACCAAGCACATGGAAGGAAGATTCCATGTATTCATTCTGACAGAGGGCCTTATTCTGGTTCACTCCTTCTGGCAAATTTCTTCTTAGATGGACAAAACCATGTGCACTGCAGGTGGGGCAGATGTTACTTGTGCAGAGAGAATTAGATTTGGGTGGGGTTTTACTTCAAAGTGAGATCTATATTGCAGTGTAAAAATAAAGCAGCCAGTATTTTCCCTGCACAGAAACAAAATAACTCACCCAAATCTAATTCTCTCTGCACATTTTACATCTTCCCCCATGCAGTGCACATGGTTTTGTCCATGTAAGAAGGAATTTGCCAGAAGGAGCGAACCAGAATAAGGCCCAGAGTCTTACGTGATGTGCTGCGGTGGCGGCTGCACGTTACAAAGTGAAGTAAAACCTTCCTGTTTTGCTTGTGCCTCTGAGCACGAGCAACTCACATAACCTTGCAAAGTCTCACTGGAATCTTGCAGCTAGTTGAATGCATTGGAATAGTTTTAAGCAGGAATGCAACATGTACAGTATCTAACTAACCTAATTTCAAGCATCCATGGCATGGGTTTCTAAAGTTGATTCTATAAATGTAGCTTTACATGCCTTTTAAATGGTGTTTCCACTGCAAATAACCATTGCATTAAATATTGACATTCCTTATGCCCATATCTACCAATTGCTTTCAGCCCTATTATGGTTCTTTTATTGGCAGGGGAGATCCCATACAGGAGATATGGTCTCATTGTGAGTTTTGGGACCTCATTAAAAAGACCATCTGTTTGTAGAGACTACTACTGTATTTCTTGGAAGGGTGCTAGTGGGTGGGTGGGTTGCTAGGTTGTATAGGGTTAATTTATAAGTGAAAATCCACTTAAACAAACTCCACCCTTAAACAGCAGGTGTGCTCTTAATAAGTTCTCATCTGACTGAACAAGGTACTTTTCTACCTGCAAGGAGAGAGGTAGGCTGTAGTAGGAGAGAATCTAAACCAGTTCCATTGGTATATTATTATAGTGTAAATTGATTAATGTTTTGGGAGGTGCTCTAGCATTCAAAAACATTCTGCACTTTTAAAGGTTTTCCTTTTTTTCATGTTTGTTTTTATTTGTTCATGGATTGTGATAAATTAACATTCTTCACATAGGAATGTATTATACTTGTGGTTTTGGTGCTAGATTTTTTTATTTTACATACTTGGCCACGTGCAGGAATGTATAGAGGTATACATTAGCCTGAACCTTTACACCACTGTGGGATGGGGTAAGAAATGCTTTTTGGTTTCATTGAGCCTTTATATTGCTCATGTGTTGAGAGCTGCACATTGCAAGTCTTCAATTTGCTTCTTACTATCCAATAGGGCAGTGGTCAGGGAACTCGGTCCTCAATACCCCACACAGTGCATGTTTTGCTGGTAACCCAGCAGGTGCACAGGTGTACTAATTACTCAGACACATATTCTAAGGTCCGCAGGTGGAGTTAATTATTTCACTTTTTTTTTTTAGTAGACCTGCAAAACATGCACTGCGTGGGGTAATGAGGACCAAGTTCTCTGACCACTGCAATAGGGAAAGGAAACCAATATGAATAGCTTAGGAAGTTTGGTGTGACAATCGTGATCACACCAACTTCCTTTTAACCTGAAGGTCTGAGGGTGACCTTAGTGATAATCAGTAGGCACGCAGGACCGAGTCCCCCCCCAAAAAAACCACAACCAATATGAATAGCTGCTTGGCTGTCACTGCACACCCCAATTGCATGTTGATTAGTTGGCACATTTTATTTTTACACTTCAGTATGTAGTCCCGTGTTTTGTTGAATAATTTTGCTTTGAATTATCTTGAGGCAGCAAAAGATTAATAATATTTACATTTTCTTATAAGGCGCCACAAAAGGTGCACAGTGCCATACATATAGCCTGTAGAAGAACAATACTGGGTAAACAAAACTAACTTTAACTGAAGAACAAAAGCAGAGCACAGGTAACCATTAGCAGCACAATTCTTAGTACACAACACAGCTGAGATGTAGAGGAGCAGTCTGCATGTAACCAGGGGCAAGTTGTCAGTGGAAGAATTGAACACCAGTGAGAAGAGATGCGGGTATAGACGGTACGTGAGAGCTGTTCTTTAAATGCAAGAAGAGGGCTGTGAGATCAGGAGGAAAGATGGCCCTGCTCCATGGAGCTTACAGGCTAGAGCAGGCGTTCCCAACCACGGTCCTCAAAGCACACCAACAGTGCAGGTTTTAGTGATATCCAGGCTTCAGCACAGATGGTTTAATCAGAATCACTAAGGTACTAATTAAGTCACCTGTGCTCAAGCCTGGATATCACTAAAACCTGCACTAATAGTGGGCCTTGAGGACCGTGGTTGGGAGTGCCTGGTCTAGAGCAGGGGTAGCCAACTCCAGTCCTCGAGCTACCAACAGTTCACGGATTCCTGCTCACCGCACAGGTGCACTCATTACTGATTGACACACTTTAAAAGATCCACAGGTGGAGCAAATTACTTCACTTGTGATTCTGTGAGGAGTAGGGATGGCCATCGATGATTTGAAATCATCGATGGTTTTCTGCTGATGTCGAATACTTTAGTCATCGACGGGGGAGAACCAAATGGTTTGCCTCCATCGATGGAACAGCAAAACAATGTTTTTTTTTTAAGTGCCGGGACACTGAGCATAGCTCCGCCCCCGACACCCACGAAGCCACGCCCCGTGTTTTGATTGGCCCGCAGGCCAATCAACCAAACACAATGGATGACCATCGATATGTACAAATATTGATGGTCATCCATAGCATAGTTTAGCACTATCGATGGCCAGTTGCAGAATTGCCATCGATGGCCATCCCTAGTGAGGAGACCTGGAAACCGTTAACTGTTGGTAGCTCTCGAGGACTGGAGTTGGCTATCCCTGGTCTAGAGGGAGGGGGGAGACAGGCAGGTGACCTGAGGTGCAGGTAAGGAGGCTTAAAGGCAAGAAGTGAGCATGGCAGGGATGATCAGGACATTAAGCGGTAGGTAAGGAGAGTGGCTCACTACTAGGTTATACAGAGTGGCCTCAGTACTAGGTTATGCCACTCGTGAAAGGTGCGGCAGCCGTATTTGGCGCACTACTTAGGATTACCCTGGGTAGAATCTGTAATTCTCAGAATGGATTACAGAAAATTAGGTGATTGCAGAATCCTAAAGCTTAAGGTTCCAGGTTTTTGTTACCGCCAAATAGATCAGTCAGAAAATCTGTACGTGTGTACGCACCTTTACAATCGGGTCCTTACACAGTCTGGTCCATGCATTTTCATCCCTTCCACAAGCGTACCAGGTGAGGCAGCCATGGTGGGTGCACTACAGAGGTTATGCTGGGAGATCAGCCATACAAGGACTCAAGGCATATATGGGAAACATGTCACACTTGTGCAATATGATGCAGGCATTTCCAGACTCTGTCCCCAAAGTACATCAGCAGCCCAGGCCCCAGTAACATCCATGCACGCGGACAGGTAACTCACTCAGTTATTCTGTTTTATCAATCTGTGCTAAAGACTGAATTCGACAAAGACTTTGAGGACCAAGGCCAGGAATGTCTGCCACACATGTATACAGATGGAGCAGCTCTCAATGGATCTGCTCCTGGCGATAGAATCGCCACCTCATGTCAGCCTTGCACCCCGTCCTCTGCAGAACCCACTAGCTGCCCCCACTCCTTGCCCATCTCCCTGAAGTGGAGACGAGTAGGGAAGCCATTCCATGCCACCTTTCAGACGGGGTTGTGCGAGCGCGCAAGATACTTGCATGTTCCCATCAGATGGAGCTCCTGTCCGGCAGCCTGCGCCAGCTCAGGACATCTGGTGATCCTGTAGGCTGGCTGATAGGCGCTCCATCTGTAGATCAATATGCACCTACCAATGGAGAAACCATCCCGGCAGCCATCTGAGTGAGGTGCACAGTGTAGGTTGCTGCTGGCAGGTTGGGCATAGTAAAGGTATAACATATAGTGGGGAGGTTCACACCGAGCCGGCCCTAGCCTAAATGACGCCCTAGGCAAGATTTTGGCGGGTGCCCCCCTAGCACCGCCACTAGTTCCACCTCTGACCCTGCTCCCCTTTCCCAGCACCATCAACCCTCATCATAGCAGTCATCATTTTGGTGATCCTACCTGCAATATTTTAAATAGAAACAGTGCACACATTCGGTGTGCAGCCCAAACAGGGGTGTGTTCTTGCTGGGAAGGGGCATGGCCACCCAATAGTACCCCCAATTCAAATGATGCCACACAGTAGTGCAACTTTATTCACATTATATCATGAAATGGTGTGCCTTATTCACGTTACATCCCACAGTAGTACCACTTTACCTTATGTACATTACTCCTCACATTATACCCTTAGAAAAAAATCCTGAGAAAATATTGTATTTTAAGAACCTCCATGGACACACTGCAACCCAGCACAAAGCAGTGTGTGCTGGGCAGAGGAGAAGAGCTGCAGCTGCTGCTGTCACTTAAGGGGAGGGGGCCCAGGGCCCCCACTGGGCCCTTCCATCAGACTTTGGCCTGGGTAATTTGTACCCCCTACCCCTTTCTCTCTGTACCCCTGATAATACCACACAGTAATGTCCCTTACACATGACACACATTATTAATGTCCTTATAACCATAATGCCCCTTACACATTATGCCAACCTTTATTAATGCCCTTCATACACATAATTACACACATAATGCCCCTTACACATATGTTGCACATTATGGTACTCTTTACTTAGAAGGGCGCCCACGATTTTGATCGTGGGCATCGTTAGTAAAAAATCTCGGGCATTGAATGCACTAAAAAATCGGGTGCGATCAACCGACGAGATGCCCGAGATTTCCCATAGGGAACAATGTTAAATGTCTCAATTGACCCAATTTTCCTGTTCAATGCCTCAATTGACCCGATTTTTCCATAGGAAACAATGTTAAATGGGCCACAGAGGCCAAATAGGCACCCTGAAGTGTATAATGGCCACCCGAATTGTTAACGCCACCCCACGATCAACGTCAACCCGATGCGTGGCGAGCGCAGCGGTACGCGTCCTACGACCTTTTCATACCCCCACTATCCACGTCGGCGTGGAGTTGAGAATAGAAAGTGTGGCGAGCGCAGCGAGCCACCGAGCCCGAAGCGTGGCGAGCGCACGCGGACAGCTGTGAAGCCCGCGAGGGGACGCGGATACCTGTGAAGGTATCCGCGGGGCTCGCTGCGCTCGCCACGCTTCGGGCTCGGTGGCTCGCTGCGCTCGCCACACTTTCTATTCTCAACTCCACGCCGACGTGGATAGTGGGGGTATGAAAAGGTCGTAGGACGCGTACCGCCGCCCCTCGCGGGCTCGCTGCGCTCGCCACGCTTCGGGTTGACGTTGATCGTGGGGTGGCGTTAACAATTCGGGTGGCCATTATTCACTTCAGGGTGCCTATTTGGCCTCTGTGGCCCATTTAACATTGTTTCCTATGGAAAAATTGGGTCAATTGAGGCATTGAACAGGAAAATCGGGTCAATTGAGACATTTAACATTGTTCCCTATGGGAAATCTCGGGCATCTCGTCTGTCGCATCGCACCTGATTTTTTAGTGCATTCAATGCCCGAGAAGGCCGCCCTTCTAAGTAAAGAGTACCCACATTATTAATGTACTTATACACATGACACACATAATGCCTGTTACACATGTCGCACATTATTAATGCATTTATACACATGACACACATAATGCCTTTTACACATGTCGCACATTATTAATGCATTTATACACATGACACACATAATTCCCGTTACACATATGTCGCATATTATTAATGCATTTATACATGACACACATAATGCCCCTTACACATATGCCGAACACTATTGCACAACCATCCCACCCGCAGACAGCACTCACACAGCCGCTAACACTGTGACCTCTGCCTCTGCTTGGATACAGATGTTTCCTCATACATCTTGACTCAATAGGCCATGCAGCTCCTGGCCAGTTCTGCTAACGTTGGGTGCCTTTTTACTGAAAAGTTATCTTATTTGCATTGTTATGACCAGCACACACAAGGAGCTTCCAATGATTAAAATGATATGCGGCATGTCTATATTCTGTGTGCGACTGTGGCTGTACCTGCATACGGAATGCTATGTTACAGTGATTTCCATGAATACACTATTTCATATGCAGATACAGCCTCACTCACACACAGAATATGTACATGCTGCATATCATTTTAATCAGCAGAAGCTGCTGATACCCCTAGGCAATTGCCTAGTTTGCCTATGCCTAAGACTGGCTCTGGGTTCACAGGAAGAAAATATGGGATGCAGTTAAAATCCCGGTGGTCGGGTTCCCGGCGTTCAGAATCCCGACGCCGAAATCCCGACACTTTCTCCCTCCGTGGGTGTCCACGACACCCCTGGATGGAGAATAAATTAGTGTGCCGAGCGTAGCGAGGCACCGGGCCCGCTACGTGGCGAGCGCAGCGAGCCCGCAAGGGGGGCGATCCACGTCCCCCCCCCCCCCCCTTGTCGGGATTTCGGCGGTCTGGATTCCGGAGTCGGGATTTTGAACGCCGGGATCCTGACCACCGGGATTTCATACTGAATCCGAAAATATAACAGTGGCATAAAAGAACGCATTATAAAAGTAATGGAATTAGATTTCACATAGTTCAGGGAGCAGCAGATGATATTTGTAGCAATAAGCAGTAGCGCACGCACAGAGCCAGATTAAGGTCTAAATGGGCCTGGAGCTGAAAATTATCAAGGGCCTGTTATGCACAATAATAGCAGTTGTGGCCAGCACCTAATAATGTGGGGGATGTGACCAGTGTTCTGGTTGGGTGGTCTGCTCATGGGTGTGTCTCTATTTGTGTAAATACTTTCAACTAATTATATATGCCTGGAAAAGGCAGGAGGCTGGCATAGGAAAAATGCAGGGAGAGCTATTGGCGGGTGCCCTCCAAAGGTGCAGGCAGCACTCCAGTCATAAAAATTTTTTTTGAAGGCCGAAAACTTGGTAGACAACATTTCAGCACCTTTTATGCGGTCACCTAAGTTCACTACACCATATACCCCTTATACAAATTATGCAACACAATAGTAACCCCCTTATACTGTTCCTGCCTCTTCTACATTATGCCACATGGAATGAGCCAAAATTCACACT
The DNA here is from genome assembly GCF_055691185.1 of Crinia signifera. Lineage (NCBI taxonomy): Eukaryota > Metazoa > Chordata > Amphibia > Anura > Myobatrachidae > Crinia > Crinia signifera. The sequence goes on along the minus strand of NC_139222.1, from coordinate 141,682,390 downwards.
AGGGCACATGGATTAAGTCAAAATTCATGTTATTGCCACACAGATTAAGGCAAAATTCACATTTTGCCACATGGATTGAGCCAAAATACACACTATTCCAAACAGATTGAGCAATAATGCACAATATGCTTCATAAACAGGGACATTGCGCGAAAGACACGCATTAAAAATTTACACCATAATGCTCATTGCATGTTAAGCCACACACCATAATGTTCATTACGTATTATGCCAAACACCATAATGCCTATTAAAAATGATGCTACATAAGTTCTGCTTAACTACATGCTCATTGCCAGGGGTTCCATGCTCATTGCCAGGGGTTCCGTGCTCATTGCCATGTGGGATTACATGCTCATTGCCAAAAGGGAATATATGCTCATTGCCAAAGGAGAATACATGCTCGTGGTAACTGGAGGACAGCAACCGCCGGGCAGAAATGACAGCCGGGCAGAGAGCAGGGGGCTGCCTGGCTGTATTCAGAGCACTGCAGGTCCCGGCTATTTGAAATAATACCCCTTTCGTACCAGAAAATGCAGGTACAGTACTTATCCAGGAATTTGGTCCCAGGATCACGCAGGGACATTCCCGGACTGGCCCCTTTTACACCAGCCTAGTCCCTGCATTTTCTGGTGTGAGGGGTAGAGAAAACCACCCCCGCCCCCCTTTAAACAACCAGCTATATCTTCAGAACCAACTGACCCATTTACATGTAGGCTTCGAAATCTGTCCTCAAACAACATGAACAGCCATGAAATTACATTTCAGAAATGAAAAGAAATATCTCTAGAACCAATGAACCCATATGGATTAGGTATCAGAATGAAGGCCCAGCTTCGACTGGGATCAACCTCGAGCTTCTGTGATGCCAGGGGGCCATTGGAACCGGGTGGAGGTCGGAATTAGCGGGTCCCATGTTATCCTATGGGAAAACGTTCCAGGTTTGCCTGTCGGTATCTCCGGTTCCCGGTGGGCTAGAGATGTGGGGCTGGGCTCGTTGGAAAGCCCTGGCCCTCAGCTACAAAATGGGCCTATTTGAAGAGTGGGCCTGGAGCTGTAGCTCCTTCAGGCCCATTGTTAATCTGGCCCTGCGCACGCAGGGGGGTTTCTGAGTACCCAGAAACCCCTCCAGGAGTCTAAGGACCCGAGGCTGAAAGCTGAGGGTCCCCTCTTTCCATGGGTACAAGAATTGTAAAAATCGACCTTTGGGAACCGGAGATATCTGACTTCAAAGCAGTGGTCCCCATCCAAGTCTGTTAATTGCTTTACCCAGTCAGATATTTCGGGTGTGGTATGGGACTCCGACAGTCGGGATCCCGACAGTCATTATCCCGACGTTGGGATCCCGACTGCCCGGAGTCAGACAGCATGGCGAGTGCAAAAAAGCCCCTTGCGGGCTCGCTGCGCTCGCCACGCTGCGGACACCCTCTATGGGAAAATAGTGGGTGGCCGTCGGTCACCCGGCTGCAGGCGTTTTGACAGTCGGGATGCCGACGTCGGGTAAATGACTGTCGGGAACCCATCCGGCACCCGATATTTCAGGTTCTGTCTGACTTGAGTTTTTCTGAGGGTGTATTCCAAAAACTAGGACTCTCCCCCTTAATGGACACTGGTAGCTTGTCTCTACTGTTCCCAGAACCAGAGATATCAGCCTTCCAGCAGTTGGTTACTACTCCAGCTCCACACACCTGGTATGTAGTTTTATATCCTCGTTGGCAGATTTCACTGCCTCCTGAACTCTGATCACCGAGTCCCCAATACCATTTGGTAGGTGGGATTCTCCAGTTTTAAATTTCATTAAAATCTAAGAAATCTATTTCCTGGAACTTGAGATATCTGCAGTCAAGCAAGCTGTCCTCCCACCAGAAAATTATGAATAATAAGCCCACTCCACTATACACCCCTCCTCTGCATATTAAACATCTTCTACCACCCTGGAAGTTATGTATCAGGGTCCCTTCATTCAGCCCAATGCCCCCTTCTCCCACCCCATCTCCCACCATCTGTGCAGTAAAGGGGTAATTAGTGGAAATTACTGATCCAGGCCCTACATGCTGAGCGGTTGATATAATACCCCCTACCACCCGGGGGACATCAAAGCTTCCCCCACCCCTACCACTGGAGGATCAGTAGGGGCCCCAATACAAAGCTATTCCCAGGGGTCTACACTGCTGTTGGTGCCCCTGTATGTGTGTGTATGTATGTATATATGTATGTATATATATATATATATATATATATATATATATATATATATATATATATATATATATATATTTTTACATAAATTTGATCTATAACACTTTAACTGACCGGCATATACTGGGTCACCTAAGTGTCCATCTCTGTGCTTTGCTCCGCCCCTCTGGAAACCCCCTTCTGAAAATCCTGCGTTTGCCCCTGATAAGGGAGCAAGGTGGTCCAGACATGTGGGTGGATGATACGGATTCAGTATTGAATCCCGGCGTTCAGAATCCCGACGCCGGAATCCCGACAGCCGAAATGCCAACAAGGGGGGGACGTGGATCGCCCCCCCCTTGCGGGCTCGCTGCGCTCGCCACGCAGCGGGCCCGGTGCCTCGCTACGCTCGGCACACTAATTTATTCTCCCTCCAGGGGTGTTGTGGACACCCCAGGAGGGAGAATGTGTCGGCATTTCGGCGGTCGGGATTCTGAACGCCGGGATCCCGACCGCCGGGATCGTAACTGCATCCCGGATGATACAGTCCAGAGGGTATCCAGAGTAAGAAGTTAGATGAAAGCAGTCCATAGGAGCAGAGTTGGCTGACAGATTATTCTCCATTGTACCCCTTATGTTTCCCTTCTAACTCCTGTATAACTCCAGCTTCGATGTAAATCTTGTAATAACACTTTGAATCTGCGCAGCCTAGCACTAACTATAAGTAGGGTTGCTACCAGGTGTCTCCAAACTTTCAGTGAGCTAAACTAAAGATGATGCCCATAGTATACTTGCCTACCCTACCAGATGCTGCGGGAGGCTCCTGGATTTTGGGGTTGTCCCCTGCAGCCTGAAAGAGTAGGCATCTCTCCTACATCCTCCCTGTTTCTAGGGATTATTTCCGGCTGTTAGATAGACCTGCTTATGTGTATAGGTCACTGTGCATGTTGACATAGTCTTTCTATGGTTGAGAGCCTAACCCTGAACTTGTGCTGTGGACATGAAGACCATGTTCATCTAACAAATGTCAACATGTGCACTGATGACATTTGTATTATGCTGAAATGCCGACATAATGACTACTTTACTGAAATACTGGTACTGTATTTGTGTCTGTACACTTTCATCAGTGAGCCGCAAATGTATTTGCACTTTTTTTTTTTTTTTTTTTTTTAAATGAGCTACCATTTAATATGCAGCCTATGCAGGGATGTAGCTGTTAGCACTGTGATAACATCTCTTGTGGTATTTCCTTTAATTATTTTCCCTTGCATCATAAAAGGAATAAGCAATCGGACAGAAAAACATTTTCTGAAAGGACTTTAAAACAATCCACAGCTTTCTGTTTTGGTTCAGTTTTTCTCCTATCAAGAAAAAGTGTAGAGAAATCACTGATGATCCTGCAGTCTCCATTTATATTTATTAAATGTCTACAAATGAGAGAAATCTCTCTGGATTATTTATTTTGCCCAGTTCCATGGAGAAAAATAAAGGATTAGAATATACATTTATTTTCTTGCTTCTTATTCTGCTCCCTTGGCCTGTTACAGTATCTCTTGTCAGGGCTTCCGTGGCCATCTTTGTTCCCACAGGCTGCTTTACTATTACAGGCTCTCTCCGCTGCATTAAGAAAGAAGGATACAATTGTAAAGCGTAATGGAATTTGACGCATAGTTGCCTACCCTCCTGCATTCTGCAGGAGACTCCCTGAATTAGTAGCAATCTCCCTCATTAGTCTAGCAATCTCCCTCATTTCACCTAGCCCACATTACACTGTTACATTTTTTGGGGAAAAAGGAATGAGAGATAGATACATTTACATTGCATTATTTCCCTGCATGTTAGCAAGTATAGTAGTTCTTACTAACTGCTTTGGGGCTCATCTACATTTGTATAGAAGTCATTTTAAATGACACACCCACGCTTCTAGGTGCCACGTTCACACACAATTTCTCCATATATGGAAGTAGCCACGCCCTTTGAGTGGAGCATGACCTGCCCCCTCAATAGAGCGCTGTGCAAAATTCTGCTACCAACCATAATCTCCCTGAAACTACTTTTCAGAAGTAGGCAAGTATGATTTGGTGTACTAAGAAACTGTAAATAAATAAGGATGCAGATTTTTTTTTTTTTTTAAATGTAAACATTGTCCTTGCAGGTACATAGGGCCTTATTCTAGTTCACTCTTTCTGACAAAATCCTTCTTAGATGGACAAAACCATGTGCACTGCAGGTGGGGCAGATGTTACTTGTGCAGAGAGCATTCAATTTGGGTGGGGTTTTACTGACAAGTGAGATCTATATTGCAGTGTAGAAATAAAGCAGCCAGTATTTACCCTGCACAGACACAAAATAACTCACCCAAATCTAATTCTCTGCACATTTTACATCTGCCCCCGTGCCCTGCAGTGCACATGGTTTTGTCAGAAAGAGTGAACTAGAATAAGGCCCATAGTTACGTTCTTGTCCCATGAAAAGAAATCAGGCTAGCAAAAAAGCGGTTCTCTGACAAGCTGACAAATGACCTGTAAACTAATGACCCTGTATCTGTGTGGAAAGGAATGCAATCTATAACCAGCTACAAGAAAACACCCAAACCCACCGCCATGTACCAAAACCTTATATATACTTGCTGTGCCGCGATCAATCTGATGTGGTTGATACTAAACAAGTGTAATATATAAACATGACACACTGTTAATCTAAAGGTTGTTTACTTTTAAAATTGTAACAGTGATTTTGTAATTCATGCAGTACAGATAATGTCACGTTCTGTGCACTGGCCCCTGGTCTCTGTGTACGATATATGGCAAAATCTCCTTGTCTGTATGTTTCACAGTTCAATGTCCAAAACTGGCTGCAGCGTTGCAGCGCTTTTGTCTCAGTCTATTTTGCTTGGTTATACGCTGTTTGCGGCGTCCCGTCAAACAGCTGTATAAGAATGTGCTGGATATCTTTGGGTACCCCTTTATACGGTTCAAACTTCTTGTGCGGGTTTTCGGAGGAGATGGGACTGGTGCAGATTAGGGTGCCGGTGTCTCTCTGCTGCTATTCGGGTGTCGGAGGTGCCGTACGAGTGTTAGTACACTCAGTACGTCAAACGCCGCTGGTACCCGGTGGCTGCAGGGACTTCTGGCAGCGGGGATTGGTGTGTTGGGCAGCACCGCCGTCGCAAACACCGCCTCGCTTGCCTGCCCGGGAAGCCTCCTGCTTCGCTAGTCTCTTGCTACCTCCTACTTACCCTCTCCACACCGACGGTCTCTCTCGAACATCAGCAGGTGAAAGTTGCCGGTTCCTGTTTGTCACTAGGTCCGGGGTTGATCTCAGCCCGATCCTTCGGCTGGGTATGTGGAGACAGAACATACCCAGCCGAAGGATCAGGCTGGGTATCCCTTACTCAGGATTTTTCAGGATTTTCTCTTGGTCTTTAGTAAGTATTTTGTCCGTCAGATTGATAATGCGAAAGGAGTCTAATTCCTCTCCCGCTGATGTTACCATAGTTGTGTTTAATCTTGATACCTCCTCCTCTCCCTCTGATCCCCTTTCCAATCCAGAGTGTCTCTTTTTTTTTTTTCTTCTTCGTCCTCCTCTTCCCCCTCCTGATCTTTCTCCAAACTCTTGTCTGGTCTGATTTTGTCCTAAAAAAATCCTCCTGTGATCCCTTAGGCTGGTTTCACACACTCCGGCTCCTGCCGGACGGTGAAATCCCGCACGGCCAGGGAGCCGTGCCGCACACATTAGTTGTGAATGGACACTATTGTGTCCATTCACACGTGAGGGCCACGACCCGGCCGCATGGCTGCAGCCGGATCCCACCACTGGAAGGGACGGCTGCCAGGCTGTGGCCATCCCTTCCATGTTAAACTAGTTTGTGCGGCACGGCTCCCTGGCTGTGCGGGATTTCACCGTCCGGCAGGAGCCGGAGTGTGTGAAACCAGCCTTAGGGAAGATTGATTATCAGAGTTGTCCCCATCTGATGTTTCCATCTCTGAACTGCTAAAATTGGGCACGTTCGCATTATTTCTGAATTGTCGCGATTTTAAAACACTATTTCCTTCCTTTGAGCACATTGTGTGTATATATGTCTGTACGTAAAAGTTTTTAACCTCTATTTTTCACTGCAAAACCACAATTCCCACATAAATTCGGGATTTTTCACTGCAAAACCACAATTCCCACATAAATTCGGGAATATTAATCCTAAAGTAATAAAGGTTATATTTTAAGATTCCTTTCTTTTCAGTGCACTCCCCACATAAGTCTCTTTTTTTTTTCTCTTGCTTCAAAAATATTGTATATCCGACTGTTGGGAGCAGCACCCCCTTCTTTGACTAAATGATTTGGGGCTCCTCCTGAAATATCATAGTTATTTGGTGTGCAGATGTGCAAAAAAGCTCCCTAGTGGAGCAAGTACCACATTAGTATCAACCACATCAGATTGAGCGCGGCACTATCCCCAAAGTATATATAATATTGCAATTTTTGGGATTCCAGTCAGATCCCACAGTGCTACTGCAGCTCATTGAATCCACCATTCAGTGCGCAGGTATTATCAAAAATGATGTACCAGAACCTACAGTAGGTGATGAGCTGAACAACTTCTATTGCAGGTTTGAAAAGGTAGTCCACTGTGAACCCAACCATACCCTCTGTGCTGCCTCAAATGTCGACAGCCAACTCCAGGTCACCCAAGTAGATGTGGAGGAGATGTTCAAGAGGGCCCTGAGATTATGCACGGGTCAACTTGCCCCCATATTCACCAGGATCTTCAACAAATTACTGGAGCAACGCAAGGTTCCCTCCTGCCTCAAAAGCTCCACTATTGTTCCGGTCCCCAACAAATTCACTATTACAAATCTGAACAACTACCGGCCAATAGCTCTGACGTCTGTGATCATGAAAACATTTCAGCAAGGTATTAATTCTGTGCTGATATTTATCCACAGGGGAAATATCAGCACATCTTTTCACAGATGATTTTGTACAACCCACGTCCGTTTTTGCCAGTCCATGGACTTTCCGACACTCCACACCTGAAGCATTTGAATTCCAACTGTTGAGTTACTGTTGTATCAAATGAAAATGGCCCGGGATTCCGACTGTCGGGACGTTCAGACAGTAGGAATCCTAGATTGAATATCCTCCATAGCCTTGGTTTACCTCTAGGGTGAAGGCCCAAATACTGCAATTTGTGGCTTGGCAAGACGGTGGCTGAGTATCATTGCGATTCATCCCATCATCCTGTTCCTTCCCACTTTTAAAGGAGAAATGCCCCCCCCCCAATTGTAGGGTCTCCCTGAAATTGAGTGACAAGGCAAAGAAGCTTTATTTTCTATATCTAATCTGCCAGATGCACCAAGCTTCAAAATGTGCTAAACTACCAGCCAATAAGCTCCTAACTGTTTTTCAAACCCAGCCTGTAGCATGACAGTTAGGAGTGTACTAGCTGGCAGTTTATCACTCTTCACTTTATCACTTTTTAAGTCTTAGTGCAGCTGGCCCAACATGTTCTATATGCAGTTTGCATATACAGTTATATATCATACTGATCATTAGAACTGAAGCCGTAAAATGCTAAAATTTAACTTTGTCTACTACAAATACAGATTCTTTCTCCTTGTTTATAGTCCTTTTTAGCTTTGGCTATTCCTTATCTATGTATTTCTCAATGTACATTCACTTTGCAATTTATAGCCATGAAATTATAAATGGTCATAAAAGCTGTACTTATGCAGTGGTTAATGTGTTTCTTAGAGTTAATATGTATTTATAAGTCAAGCAATTGTTAAAGTTGAGGAAATATATATGTTAAATACTAGGTAATAACTCATCAGGCAGTAGTTATTATGTACTTGTTGAGTTAATGTGTAATATCAGTCAAGCAATAGTTAATATTACAGTTAAACTACATAGATTAAACACTGTAAATAGTATTAATATTAACAGAAATATTTAGGCCCTTAGGATATGGTGTTAAAATTTTTCCAGGTATATTTTATTCATGGTTGCCTACCCTCCTGCATTCTGCAGGAGACTCCCTGCAATAGCAGCAATCTCCCTCTCTCCCTCATTAAGGTGCCCATACACAGTACAATACAATGAGATGAGATCAGTGGCATAACTATAGCTCCGCAGCCCCCACGGTGGCGGGGAGGCGCAGAGAAAGTGTGGGCGCCGGGGGGGGGGGGGGGGGTGTGTCTGCATGGTTATAGTTAACCGCTGGCGGTTATAAATAACCGGTACCTGGACTGCCGCATCTACGGTCACGGTCCAGTCTCTCCCGGCACCGGCTCCTGCTGCTATAATGAAAAGTGACACTTAGAAAATGGCTGACCCCATACTGCAGACAGTTTTTGAAGATACTAGAGGAGGCAGGGTGGGCGCACATTAAATAGTTACACCACTGGATGAGAGCTAGTACAAAAAGTATGTGCAGCGCATACTTTTTTAAACTGTGCGACAGGAGCGCACATCTTATCACACGTAACAGTTGTACCATGTATGGGCACCTTAGTCTACCATCTTCCTCATTTCATCTAGCCCACATTACACTGTTACATTTTTTGGGGGGGAAATGGAATTAGAGAGAGATTTACATTGCATCATCAGCGCCATTTCCCAGCACTTATAGTAGCTCTAACTAGCTTCTTTGGGGCTCATCTACATTTGGAAATAAAGGTGTGTACACACATAGATTTGGCAAAAGATCTGGGCATTCCTGACTGATTGAAACAACCAATCGCTCAAATCATTCTGTATGTATGAACAATATATTGGACAATGCGCGTACCCGACGGACGACGTTCGAGGTCGCTGATCTTTCCTGCATGCAGAAAGATCAGCGACCAATCATTTCATGTGTATGAACAATTTGGTAAGGCTAATTGACTGGCTCCCTCTCCCTCCACCATCGTTGAAGATCAATTGTTCATGTGTAATCGTTTGCTCAATCCTTCATCATTTGACACCAAATCGTTTGTGCAGGAGTTCAGAGGATATCGTTCAAGACATTGAATCATTTGCCAAATTGCTCCGTGTGTACGCACCTTAAGTCATTTTAAAAGATTCCTCTCCGATTTAGTAGTACACACCCATGCTTCTAGGTGCCACGTTCACAATCTCTACATATATGGAACTAGACACGCCCTTTAAGTGGAGCATGACACACCCCCTCAATGGGGCGCTGTGCACAATTCTTCTACCAACTATTATCTCCCTGAAACTAGTTTTCAAAAGTAAGCAATTTTGATTTTATTTCTATATTATGTTCCTAGATCTTATTTTTTTCTGGGATCCAGGATGCTCTTTATGATAACATTGTAGGTATTACTTTTGTGTATGGGGATGGGGACCCAGGATCCTATGCCTAGCCATTTCTGCAATGTAGGGAGCTGCTCATTTCCAAGACTGAAGGAATTGGCTGAGAGAAAGCATTGGAGTATGGCCTTCTATGATTGGTCACCCTGTATCTGTGTGATCTTCGCACACCCAGTGATGTACTGGTCACGGTGTACTGCTAGGGCTGGCCATTGGAAGGGGGGGACTAATGGAAGCTTTTTTTCCCACTTAATACCGCAGTAGTATTTTATTGTTATTTTTAATACATTCAAGGGTTTGAAACGTTCATTACACAGTGGTGTGCATGCATGGGCAGAAGACAGAGCTGGTCTGCAGAAACACAAGGGAGCACTGATGGTTGTTGGTTAGTATTTCATCTTTTGTACTCCATCACCACACATTAAAGAGAAACATGTGATTATATTTATGGCAACCATCACAAACCTGGATTCTAATGGGGAAAACATCACATTGGATCAGAAACATTGATGGTTGAGAATCATTTTTTTCAATGGTCATCGATGATACATGCAGGGGTAAATTGGCCCATGGAATGGAATTTCTTCATGAATAGAATCTGCTATTAAGCATACTCCTTGGGATGGCCTCATTGCAGGAGGTGTGGTTCAGTAACCCGACATGCACAATGTTGACATGGGTGGACAATATTGACGGGTTTTTCATGGGAGCCCCTGAGCATGTCAACCCCTTATTGGTGTATGGCAGGCCCCCTCACATGGCTCACTTAGCTCACCATGCTTCGGGAAGGTGCGTCGCTCCTCTACCGCTGCAGCACACTTTACCATTTTGAATGAGAGTTCATGTGGAGTGTGAAAAAATGACAAAAAATAAGAATAAACCCCCCAAAACTCATGTCAATCTGTTCAGGTGTCGCCCATAGCCATATCGACATTTTGCTTGTTTTCACCTCTTGACAAAGTCTACCGATAAACAATGTCTGTCGGCAGTCACTTAGTCATCCAGATACATATTTCACGAGAAACGGGTTTTATTGCCTATGACACACATTATCCCTGCACAGTGTTCTAAATGTTTATCTGTAAACAAATAAAAGCAAAAAAATATAAACCTCAACGTGTGGCTAGAACTATAACTCTTTGCAGTAATTGTGGTACTACTACTGGGGCAGCACGGACGGTGTAATGGTTAGCATTACTGCCTTAAAGCGCTGAGGTCATGGGTTTGATTTCAACCATGGCCCTAACTGTGCGGAGTTTGTATTATACTTGCGTGGGTTTCCGCCCACCATCTAAAATTCTAGGCAAATTGGCGCCCAAAAAATTAACCCTAGAATGTCTGTGTGTGCGTGTACATATGGTAAGGAATATAGATTGTAAGCTCCACTGGAACTGATGTGAATGTTCAAATAGTCTCTGTAAAGCGATATAAGAAACTGTTCAATAAATACCACTACTACAAAGTCCTAGGTTGAGGTTTGTATACAGATAATGATTCATGTACTGGCAGTCTCCACTATCTATGATTCATATTTTATTGCAACTTTTCTCTAAAAGCTTGAAACCTCTCTTAGCATGTAGCACAGATGCTAATGTGGGAATAGCCAATTTGTGTAATATACCCTACTGGGAACAAAGCTACTGATTATTAGCTCAGCCTAGTTTTCTGCCTCTGTGTGTTTACACTGATTGGTGGTGAGCGAGTATCAGTCGTTGTGCCCTTATAACTAGCTCCTCTGAGAGTTGTAGGCAGACTCTGGGTGTGTAGGAACACTCCAGTGAGATCTGGCAAGAGATATATGCACACTCTCACTTTGAATGAGCTCAGCTAGACAGATAAACAGACTGGAGATTTCCTTAAGATGAGTTACACATCCACGTTAAGGATCCAGCTGGGGAAACCTTTATTGAATGGTGAAGATGCAGTTGAGCCCAAAGGTCCAGAAAGTGGAAGCAAAGGGCTGCAGCTCATGGGTATGTATATAGTGTGTACCGTTTTCTGTCGTTTCAGGAATTGTATACAGTATAAAGGAAAATGTGTATGCAGAGCATTTTAGGAAATCCAGTAAACACTAAAAACAGATCTGTTAGAAAAGCAGCGGGGGGGAGGAGTACTTGGTGTCCTGTAATGTTTGGACAGTGCTTTCTAACATTCTTGTCTAGTTACTGCGAGACCTGGTTCTAGTCTAATCTAGGAATACATCTGTACTTTTAATATAAATGCCAAAATTCAGCAAATCATTGTTACCCAAAATTATTGGGCACTGCAACACAAATAGTTTGGTCTTAATTTATTTTGTCACTATAAAATAGAGGGATTTAAAGGGCACTAAGGAGTCCCCAGACCATATAAAAGCACAAATCCTATACAGATCACAGAATTCCAAGGTAACTCCTTTTTTATTTTTCCATAGTAGGAAGCTTTATTACTTAATACTTACACACTGGTATTTAAGTGGCTTATGTGAAGTGATTGTCATATGGTTGTGTGTGTGTGTGTGTGTGTGTGTGTGTGTGTTTTATATTTTTAGTTTTTTTGGGGTGGGGGGAGAAGTTATTTTACATATATTTTTATTTTATATAAATATTTTTTTTACACAAATATATAAAGCAGAGTATTTTAATAAATGGAGAAATGCATTCAGAGTTCAAATTTTAGTGGAAATATTCAGTGTATAAACAGCATTGAAAAATGAAATTGGTGATTATTGCCATCTATGCTGTGATCTAGTAATGTACTTGTTTAGCGGCATGTAGTCACAACGATGCTTAGGATGCAGTTGTCTTGAGTACCAAAGGGGTGTATTCTGAGAAACTAATGCAATTTTTTTTTTTTTCATGCTTTGTTCTTACTGCAAGGTTTTTGTTGCTTTGCCGATCTGATTGTCAATTGGGGTTCAGTCTAGGGGGGCCATGACTGTCGCTTGAATGCGTACATATATGAACAGTGGGCTTACAGATACACAAGCTCTTTCTGTAATTTTGGCTATGGGCTTAGAGTTGTGGGTACTTTTGTAGTGATGATGACCTCTTGTGATCAGTCACTCATGGGGGGGGAAAACAGCCATTTAAGTGAAGCCCCTAAAACCTAAACTGTTTCAAAGTGATTTTACACTGCAGTACTTATTTTACACAAAGACTTCCTTGATCTCTGAGAGAAAATATTTACTGGCACTGCTGTATATATAAATAAAATCCTGTTCTACATGTTCAGTTGCATGTTTACATTTTATCTATACGATCTGACCATTGGTGTAAGGTTTCCATCATGTACTGCAATTCAGAGCACTGAGTGAAAGCACCCCCTCAGTTGGAATCTAGCTGCATCGGATCCAGGTACTAGGAGAGCCACAGATCTAGACTTGTGTGTATGACTTTTGTGTGGGTTGTGGGCTGCAAAGTGAATTGTCAAACCTATTAGTCAGATGATGTATTTTTTTTTTTTCAATATGTAAGCATTTCTCTGAAAAAGGTCACCAATGTCCAGGGGCAGCAAACTAAAGTGAATTAACCCTTTGATTGTCAACATTGCTGTGAGAGCCTCAAAATATCCGCTAAAATGCCAGCATCTCTCAGCGACGCTGGAATTTTTAGCAGATAATTTGAGGATCTCACAGCAACGTTGCCACTCAAAGGGTTAAGAATGACGATGTTTAAAACTTTTTTTTTTTTTTTACAGGGTTTTTCTTTTTTTTGTGTTAATGGTTGCTTTTTATTTTTTAGAAACACGGTGTATTTAATTCAAGAAAATAGCTAGGCACACTGCTGTTTTGTATACCACTGGCCTGAGCAGCTGGGGCTTAAAGAAAATGGCTGTCCCCATAGCAGGCTACTGAACGATGTCCACTGTTGGCCAATGGGAAGCTAGGTTTCCTTTCTCGGGATCACAAGGGGCTGGATAGTGGGACAAAAAGCATGGTGGAATTTGAACAGCTAGGAGGAGGTGTTGTGAGATGGTTAACCACTGCTGTAAACAGATATCTCCAGTTCTCCTGCCATGTGTGCTATAGTTGGTTCTATTGGGCTATCTGGAAATCTATGTAGCGGGAGTTTGAGGTAAATTTACTAAGATCGTAGTTCTTTTGAAGATGGGATGTTGCCCATAACAACCAAATCAGATTCTATCTACTATCTTCTAGAAGGTGGAATCGATGCAATAAAGAATACAGTATCTATCCTTATGTATCAATGCCTATTTCCCTATAGATTGTAAGCTTGCGAGCAGGGCTTTCTTACATTTTGACTGTCTGTAAATACCCTGTTTGTTGTATCACTGTCTCCTTTGTAAAGCGCCACGGAATATCCTTCGCTATATAAGAAGCTGTTAATAAATAAGGTGCTAAATAAGAATTATAAGCAAAACACTCTGATCTAAGCAGGATAGACCATGCATGCGCTGTATATCTCTGTGGGTGATAGTGTGTACACCTTTTTATATGGTGCATCACCGAGTGATCCTTGCTTCATTTCTTAGTGATCTAGTCAGATCATTTGAAATGGGACTTAAATCGCCCGATCTGTATGAACCTTTAATTTTTTCTTTTTTGGTTCTTCAATTCCTCCATAAATTTGTGAGTCCGCTAGAGGTTCTTGCTAAAGAATGGAGTGACTATTCCTTTAACCCCCAACCCCCCCTCCTCCTCCCCTGATGGTTTTTTTTATGTATTGTTTTTTTATAAGAAGAAAAACAAGTAATGAAACTTTTTCTAGGAAGCTCTGTCAGAGTGAGGCTCTGGTCATCTTCAAAGGGATTTAAAGTATAGAGTTTTCATCACATAACAATTTGTGCAGAGCCATTGTTCCAAATCATGTGCTAAAACAAGTGTCCTACTTTTATAGAGCTTAAAATATAAATTGGTGTGGTGTTTTTTATTGTGTGATGTTCACATTATAGTCTCATTAAAGGACACAATAATAAAAATCTATATTCAGGTTGAGTATCCCTGATCTTAAATGCTCGGGACCACGAGCATTTCGAATAAGGGATTTTTGAAATTTTTTATTACATACTGTCCCCGATTGTCCCTCGGCGTCCATGGTGTCACCGGCGTGCCTGGGAACTCGCGTAATGCACTCCTGGGACCACTGGAGACACCGGAGATGAAGCTGAAGGCCTCCGTGGACGCCGGAGGACTAGGTAAGTATTAAAAAAAAGGGCAAGAGGAGAGGGGGGGGGGATTCGAACTATTCCAAAAAAACATGGTTTTTGGAATAATTCGGATAATTGATATCCGTATACTGGATACTCAACCAAGATAATATAGCAAACCCCTGATGAAGCCTTTGTGTAGTCAAAATGCATTGGCTGATTCAATTCATGTATCTTCATGAAAAAATCTTTGATCTATTGAAGAGACTTTAAATAAACAACTTTTATGGACTTTATTAAAGACATCCAAGAGCGGTGTATTAAGGACAATTTGTTAGTCCAACAATTGTGTGTGTGTATATAGCGCCATCCCACAATTGTGTATCATGTTGTTATTCACTTGCCAACAGGGAATTTTGTGGATGAGGCAGCTACACCGAAATTATTACTTATTTGGTTAAGCAACAAAGTGTGAATTAAAGGTCTGTTCTTTATAACTTCCAGTAGCATTCACACCTAATTGCATGCCACCAGGAATAATCTGGTGGGACTGCCATGCTATGGAATTTTATCCTTCTGTATCCCTCCTATTATCCCTATAGACCAGTGAATCACCATGCCCTAGAGCAGTGGTAGCCAACCCTAGCCCTCGAGAGCTACCAACAGTGCACATTTTCCAGACAACCTAGCTGCTGCAATCATTAATCACTGACACATTTTAAAAGATACACAGATGGAGCTAATTAGCTCACTTGTGATTCTGTGAGGAGACCTGCAAAACATGCACTGTTGGTAGCTCTCGAGGACTAGGGTTAGCTACCCCAGCCCTAGAGTATCAGGATTTAATTCACATAACCCCTTATAAAAGAGTTTATTGAAAAATTCTTAAATACTAACTTAAGTAAATTGGGTTTATACGTAACCCATAGGTTCTGTTCTGTGGTGATGAACAGTATTAACTTCTGTTCGCATATTTTTTTTAATTCAGTCACAAGCACTGGTTTTATCTACTAAAATATCATATATAATTTGAATTGGTCCTGGATTACCAACCCAAGCCACCCCTGCAAGTGCCCTGAGGCACCCCAGGGTGCCACGGCACACAGTTTGATAACCACTGCGAAAGACTAAGCTTGCGAGCAGGGCCCTCCTCCCTCCTGTGTTTTTTTTTTTTTTTTTTTTTTTTCTACCTAGTTTGTTTAATCAATGTTTCCTATTGTAAAGCGCAACAGAATATGCTGCGCTATATAAGAAACTGTAAATAAATAACTGCCATTACTTGCTTATTTAACCATTTAGGAAGATATTGAAAGTACTTTTGCATCTACAAGTATTGTAGTATCTGCCAGTGATTCCAGACTTAAGAGAAAAAGGGACAAGCAAATTATGAAACCGTATTTTATTTTAGGGCTTTGTTTCTCGCTGCTGTAAGTCATTGATCTCTATAGCCGTGTACACACGGCAGCGATAGGGGCTGATATAGCTGGGAATATGGTGGCTGGCGATAAATCGTCGGGTGCATGCTCCCGTTTTCTGCCCCGTTCTAATCGCAGCAAGCTCCTGCTACCAGCTGATTACCTCTGCGACACCGCCGGCAGAGGTTTCTTTTCATCAACGAACATTTCTGGTCGCCGATGAAAAGGAGACATTGAGCGATACATCGCCCCATGTGTACGCACCTTATGGCAGTGATTTAATGAGTGATATGGTTGCTAATCTCTAATTTTAAAGGTGACCTAATTTATACCCTTTATCTGTGTCCCCAAGAATTGTTTTCTGCCTAGCCTCACATACTTTTATTTTAATGACAGCTCAGAAGATGACCTCAAAAGAGATGTCCCCTATCCTCAGAGTGGTGAAAACATGTGAAAGATATCTGACCCTCACATTCGAACTCTGCCCCCAGAATGGAGGAGAAATGTGTATTCGCAGAGTAAAGTCTCCAGTGCCGATCCTCACTAATGTCCCAAACGGTGAGTGTAAATATGGTCTATAAACGAATGTGGCTTTGCATAAATGACCAATGATGGAAGTAGGAAACTGAGATAATTTTGCAAATGGTTGCTCTGAGAAGATGAGTATTTCACTCTTAATATGTTTAAATTCTGCACACACAGTGCTGATACTGTACTTCTGCGGCTTTTAATTTCAAGGTGAAAACCTATTTCTGTTGCTACAGTGACGTCACCTAGCAGGATTTTCTTCTATGTGAATTTTTTTTCTCTCCCCCGCCCCCTTCCCCCATTGAACAACCTAGTTCCCTCAGGGCAAATATTTGAGTGAAAGAAATATTTATGACTCTCGGAAGTTTCAGGATTTGACCTCTGTGTTTTCTCTCCAGCAAACAGAAAGCTTGGTAAGAGCAGTCCACTCCCTGCACTGCTGGAGTCCTGTCACCAAGAGAGAAGCCCCCATAGCCAAGAGGCTATTTGGGTCAAAACCCACCCTGGCAAAGGTAACCCCTTCCCCACACTTTATTTTTTTTATTCCCCCTGAAGCTTTTTATTTTGTTTTACTATAAAATGCATCACAATTTCTTTGGTGCAAGCAAATAATACAAGCAGTTTATAATATGCCATCTTGTTACTGGAAATGCCCAGGTATTTATGACAGACAAGGGAACACTGGCAGAGGTAGGAATGTGACAAATAAAACACACACCGCATATGGGAACCTTGAGCTATTGGTTGATTTTATATGGAATAAAAAGTATCTGATCTGCAGTTATCTGTAGGGCTGCTGGTACCACAGTTAATCTGATGGCATTAGCTATTACTGACGCACTATTTTATTTTGTAAAACATTTCACTGAATTTATGAAGTGCCAGTTCAGTAGCCAGTGTAAAATATATGAATCCCCTTGGACAACAACTAACAGATCGGTTTATAGTGTTTGCACCAAATGAAAGAATCAAATCTTAATTTATTTGGTGGACCTGTAGTTGACAGGGGTTATATTAGGCAGTGTTTGAATGGTATGCATTCTACTGAATGCTTTTTCTCTTGCTGGCCCTAAATCTTGAAGGAAGTGACAGATTTCCTATTTCTTCTATTAGTTTGGGAGAACCGGGAGGGAAAGAGACCGTCCACAACTGCATTGGATTCTCCTCACAAAAAGAACAGCAATTCATGTGAAGTGTCCTTCCACTCTGATGCCACCTACAACTCCTCCAGTCCAGCCCAAGGTGAGAACCTGCAGCATCTCGGAAGGCAGATGGTTAGGTGGAGAGAGGGCAATACAGTAGGAGTTATGCACAGTAGTAGGTGTTTTTTATCTAGAAGATAAGCAATTGTTACATGGAAAGGAGAAATATGACTTGCTTACATGTTTAGTATTTCCTAAGGATTAGAATCTTAGGATCACAGGAGTCTCCTGTAAAGTTTTACACCTTTTTGACTCCAAATGTAACCAGGAAAAAAGACGACTATTTAAGGTGGACTCAATATATGGCCCCTAGATCACTAGCTTGTGTGACAGGTTAATGCCAACAGCGAAAAGCATGCATGCCTTCACCCCACAGTAGTGTAGGGAATACGTTGGCCGATGCGTCAGATGACGGTAAATGTGAACTTTGCGTCACATTATTTTTGCACAATATAATAGTGTAATAAAGTATCAAACATCCAATAGAATAGCGTCCGGTCAGTGTTATATCTGTAGTTACATTTTACATGGTAAATGTGTCTTTCAGTCACTATATAAATAAGATAAATATACCTCTGTTGTGTTTTTTTAAGGTTAAAATGTTTTTTATTTTTATGCCAATTTGCAAATTGAAATATCAACTACGTTATCTGAACAGACTGTCACAACTACACAGAATATAGCAGCCTCACTAATCACAAACCTCCCCAACTTCCAAGTGAGGCGCAATAAGCCATCTGTAATGGCCGAGCTTGTGGTGTTGACCATCTTCATAATACATTTGTATTTTAGCACCAACATTGCAGCACCCGCAACAGACCCTTCCTGATGGCTATGTCAGAGCCTAGCTCAGTCACGATTACATGATCTTCCTCTACTGTGCTGTACTGCTCTTGTAAGCTTCTGCTTATCCGAGAACAAGGAGTTCTAATGTAATATTGTACTAAAACTGCATATGACCGAATAGGTGCATACAGGATCGGAATGCATGTTTGTTGGGACAAATCCATACATGTATCCAACTTGACATGAGCCCCAATATGTGTGTGTGTGTGGGAATAAATCGTCACATTTCATACTGGTTATTGGTTCTGTCAATAATAAACATTTACTCACCCCGGGGCTGTAAGTTGGTTATCCATGTGGGTTGTGTGTCAGATGTGTTTTCATTTAATTACAGAATATTTATTTTCATGGGAGTTAATTATGTTTTTAAATGTCCCACCCCAGCAAAGAACAATAATCACTTCTCATACAGTAATCCGGCTACATCCTTGTAGCAGTGCAGTTTATGGAGTGTACCATCCTCATTCAGTTTGACAGCCAGATATGGCAATTGTATAATAAAAACCTTATTATCTGGATGTTCCCCATAAGCCTATATATGTGGATTTCTGCAGGCATGAGTTGGGTATAATTAATGCAAAGGAACAAGATGACTGGCGAAGTAACAGTAACTATGCCTACCCTGCATTGTGTGCATTTATCTGCATGAGAAACTATAGGAACAATAGGCCTGATTCAAAGATGTATGCTTGTGCTGGGCAGCTGCTATCGCATACACAGCCACTGTAATGTGCAAATGTCCACCAATGCTGTGCAGCCGCCTGGAAATATGAGAAACACACTGGCAGATTCAAGGAATTGCATACAAACCATACTTGTCTAGAAAACAGGGTCTACCCCCCTAGAAAGTGGTGGGCAAGTCCCCAGCAATAGCCCCAGCCTCCATCATTGTGCCCCACTGTGCAATGTCTGTAATACAGGCTTTGCACATCTGAGGCAATGGCCACCGTGATGCAATAGCCATGCCCCACTCAAGGCTCCTTTGCTGCTGTATAGCTCTGCCCCTTCCACGTCATGCCCACCTCCCCAACCTCCTGAAACTGGGTGCCCTCTCCCGGAGAATGCAGCCTAAAAGTTGGCAAGCCTGATACAAACATGCAGAGGTGCTAGCAGATTTTTCGATAATCAACCATCTGAGAAACCCTATGGTTTTTCAGCGGTAAACTTACTAAAGCTTCTAAAAATTAAAAGAAAAGAAGCTGCCCCTCTTTTAAATGATCTGTCACCTTTTGGTAGTTAGTGTCTATTCATCACTAGACAGTGACCTAGGGGGATATTTATTTATTTATTTACAGTTTCTTATATAGTGCAGCAGATTCTGTTGCGCTTTACAATAGTAGACCGTGATAAAACAAACTGGGTAACAACAGACAGACTTGGAGGTAGGAGGGCCCTGCTGCAAGCTTACAATCTATAGGATACAGTATTGGGGCGGGATGTATTAAAATACATCGCCACCCTTCGCGCCCCCCCCCCCGCCGCGATGCCGCCGCATATGTACTAACATATGCGGCTGGCATCGCGATGCGGTGACGGAGGCCCCCCGCGATACCTGTACTGTGGTCTGCGGGGGGTCTCCGTCACCTCCCAGCCGGCTTCTGCTGCCTACACGCCGGGGACAGCTAAGCAAGCTGTCCCCGGCGCTTCCCCCTCCCCCTGTAGCCGGAAGGACGTCCGGCTGCGTTGCTAGGGGGAGGAAGGGCTTACCTTCCGGGGTCCAGGAGGACCTGCAAGAAGGTAAGCCCAAGGGAGGGGGGAAAGGGGGGGTCGGCGTTGCGGCGGGCGGCGAAAAGAAGCCCATAGGCTTCTATAGGGTATCGCCACCCAAAGGTGGCGATACCCTGCCCTGCGAAACCGCAGCGAATGGGTTTTAGTACATAGGAAAATGCGGTAAAACGGGGGTTTTACTGCATTTTCCCTTTAGTACATCTCGCCCTTAAAGCTTTGCAAATTTTTCAGATCAGGATTGGCATAATACACTGGATGTGTTTCTATCTACCCTTCCACCAAACAGGCGCTCTCGAGACATTATAAAGGGTTACGGGACATAATCAACTACGAAAATATTCGCGCAGGCTTACCTCAATGGCTAAAACATTTTCCAAATTTAACGGTGAAATCCCTGTTGAAAAACCTACATAAATCCTATGGTCTGATACCTGCTAGCTCTTATAAAGAACTATTATTTAATGTATACCATATATAACATATATCAGCCCCCACAGGGCTTATTTAATGGGTTCTTCTACTACTCATAGTTGCTATAGGTGTCAAGTGGACAATGCTGACATATATTATTGCTTGTGGGAATGCCCTATAGTAAGGGCATTTTGGCTTAAAGTATGCAGGTATGCCTAAAATCTAGTAAATAATGTCTGTTTTACCTCAGAATGGGCGATTTTTAAGTATACTACCACAGGGACAACTGTTATCAAGAGGATGTCGGAAATTACTGTTGATATTAAGTTCTGTAGCTATTTTTTTACAAGTGTGGAATCATCAGAAATACCACCATTTTCTTTATTTAAGGAAAAGTTATTATTTTTGTCTAGAATGGATAGTGGTATCCTTGACAAAAGAATTAAAAGTGGAAGGATTCTTTGAATTGTGGGAGAGCTATATTGCAATTCTTCCTACAACAATTAAATACTTCTTGGTATAACATAACATTAGAGAAGGCATGTCCAAAGTCCCGGGGGCCAATTGCGGCCCGTGATGTCACCTCAAGCGGCCCGCAGCCTCCAGGCGGAAGCGGACAGCTGGAGGCTGACGTGGTATATACAGCACAGGACTACAGCACGCGCCTTTACCTTGCTGGCTTGCTGTCTGCATTGGTGAGGGGGTGCCGGCTGCCAATGTGAGACGTGTTTGCCGTCTTTCAGATGAGTATGTGCAATCATATATCACCCTCCACCGTGATCTCAGTGACAGCAGTGTGCAGGGAGGGGGGAGGGGGGGGGGGGCAGAAAAGGGGAAGCTTGCTCCCCTAATATGCGGAGTGGATGAGGGCGGGAGCCCAAGCATCTGTCTCCTGCAGGGGAATGTACAGTGAAGGGAGGCAGTATGTGGTACATACAGTGAAGGAGGACCAGGCTGGGGGACATACAGTGAATGGAAGCAGAGTGATGGACATTCAGAGAAGGGGGGGGGGGGGTAGGCTGGGGGACAAAGAGTCAATGGGGACAGAGAAGGGGGCATACAGTGAATGGGGTACATACAGCGAAGGAGAGGGGCAGTCTATGGGAATATACAGTGAAGGGGTCGAGTGGGGGACATACAGTGAATGGAGGGCATGCTGGGGGACATACAGTGAAGGCGGGGCATGCTGGGGGACATACAGTGAAGGCGGGGCAGTGTGGGGGGCATAGAGAAGGGGGGGGGGTCAGGCAGGTCAATATACAGTGAGTGGGGGCACTCTGGGGGACATACAGTGAATTGGGGCAGAGTGGGGGACCATTCTGATGTGTAAAATGGTTCAAAGAATGTCAGGCTGAATGGTCGGCCCCCACACATTTTCACCTCACCAAATCTGGCCCTCATTGCAAAAAGTTTGGACACCCCTGCATTAGAGGCTAATGATCCACCAATATAACATGAGAAGTGTCCGCACAGCAGTTCCCACAAGTAGGGGTAGAGGGATGGAAACAGATGGTATAGAAGAATAGGAAAGTTGTTAAATTATGACATAGTTTGATTATGGTCAGTGTTTTTTATGTTAATGTATAATTATTAAAGATGGAGAGTTTTGTAAGTACCAAATCACTAATAAAGAGATAAAAAAAGCTTTGCAAGAGTGCCGACCAATTATCATTTTTTTCAAACCCAGCCTGCAAAATGTCAATTCCGTTAGAAGCTGATTGGTTAGTACTTCCTCTTCCTTATCTGGGAGTTTTATGATGAGTTATAAAACGTCCCTTCAGATTTGATATTTAAAAGAGCAATGCCTTTACTTGAAAGATGTGGCTAGTAGAAGCCTTGCCTTTTTAAATATTGTACAGTAAATGAAGAGGTTGCACTGTTGGACGCACAATTTAGGAATGAAACATGTTTTTTACTTGTGTATTGTTACGTTTTATATTGAACTTTTATTAAGTTTGTTTAAAAAGCTGTTCCTATGTATCCTTCACTTTAGTGAAACATGGACCAGAATAATGTAAAGGTGATATAAGTGATTAAAATCAAAGACCTAGACAACACATTTAACATATATACTGTGCTTACAAAAGAGAGAAATGATGTAGTGTTATAATCACTGGCTCAGAGCCTGTTAAATGCCACGAAGATATTGGTTAATGTGATGTAATGGTGTGTACACACGGTCAGATGTGCCTTCAGATACTATCCACGATCCGATCAGATCGGATATTGGATTGTATCTGAATGCACATCCGATTTGCATACAAGTCTGACTATATAGTGCAGATCTGCACTATATAGTCAAGGCAGACAAGACTTTCTGCCTTGCGATACGTGAACGCGGATCGGGATCTAAAGGGTTAAAACCCTTGCGATCTGCATCCGATCCGATGTTGACTATCGTCAACATCGGAAGGCAATAAGTACCGTGTGTAAACACCATTAGGTTTTTTTTTAGTTGCTATAGTGCAGTTTGGCATTAAGCCCAGAAAGATTTGTTACATTGGGGCATACTGTATGTATGAAAGATCATTATGGGGGAGAAGGGGTATCCGGGCACGTTATGTGCACTGATACCGCTTCTCCCCCATGTATGATGGAGCCAGCTTGCGGTAAAGGACAGGGTCGCTATGCGCTGCTATTTAAATGATAGCAGGCCTAATGTATGAACGGTCAGCATCGCTGACCATTCCGCGTGATGCCGCTTTTGGCTTTTTCGCTGTCCCTGCTGTTAGCTCTGGGCTGCGCTGGGGATCTCACGTGATCAGCGAGATCCCGTGCATGCCCAGTGCAGCCGGCTGGGGGACAGGAGACGGTGCATCCGTGTAAACTGATGCGCTATCTCCAGGAGGGGACATCGCCGGAGGGGGGAGTTAGCGCTCCCCCACTTCGGCAGACAAGATGTTAATACATCTTGTCGATGTCCATTCCTGCTTAGCCTCGCTAATGAGGCGAAGCAGGAAGTATTATAGCGGAGCTTATCGTGCCGCTATAATATATCTGCCCCAGTGATCCATTTGTATTACACTTTCTTTATTGGGGTCTTGACAAAGCCCCTGTATGCAGTGGAGCTAGTGTGTTAATGCCACACTTTAATAATCAAAATATCTAACTAATGTATTTTGATATGTGATGGGGATTTGAAAAAGGAAGTTTTGTCTCTGCAGTTCTCTGTCAATACAGTCAGAGACCACTTGGCAGGGAATATCTAACTGGGAAGTAACTGTGGGACAGGAGAAAAGATATGCAGCAAAAATCGTACAAATGAAACAGCCCTATAAAGTGGTAAATACCTCCTACCTATCTATCTGACTGGGGGTTCACCCTGATTCCCCCCCCCCCCCCCCCTAACCCAGCCCTATTCAGAGCTGTGTGTCCCATGCTGCTGAGGAGAGGAAGCCCATGCTGTAGTGTGCCAGCGTGCCTTCTGACAGTGTGCTGCTGGATAAGGAGCACAGGATGGCACCATTCCCTGCAGTGTGTCCTGACCGCCAGCAGACATCCCCACCGGGAGCTGTCCTGCCAATTATCGCTTCAGTTCATTCCTAGCCCCGCTGACAGCCTTCACAGACCAGTTACTAGTCTGGCCACTGTGCAGATTTCACTGCTTCAAAAGAGACGTCCATTACCTCCATCCATCTGCTGCATACCCAGGATAACTATAAGTATAGTACCTGTAGCATACGCTGTGTACACCTGCCTGTGATGTTATACATGCTATATACTGCATACCTGCAAAGTTAACTCTTTGATGACCGTTCACTCTATGCTCACTCAAACCACATTCCTGGCACCGCTATATACTCTGCCAACACACTTGTCCTTCACTTTAATCATTTACCAGGCTGAATGCTGCGTTATTTATATACCCTGGTTTGCACCTTTTTAAGAATATTTCCTCCCTAAGTTATGTCAAACCTAGCACTAGGGACCTGATTCTGGTTCACTCTCTAATGGACCAAACCATGTGCATTGCATGGGGGCAGATATAACATGTGCAGAGAGAGTTACATTTGGGTGGGGTTTGTACTTCAAACCGATATCTATATTGCAGTGTTAAAAAAACAGCCAGCATTTACTCTGCACAGAAACAAAATAAAACCAAAATGTAACTCTCTGTACACCTGCCCCACCTGCAGTGCACATGGTTTTGTCCATTAAAGTGAATTTGCCTTTGCAAGCAGTGGCAGAACTCTGGGAAGCAATGAAGTCATCTGCCGCCGGGCTCCTGCTCTCAAGGGGGCACTTCTCCTTCCCAGCAAATTGAAATCCATTAATTGAAATCCATTGAAATAGCATCTGTGGCTGAGTTCTGAAATATGTGTTCTTTCTCTCTCTATATATAAATGATATATATTTCATAAGAGACATATATATGTGTGTGTGTGTACTATGTATGGTTGTGTGTGGATGTGCTGGGGGCACCAATAAATATCTTGCCTCCGGGCAACTGGGATGAACTTACGCCACTGTTTGCAAGTGAATCTGAATCAGGCCCTAGGTCTTGGATGCAAAGCACTGGACTCATTGTTTATTGCAACATAGTTATTTAAACAGTATTGCAATGTACTTTTACTGTCTGCCACCTGTGCGTTTTGTATTTTGTAACTTTTGTTAATTTCTGCAGTATGCTTTTTTCCCTACAGGTATACATTGCTTTGGTGTTTTTGTGTTCTTGCTTTTATAATTCCAAAAAAGCCTGCCTGTTGGACGTTTTGCTTCATGTCCTTTTTGTATTACACTGCAGAGCTCAGATACCAAACACTTCATCATAAAATGACCTTTAGACTCCAATAATGTTTGCAATATTTCATGCTAACTTCAGCTTTGTGGACTTTGTATCCTTTGATTTTATAATTCAGGGACAAAGATTTGTATTAATTGACTGGTGTCCCAGTTTCCTGTAGGAAGTGCAGTATTACGACTTTGTTCTGCTTGTTGGGCTGAAGTATAATACCGAACTCTCAGTTATACATGTAAGTTCTGTACTTTTCTGTTGAGGCTAGCATGACTAGAGAATTAGAAGTAAAATCTAAGTGGTTTCTGTGGCAAAATTCTAATTTGTGTAGTGAACATTTTAATTAACTTAACCTTTGTGTACTACTCAGTATATTGCTGGCAATGTATGGTTGTGGTATTTTGTGTGCATGCATGTCCTTTTTATATTGTTTAAAAATTCAGAATAGTGAGTGTGGTCATGGTGCTACTCCAAAAGTCCAGGTTTGTGCCTTTTTTTAAATGTAAATAGAAAATAAAAGTAAAATTATAGGCTAGCTTTTAAATCTGTTTGCTACAGCATACTGGATGTAGATAATTATGTTGGGAGTCATTAATGATCATAAAACTTATCTACATGGAAGACCTGTTTTGTTGATGGATCCACTTCCTATGATTTTGGAATAATTTATCACTCCCCTTCATGACTACTCGGGGAAACCGTATAACAATCTGCTTATTAGTATGTAGAAAGGCATGGCTATTTACTTACAGGCAGGATGGGGAACATTCGGCCCTCCAGCTGTTGTTGAACTACACATCCCAGCATGCCCTGCTACAGTTTTGCTATTTGGCCATGCCAAAACTGTTGCAGGGCATGCTGGGATGTGTAGTTCAACAAAAGCTGGAGGACCAAACTGTCCCCATCCCTGACTTACAGCTTGTATAGTGGCAACATGTATAGACTTAAAATTTTAGTCTAGTGTGAATGGGGCTTTAAAGATATTCTCTTAGAAAGGCCCTTCTGAGTGATCTCTCTTAAAAATGTGTATGTGTATGCTCATTGACATTAACTATGCTTGCTCTCGTGCTTTACTGACCCCCACCGTAGTCTGTGCATGCAGGTCAATTTTGGCTATGTAGCAATGAACAATAGCATTAATAGTATCGTTTCATGAATACGCACTATATCCTTCACCTCCAGCCAATGCCGATTGTGTTAACAATAAGATGGGTGTGATATGTCGACAGTCATGTGCATCTGAGACTGTCAACATGTCAGCATTCATAATGTTGACAGTGATAATGTC
Organism: Crinia signifera; assembly: GCF_055691185.1. Taxonomy (NCBI): domain Eukaryota; kingdom Metazoa; phylum Chordata; class Amphibia; order Anura; family Myobatrachidae; genus Crinia; species Crinia signifera. Next base: position 141,655,654 of record NC_139222.1, on the reverse strand, counting down.
TGACCTAGCTGTCAACATTGTGGTGTTAATATCATGAATAATGTATGTGGTTTATAGGTCGACATGAGGTGTGTTTTTTTTTTTTTTTTTTGTGTGTGTTTTTTTTTTCAAAAAAGTTGGCTTTTCATACTTAACTATTCACGTAGAGGGAGAATATAATAGTGTGCACACCATAGTGGTACACTGATACAGTGTATATGTTAACAGACACACAAAATTTTAAACTTGTGTCAACCCTTTTGGTCTATCGACCTTATGACCCATACCCTGTTCAGCTGTGCCTTTTATTGATCAAATGAGTTAAATTTGCTGTGTACTTGCTGCAGTGGCGTCAGTTTGTTCCAGTTGCCCGGAGGCAAGATAAATATTAGTGCCCCCCAAATACCTCAACCAGGTGTCTATCTCTAGACAGGTCATGGGTTCTAATACAGAGTGTGACACTTGCAAAAATTATGTTAGGAGGGGGAGTCAGCCACAGAAGAGATATCGTCAGCCTTCAATTAACTGATTCAAAGTGGCAGGGGAGGTAAGGTGCCCCCTTGGGAGCAGGAGCCCGGTGGCAGATGACTCCGTTTCCTCCCAGAGTTACGCCTCTGACTTGCTGCTTATTAAAATGAAATCTGACCTAGAATTTGATAGCAGATGAGAACCATTTGGCCCATCTAGTCTGCCTCTTTTTTTATTTTATTTTTTGAACCTCCTTGTTACCTTAAACCCTATTTTGATCCTTATTTATTTGTAAGGATGTCCTTTATGTTGTCACATGCAAGTTTAAAGTGCTCTACTGTCTTGGCCTCTACCACCTCTGAAGGGTGCTATTCCGCTTGTCTACTACCCTTTCTGTGAAGTGAAAATTTGTGTCCTCTGATATCCCTTAAACCTCCCACCAGTTTCATTGCATGTCTTTTTGTTCTAATACTACTAAAGAATGTTTCCCTCCTGGGGCTTGGTAAAACCCTTGATTATGTTTGAACATTTAGATCATATCCCCACTTGCCCTTCTCTGCTCCAAACGATACATATTGGGAAGACTATAGTATTTTCAGGTGACAACTTTTTTTATGTAGGCTATGCACCATTTCAGTTGCCTTACTTTTGTACAGTGTAATGTATTTATATCCTTCTGAAGATTTGGCCTCCAGAACTGGATACAGTACTCAGAGGCGTAACTATAGCACCGCAGCCCCCGTGACCATGGGGGGGGCGCTATGCATGTGCGGGCGCCGGGGGCTGCAGTGCTATAGTTACACCCCGCCGCACCAACCCCCGCAAACCCCCCCCATCCCCAGTCTTTACCTGTGTTCAGTAGCGCTGGTCCCGGCTCCCTTCTTCTGCTGAGGACAACCACAAAATGGCCACCCCCATATAGCAAACAGTTCTCTGAAACTGTCTGCTGTATGGGGGCGGACATTTTGTGGTGGTCCTCATAGCAGAAGAAGGGAGCCGGGACCAGCGCATACTTAACTGAACACGGTAAGACTGCGGGGGTTGGTGCGGCGGGCGGAGGGGCGGGTGAGTGGCTGGGCGCCCTCCCTTTAACGGCAGGGGGGCACCCAAAATGTAGTTACGCCGCTGACAGTACTCCTAGATGAGGTCGTACCAATGACCTATACAGTGGCATTATTATTTCTTTCTTTCTGCTGCTGATTCCTCTCTATGCAATCATGAACAAGGGAATGGGGAAAATGGAGGATACCGATGCACTAGTCATGTGGCACAATAGTAATTAACTAATCACTTATAGTATGTTTTTCCACAATATAAACAATAGTAAGCTAAATTGCTGCTGCACAGTATTGAGGTGGAGGTGCTCCCCTGAGAGTAAATTAGAACAGTACAAGGACAGACCGAACAGTACTCTCTGGTTTTGGGGGCCCAAGTACCTTGAGTACTTGGGATGAGTGCGTACCAGTGAGAAAAATAATTGGGTGTATAGAATTAATATAGAGAAAATAACCTTTTATCTCTATATATACACCTAATTATTTTTCTCACTGGTACGCACTCATCCCAAGTACTCAAGGTGAATACCCTGCACTGAAGTTGTATCAACAGGGCAAATTTCCTTTTTAGGAAAGGGACAGAAGTAATACCTTAATTTCTACCCTATTATTCAGGAAAAGGTACTCGCTCACTTGTAAAAACCACGGTTATTCCAGACAAGAAGCAGCAGTCCCTAAAACCGGTGGGGGTTGTTTTCTCACCATTTATCACTTTTCTGAAAGGCACCGCAGACATACCAGCGGCATTTTTCTTATACACTGGTATTAACCAGAAAGCAATTTGAATATATCATTATTCTTGTGTCGGTGTCAGGTTTTCAATATAATTATTCTATTACCCATATTGTTATCCAATTAACACTGCAATCAACCCATATTGTTATCCAATTAACACTGCAATCAAACAGTGTTTAGAAATATCTGTTATAGGGTGTCACTAAGCACAGGGGAAGATATTCCGCTATCTCCCACTGTGCTCTAATATAAAGTGCATGCACTAATATCTATTCATCCTTTGCAAACGTGACTCTTTAATATATATGCAGTCAGAGACAAAAGTTTATACAAAAGTGTCACTGAACACAGGGAGAGATATTCTGCTATCTCCCACTGTGCTCTAACTCACAGGGCATGCACCAATATTCTGTCTGTGACTAACCTGATTATTGATTTTACACACAGTCAAGGAAATTGAAAGTCACAAGAGGATATTTGCAATATTGGAGTAATACATTAACCAAAAAGTATATCTTTTCGCAAAACTCAAAAAGTTAATTTATCTGTCAGTCGCTCCAAAACCGCCCAATATTTATAAAGAGTGGCGATTTATAATTTTTGTTTCATGTATTTGTATGTCACTGTATATGTGCTGTAAGTTAATTTTATTCCTTATCTAAAGATATAATTAAAAGTTAAATTTTAAAGAAATTCTGAATAAGTTGTGCCCCCAAAACCCAGAGAGTACTGTTCTGTCTGTCCTTGTACTGTCCTCTCTATGCAACCAAGCATCTGACTTTACTTCCTCAATGCTTTGTTCTATTGATTACCTGCATTTAAGTCACATGAAATAGTGACTCGATCCCTTTCCTCCTCACTACAGTATTTAAAATATAGTGCCATTAATACTTTATTTATTTTATTGGCTATTTGAGACCCAAGTGCATGATTTAAATTTTTTTGTTTATAATGCACTTCACCATCCCTTTTTAGTCTGCCTATATCATCCATATATTTGTTATACCCCTCCTGGTTTCTCTACCCTGTTGTATAACTTTTGTGTCATTTTCAAAACGGCATACCTTCCCTTCACTACCATTTGCAATGTCAGCAATAAAGATATTAAAAGCACTGGTCAAAGTTCAGATTCCTGGTGTACACCACTGGTAACATTGCCCTCCTGTGAATACACTCCATTTACTAAAACTGTTATCTAGCCTGCAACCAAGTTCTTCTCTATTCAACCATCTTTGTATCCTGTACCATGCTTTCGAGTTTGTTTAGCAGTCTACGATGTGGGACAATGTCAAAAGCCTTACTAAAGTCTAGATAAGATCTATCTACAGCCCCTCTATTATTTTAGACACCCAATTAAAAAAAAAAAGACAATAAGGTTTGTTTGACATGAACTCCCCAAAAAATCCTTGCTGTTTAGGATCCTGTAAACATAGATAATCTACAAAAGTATTTCTTCCTTGCTTCCACTTTTGTGCAGTGGTACCATGTTTGCTCTTTTTCCAATCCTCTGAAATTACTCCTGTTGCTAATGACTGGTTGAAAATTCTCTACGTGTGTACGCACCTTTAGTTTTAGTTGAGTTCTGTTTTATTTTTTTTTTATGAAATCGTAGATCACTAGACAATTTCGTCATCTTGATCTACTTAAAACCTGATGTGTAGCTGTGTCTGGGATACCGTGAGATCTGCTTAGAATGATTGTACTGAAATATAACTTATTTACAAAGACAGATGAAGCAACAATTATCTTGATCAGTGCAACTGCTGCCTAGGGCACAGAATTAGTGATGAGGCACGGCTTTTAAAATCAATATTATGATAGAATACACAAGTGATAATGGTGTTTTTTGTACAGTCTGCTGTAATTTGTTGGCATTCTTGAAGTTGCCCAGGAGCTGTGTTCCCAAATAAATGCAGGAGGCTGTAAGCTTTCATAGTTCTGAGGTGGCTTCCAATATCTGAATGGGTATATTGTTCAAAACATGTTTTGTTTTGTTTCCCCCCCTAAATAAATAAAATTAAATCTGATGTGATGATATCAGAACTCATTGATTATAAACATTAACATTCGAACATTTATACAGTACCTGTACATTTTTATTACACAATAGATGGTGATGTAATGTGTGAATTCCTATGCTTAGCATCTGTATGTATCTGATGTCATACCTTGTGCTCACTGTAAATATTGTGTATTAGAAGGAATATTGCTCCTCCTACTGTACAGTACAGATATTACAAGTCACTTCTGATTTCTGCGGGATGTATTAATATTCTAGTATTTAGAAAACTCTGCTGACCAGGGCCTTATTTAAGATTTGAGGGGGCCCAAGGAATACTAACTGGGGGGGGGGGGGGTACCTATAATTGTCTCTAAAATATGCTGGTATTTTTACTATAAAGCCTACTGTAGTTTTATTTTACTGTTTATTACAGAACCTGTTTCACCGAAGAGGAAACCTCATAGGTCTGGTAAGTTGTAGCTTTGTTTTATGCTTTCAAATTATATATTTTAAAGTTACTTTTTGATCAATTAAAATTCCATTTTTAGGGGGGAATACAAATGACATTTTAATTGACCAAAAAGTAACACTAGATTAGCAATGGCACCGGCAGTAGCATGTACACCCATTGGCCTTTGAGTGTAACTAGAACTTGGCCCAATGATAAATCTAGATCTGATGAAGTCCTTATTATATTAGAACAAATGACTAGGTGCCATTTGGCGTCTCAACAATGTGTTCATTAAGGAAGTGCACACGCGGACTACTTTGGTGTGTAGTGCTGCTTAAATATACTTCTGTGCCTTGACATTTAACAAAAGCTTTTAGCCAGAAGATTACAGTCAACAACTAGGTAGAGTTGACCTGATCTGTCTGGCTACACCACACATCTGGAAACTTATTGCCCTTATTACTCCTATTTTATGCAGAGGACAATCTGAGAATCCTGGATGGAGTTTCTCATGTGGAAGTGAAGAGAGGGGAGCAGGCAGAGCTACGCTGTGCTTTCCAAGGGAAGCCCCCATTGGCCGCTTCGTGGGTGCGGAACAAGAAACCGGTACAGAAAGTTAACTGCATGCTTGCATTTAAATGACGTAATTACAGCAGCCTCAACTATTTTTGGTTTTAGTCAGGACAAATTCCAAAAGGGGAAATGAGTAGTCCCATTATAATATGAGGCTAGGAATAGGTGCTTTTGCAGTAAAATAGCCATTATGTAGTGGCATGGCTATCTACTGTGACTGTGGACAGGGGCATCAGAACAAGTGTGATTTATATATTTTTTTTATTTTTTTTTTGTGGTCAACTGATTTTGGTACCCCTCTCTTTCCAACTGGCCTGGATGCAAGTAGTCAGATGCTGTTCAGGATGTATGGCCAGTAGCTGTTCTGCTGCTGGGTGTGTTCCTGCTGGCGATGGAGCCTGCAGATGTGCAGAATCCTCCCTGGAGAGCTCAAGTTGGGGCACAGTAGCTCTGGCCAAGGAGGCCCCCAGTGACCAGCCCAATTGGGCAGTGGTGGGGACTATGATGTGCACTAAAGTAATAGGATGCACAGCCCCTGCACTGTATGGAGAAGGTGGTGTAATGTGCGGCCTATTACGTTTACAAGGTTGCTCTATTTAATCTCCTCCTCTGTACAGTGAAGGGGCAGTGCAGCCTATTGTTATAATGCACAGCTCCTTACCGTTCATGCAGAGCCCCAACTTCCCGCGAGGCACGTGCCTACGGGCGGCACATGTTTGAAGGTGGCACTTGAAAGCTTGTGATGGTACTATTAGCCTGAATTGTACCAAAAGCTGCTAAATATTCCACTGTACTGTAACCTATTCCATCTTGAATAAAATGTAACTGGAAAGGCCATGCAGACACTGCCCCTGTAATCTATCCTAATTAGTAAATATGTATACATAACAACTAGTCCGTTAGTGGCTTTGTTATTTTTCTATTAAATTGTCTATCCTCAAATGAGGGCTTACAACTAATAAATAAAAATCATACAATTAGTCAGGGGAGGGATGCCATTATTATCATGCCTAGGGACGCCCTCACCCCCAAATCCTGCCCCTCTGACCTGACTGGTTCCTCTCAAATGTTATTTTGGTGCTTCATGCAGCCCCCATTATCTATGGTGTGTGTGTGTGTGTGTGTATGTGTTAACAAGTGTTCTGTATACTATATATCTGAAGAGTGCAGCAAGGGAAATGACACTGGGTGGGATTGTTAATCTGCCTTCCTCCCTCCTATACACACAGGACACTGGTTATACTTAGATTAGACATGCCTATGTAAATTCACACCCTCACCATCTCTGCTGCTCTTACAACGCTCTATATTCAATTTTGAGGTTATTGATGGTCCCCGAGTATCAGTACAGACATCGGATACAGCGAGCTGCTTGCTGATCCAACAAGTATGTGAGGAAGACCGTGGTGGTTACACTCTTTGTGTGCACAATCAGAATGGCAGCATACAGCATCACACCATCCTAGCAGTCGTGGGTAAGTAGGCTTGGTAGATCATTCGTTGCAATCTAAATGGATGCAAACATTGGCGGGCATAAATTACATTTGTTCAATGGTTTAAAGATTAAGTTGCCATCAATAGCAGCCAGTTAGGCCTACGATTGTAATGTATTTAAATTGTAATGCACATTGGAATATTCTGCGCTATATAAGAAACTGTAAATAAATAATTGTGTGTCTTTTTCATACAGTGTTACATTACCAGAAGTTTGCATGTTTCACATGACCTCCTTTATTGTTATCACTCTGTATTGAAAACCGCATTAAATTCAATAAAAAACCTGGTATTGGTTATACGCATTCACTTTTTTATTTTTTTTGCGAATTCTATTACTTGATGCAGATTTTGTTACATTGCTTTATTGTTCTGTTTGCCTGCTGTGCATTTTTTTTAGTTAAATCTTTTATTGCAGACTTTAAAAAAACAAAAATCCCAATTATCAACCAATATTTGCTACTTCCCTCTAAATATTGATACTTGGATATTAAGTATCACTAGAATGTATGAAAGTGGGACTGCAACAGGCATTTGCAATTCCTCCAATCTCACAAGCAGATATATCCCTATTATTTTTTTATAGGGGATGTGATAGTGTCAGATTTATCAATACAGGACATGCAAAGCATTCCTGATATATGGTAGCACATTGCAGCCTATGGTCTACAGATCAGTGCTGTAGTTCCAGAAGGTTCCCCAGGAACCCATCACTGGAAATGCCTGATGTGCATGGTGGTTGGAGTGACTGTTTATGCGCAGAAGTCCTGTCTGGCCTTACAGCACATTGTAGGGACAGGTTCCTTTAGGAGTCTGTGCTGAGTGATACCTTCACCCTATGTGCTTGCATTCTACAATGCGATCTTGGGTGCTAACATTGTGCCAGATTGCATTGCAAATGAGATCAATGACAAATGAGCTCCTCTGTCTTAGGATATAAAGATATGACGAAGAGAGGAGAAACCCTCACTATAGATAAATGCAATGTGTTGCTCTTTGCTTTGGGTCTTGCGCCTTGCAACGGAATGGCTTTTTTTCTTTTTTGGTGGTGGTTGGTACATTTGCCCTGCTAAGGTCTTAGATTCCATTCCTAGTTAAATTCTTTGTCTACCCTCCCTTCATATGTAAATTAATATGGTAAGATGATTCACCACCTCTTATAATATACAACCAGCAGAAGGGTGTGGATGTGTTTATTACAAACATTCTTAGCAGCTCACATTTCAAAGCCACTAGTTTTCAATGACTGCATTGTAATGGCACATGTGTTTCTGGTTATTAGAAGTTGTTGTGATACATGTAAGCCTTTGCGGATTCATCCTATAGAACCACCTTCACAAACACCTTCAAGTTGTTCATCCTCGTTTAAACTCTTTTATGTAATCATTTTATATTGGATAGTGCACATATCTGACAGTATATACTGTGGCATACTTACAGTGGAGGAAGCCATTGTGGGGGCTAAAACAATAATTCTGGGAATATTTAGGGCCCATACATTACAGAGAAATTGTGGCAAGGTCCTGATCTCCCAACAGTCGGGTTGCGCATTTGGGAATATTAACACGTTTCAAAATGCCAGTAAGAGCGGGGTATTCCATCTTGACAGCTATTTCCGGCAGGGGAAAAGGCAACCGCCACCTACTCAATGCTGCTTTTTCCAACCGCATTGAAGGTGGATACGGACAAAACAGATCCAAATTTAAAACTAGTCGGATCTGTTTTAACAATCTGCTGCAGTTTCCGCAGAAACGCTTGAATTACGTCTTGTCGAGTGGAGCAAAATTAGCCAGAGATTCTGACTGTCTGGAATACCCCCCCCAGAATCTGCAAATCGTAAGCCCTGTACACACGCTTAGATTTGATGTTAGATTCGATTTTCTATTACATCTGGCATTAGATCATCCCAATCCATTTGGCATTTAGATCTGTACTTGTGCATTCGATTCGATTTCACAATGTACTCATTCGATTAACTGGATCGAATTCGAGATTTCCTTGGCTGCACAGTAGATTTTTCTATTCGATTTTGAGAAACAGCGGGCATCAAATCGAATGCAGATCGAAAGTGTCCTAAAAACCATTCAATGTTGGTTCGATTTTGCTTCTATAAGCAGAATCGAAAACAGGGAAAAATCGAAGCGTGTGTACACAGCTTTAGTCTGAGTATTTCCTAGACAGCGTGCCGACCGATTGAATGTACAGTATATGCAGTGTTTTCGGTGGTTCTGCTATATGTAGATTTTAAAGGGTAGATTTATCCATCAAGGGAAATTTTAGGGAATTCCAAACTATAGAACAATGTGTGGATTTGAAAGATTATTTTTTTTTTGCCTTTCTGTACATATTTGTCATTTTTTTTTCTTGTGTATTGAAATAAAATGACTTCTTTACTGTCATACAGACCACCCATCTCCTCCATCAGGAAAGCCTCTCATCTCAGGCCTGCAGCCCTCTTCCCTCACTCTCTCTTGGTCGGGGCCATGTTATGATGGAGGCAGTGCTGTTCTGAGTTATATGATAGAAGTGAAGCAGGCGGAGCAAGACAGTTGGACCCTGCTTACCAACACCTGTGTTAACACCTCGTATCATGTGAGTGAAGGACTGTTACCAGGAGAACGATACCAATTCCGGGTACGAGCCTGTAACACTTACGGTGTGAGTGAGGCTGGAGAGGAGTCAGACATTGTAACCATGTCTTCTAATGGAGGTGAGCTAGTATTATTGAGAATACTACACACACTGAAGGGTGATCACCTATTATATTTTCCTGCCTTGATGCCAGTCTGTGAATAACTGTGAACTAAAGGGAGATATATAAACCTTTTGAGAGAGATAAAGTGGATAGGTTGCCTATAGCAACCAATCAGCTTCTCACTCATTGATGTAGCGCTGTTTGTTTTAGAAAATGACCATTCAATACTGAATTGTTGATATGAGAAGCCATTGTGTGTCTCCTCTCAAGGAGGTTTTATAAATCTCTATTATAGACTGGGCTAAAACTCACAGCAGCCAACTGGACTTTCTATACTGCACGTTTGTTAAAAATGCTTTCAAAGATTATTTTTTTTCATTTTTAGAAATACTTAGTTATAGATATGGGGGGTTTTTACATACATTTATGCAAAAATGCTGTTACAGGGCGCAACAGACTGCATATATTGCTGGACATTCAGTACAGACCTGAACATGTATGCTTTTAACATATGGCCTTCCAGCTGCTGTTGAACTACACATACCAGCATGCAAAACTATGGCAAAGTTGTGTATGTCTGAAGGCTGGAGACCAGAAATGTAAATTTAATTTTTGCCTAATTTCTAAGCGATCTGACTGATTGTGTAGAAATTAAGCATGGACTGCTTGGTGTGTACAAACTATGGTGAAGCGCAGTCGTGCTCGTCGCCATCACCCACTCAGATAGACCGTGCATGCATGGTCTAACCTAGTTAGATCGCCTAGCGAGCATAGGAAAAAGTGTAAATCGCTGGTGTATCGCATCTGTGCTTAAGTGCATCACTCAGCACAGGGCTGAAGTCAATTCTACCACACTATGGGCAGTATTCAATGAGAAAAGTTCTCCGTGTTTTGTGGAGAATTTGTGCTTTGTTCGCCTTGGACGGAGCATTTTGCTCTCCAAAAGCGAGCAACCCTATTCAATGTGAAATTCTCTCCGTCTTTCTAAGTGATTTTCTCCGTGTAGCAATTCTCTATCTTTTGATGGGGAGCTGGAATGTGAACTTTTAAACTAAAAGGTTTTTTTTATAATTTTGGTGTCAGAAAATCAGTTGTTTTTTTTCTGTGAAGGGGCATGTTATTTTTATTCATGTGCTTATAGCACATGAATATATATTTAATTTAAAAAATATATATATTTTTTTAATTATTATTATTTTTCTTTTTTTACACAGTGCAGCCAGCAGGGGGCCGGAGCGCTCGAGCCGCTCATTACATATTCATATATTCACTGCACCCGATCGTTAATATGCACGATCGGGTGCAGTGAATACTGGGTCCCCCGCTGGCTATAGGGGGGGCAGCCTGTGCTGCCTGGGTCTCGGAGAGCCCCCCTCATCTCCACATTCCTCTGGAGCAGCCAGGGAGACTATAATCTCTCTGGCTGCTCCGTCCCCCGGCTCCCTGAAAGCTCCCTGCCGCGGACGCTCGTCCGCTGCAGGGGTTAAGACTGTCGGCGAGTCTTAACCACATTGAATAGAGGGAGCAGGAGTGGCAGCGAGCCCTCCGGAACACGGAGAGTGCATGGAGAGCGAAATAAAACGCTCTCCATGCACAGAGAACTTTGTCATTGAATACTGCCCTATGAGATCTTTGTGGCCGAATGTTTGAGGATGATCTATTCTGGATCAGGGAAGTAAACTTTATGCAGGTATAAAGGGTACTTATGTTAGTTAGGCACCCACTAAGCTATTTGCTTAGTTTTACGCGGGACTAGCTACGCTCGCCGCACTTCGGGCTTGCTGCGCTCGCCACACTACTCCATGCCGACATGGATAGTGGGGGTATGAGTGTACTAACTATAGTGGGTGCCCAACTAACATATAAGTACCGTATAAAGTAATATGTATGCCCGAATGTGTAATAGACCTGGTTTGTGTGAATGAACTTTGAATAGTGGCTTGGTCCTAATCTGTACTCCTTAAACAGATTATTGAACAGTATAAAGGGCATATTTATTTTATGCTACGATGTGCCCTGTGGTATATAAATACCCTGTCCATCTGCTTGGGAGCCGGGCACGCTAATGTTAATGCATTCTGCTGACCATTCATGCACTAGTGTAGACTAGAGCACCAGGGAAGGATCCTACAGGTACCTTGCCTGGTACTTCTACATCTTATATCTGTATACCAACTTTTATACATTCAATGTTATACTTAAGTCTTCTAATACATGGTCGGAAATATGAAAGGCTGGGCAGAAAAAAAACATTCTCAATCTTATGTCATAAGGCATCTATCTCACAGTGCAGCACAACTATGTCGTCATTGGATCAAACAGACTTGATCCATAACCTATAGAGCTGTAGGAAAATCAAGCTTCTAGTGTAAAGTTGTTAATAATGGCGTCACACTGCAACACTCCACAAGATTAATTCGCCACTGATCATGAATATTATTCCTCCATGTTGTAGCAATGATACTGGGTCCCTTATTATCTTGTTCATAGAAGGATGCTCCACATATTGAAACTTTTTTAAATCCGCCAAACCTCCCATTATCACCTGTCATGAGGCCAGTACCATGTTGCTAACACTAAAATAAAAAAAAGATAAGCAGTAGTGCAACACCTTTGGGATAAAATATATTATTAGTTATAAAGAACATTCATTATTTTTTTTTAACATGTCAAGCATATTGTATAAATACTCCAGTTTAATTCCCGTGATGATTCTTTCTTAGGGTGCCAATTGCTACTCAAACCAGAATGGTCATGGTATGGACTGGAGCTAACGGATCCTAGAATCAAGTAGCTTCAATCCATATTAGCAATGCAAATCCCATCTGCCGGCAGCAATACCAGTAGGTCCTTTTGTACCATGCTGCTTAACGCCCTGTGTTAAATGAAAAGCATGGTGACAATGTATGGGACTTTACTTACAGATATACAGTAGTACTCCTCCACTCCTTTTTATTGATGGGAGCCTGGTTGTGAACTTTATACCCATTTACATGTAACCATGGATAGTGTCTCCGTTGAGACAATTATTTTTTCTTATACTTTGACCTTTTAGGAGGTGGGTGAAAACGTCCTTGTTGCATTGGCAGTGATCCTAGGTGCATTGCTGATGTGTACAGATTTATATCTTCTATTATAGCTCCCCACATGCCCAGACTCACTTCTACTTGCCAGCTGTCTAGCTTGGTCTTTGGATACCTTAAGAAAATTTGTAATACCTATTTATTAAGGTCGTCACCTTAGCAAAGAAATGTAATGCCTTAACTGTGGATGTCTCTAATTTTTCTCGGAGTTGAATCACATAAGATTGTGGTGTACCATGCACCTCTGTATGAACCAAATTATCTTATTTTCTGGAGAATAGGAACTACATAAAGGAAGAAGTGTAGAAAGCCTTCTAAGGGAAGGTCCTGTCCTGTTTTTTTGTTTCCACATTTGTATCATGAAACCTCAGTGTTGTCACATTGTGATGATTTGTCTGGTTGTTGTCACTCACAGATGGAGAATCGGAGTATGAGGAACCCATTGAGTATGCAAAGGTCTCTGTTAACACCTCTGGCTCCGTGGATGACTTTTACATTAAGCTGGAGAAGCTTGGAGTGTAAGTGTGGAGGTTATGGCATGGGGATCCTTTGGCCCTCCAGCTGTTTCTTGAACTTCACATCCCAGCATGCCCTGCTACAGTAGCACTGCATGCTGGGATGTGTACTTTAACAATGTCTGTAAGACTGAAAGTTTCCCATCCTTGGCATAAAGGGTAGACTTTCAATTTGTGCACACAATGATTGACACCTGAAAAGGCCAGCATGAGTTTGTTTTCAGTATTTATTGGTATCTATTGGATTATGTAGACCAGGGTTGCCGACTTTAAAAAAATCCTCTCCGGGAGAAGCCCGGAGAGGAATCTTGCATTACGAGTTTTGGGGGCGGGGCTTAACTGACGTCATTAAGCCCCGCCCCATTAAATAAAAATAGCAGAAATAACTGCTATCCATGGAGGGGGCGGGGCTAAAAGTCACGATTGTGCCGTTTTAGCTCCGCCCCCTCCCCTGAGACCAGCGGATTGCGGCATATAAATGCCGCGATCGGGGGGCTCAGTGGGGGTCCCCCTAATTCCGGGAGGGTTGCCCACCCTTCCGGGGGCCGGGAGGAAGGACCCGATTTTCGGGAGACTCCCGCAAATTCCGGGAGGGTCGGCAACCCTGATGTAGACTCCAAACTACTGTACAGAGTCCCCTCGCATGGCATGCTTCAGGCAAGGTGCTTCACTCAGTTACTGCTGCATGTGGCACACTTTACCATTGCCAGTCAGCATCCACGTGGATGGTAAAGTATGAAAGTCCAAAAAAAGAAGCAAAAAAAACCCCCCCAAACCCCATGTCAACCTTTTCATGTGTGAGAAAGGGAGGGGAATTATCCTGTAACACAAATGTCAGGCTTCCTTACATGCAGAGTTTAGTGTTGTCTTTCCAAATAACATATGTTTGGTTATTCCTCATATGATGCAAATAAAATTTGTAATGGACAAATGGTGTCTAAAACATAAATGTTATGACTAGGCAGAGAGTACAATGTCTACTTAGTAGAAACCTTTATCAAAAAATGTTAGAGTGCGTTTTAATGTTTGGGGTGTCACAATCAAAGTGCTGCTGCTGTTTACTCCCAAACAGATCAGCTCTGTATAGAGCAGACTAGAAGCAAAATCTCTGGTTAGGAAGCTAAGGATGTAGCTGAAGCTGGCTCTTTTGCAGCAGTCACTACATAACAGATTTGAAAGCAGTTTTGCAGCTCCATCTAGAGATTTTTTTTTTTTTTTTTTTTTAATCCAGCCTGTAAAATTTTAAGTCAAAAGCTGATTGGTTAGTGCTATATGTCTATCTCAGCTTTGTGCTATATGTCTATCTCAGCTTTATCTCCCACTCCATGCTTTGGTAAATACCCACCTAAAGCTAGTTACACACTAGGACCTCATGGGTCTTCAAACTGTGGCCCTCCAGATGTTGTGAAACTACAAATCCCAGAATGCCTTGCCACAGTTTTGCTATAAGGGAGTGTTAAAACTGTGGCAAGGCATGCTGGGATTTGTAGTTTCACAACATCTGGAGGGCCACAGTTTGAAGACCCATGCACTAGGTGATGTCAGTCCAGCAAGTCGGACATAACTTGCACATTGGGTAGTGGCCCTTATTCAGATCTGATCACAGTACAAATTCGTTCTCAAAATGGGCACAACCATCTGCCCCACCTGCAGTGCACATGGTTTTGCCCATTTTGAGAACAAATTTGTACTGCGATCAGATCTGAATAAGGGCCAGTGTGTATGGGTATGCAGTCAGAGGGAGAATAAATTAGTGTGCCAAGCGTAGCGAGGCACTAGGCCCGCTGCACGGCGAGCGATCCACACCCCCCCCCCCCCCCCCCCCCGTCGGGATTTTGAACACCGGGATTCTGACCGCTGGGATTTCGTATGTATTCCTGTGTATGCACTACCCATGCTCCCAGCCCATCTGCCAACACTAGGGTCATTCAGCTGCACGCTACAGTATGTTGTATTGTTATGTTACTGTATGTGTTATATTGTTTAGTGTGTACAGGAATTACAGTGGTCATACCCAGCATAAAAAAAAACTACATTTCAAACAGAACACAGAAGCTACGTTTGCAATTTACTATTGTAAACTATTAACTATTTTTTTTAGTGGCTAATTATAGATATTCATATTTAGATGTCACTAGTCTTTCAATTAAAGTAAAGCTGCAAGAATTTTTTTTTTTTACCTGTAAATGTTAAATACAGAATCTATAAGTATAAAGTTGGAATATAGCATTTGAAGTCAAAGTACTGATAATTAGGTGACTGGTCATACAGGTGCCTACTTGGGAGGGGAAGGAACATGGTAACAAGCTATGGACATGTTGAGAGCACTTATGCTACAGTATAACTCTTTGGCAACAGACAGGAAGAAGACGGCCTGCTGTTAAATACACAAGGACAAGGTTGGATAATAAAGTCTGAGTATTATAGAGAAGTACAGCATGTATTAGATTGTGACTCATCTATAGGAAGTTCTTGCACAATGTGAGTTAGAGGCATTGGACAGATCAGCTTAATACTAAATTCAAGAACATAGGCATATTCATCAGTGGCATGTGTATACTCCCCCCCCCCCCCCCCCCCATATGTTCTTACAAATGCTATAATTTTATATTTGAAGGAAGACCTATTTATTGATCAGAAAAAGAAATCGGTCTGTGCCAAAGTAATGGGGGAGGGGGTGCACTGACTGGTCCATAAAGCAGTGAAAAGTGAAGTGTGCCAGTAGCTAAGTCTCCCATGGCAACCAATCAGCTCCTGTATGTAATGTAATGTTCTAGAATGCACTTGATAAAAGTTACCATGTGCAATTTGCTTATTTCTCCTCAACCCATTAAGTACTTTGTGAATAGACCACGGAGTGTTGTGGCCCTGTGATTCTAGGAACCCACTCATGTCAGAACCAAACCTAAATTAGAATGTGGTACTGTGCCCAGCCTGTATCTTCATGGCAAGTTAACTGATGAAATCAATATGAAATAAACCAAATTGGATAAAATGCCCACAAACTTTGCTGGTATTAAAATGGGATACGGTCATAAATCGACCCATATTAGGTCTGCCACTGAAGGTCGACATGGCTAAGGTAGACCAGGTTGGAAGGTCAACACAAGCATTCGGTCCACAATCGGATGGTTGACAGTCAAAACATCAACATGAGTTTTTCACCTTTTTTTTTGTGCCGACGGGTGGTATTTCATGCCCTAGCATTCACTGGGGCGTGGAGGAAAACTAGAATGGTGTACCCGGCGCATGGCGAGGGGACGCGGTGTACTTCTACAGTGTCCATGTCGACATTCGGGACAAACATGAAAAACTCATGTCGACCATGTTTTGACTGTCTACCTTACAACCCTGTCAACATTCCAACCATGTCTATCTATTTCCGGTGTCTTCCTAAGCCAAGCCATGTCATCCTTCAGTGGTCGACCCAATGCAACCTAATAAGGGTCAACCCACACCCATCAAAATGTACTTAACTTGTCCATACACATGACTTTATTCCTTCACTGCATTAGAGATTGAGGCAGCATTATATCAGTAATGTATCATTATTTATCTCCTTAAAGAACATATTATCCAAAGGCCGCAATCATTGCTGTCCTATTGAGATGGTTAAAGTTGTCAACTATTAATTTGCTGAATAGGTGGAGGTGAACTTTGTCACATACTTAATCACATGCACTATCACTTTAAAAATTAGGGCTCTTTCAGGTAGCGCTGGCGTACATTATATAAACAGTAGCACAGTCCACTCTGATGTGATTGATACAGTTTTCCACCATCCTACTAAGAATAGTTGGTACTTGTTTCCTAGCACGGCCACCCCGATTTACATCGGGGTGGTCGTGTCGGAAAAATCGGGTCGATCGCATCGCATGCGATTTGGTCGCATGCGATGCGACCGACCCGATTTTCGACCCGATTTTTTGATTGAATGAAATGTAAATCGGGTCCCTGGGACCCGATTTTACATTGGATTCAATGTAAAATATTCCCTAGACCCCCAAATTTAACGTCGTAAACCCCACCCCACGATAGACGCCAACCCGAAGCGTGGCGAGCGCAGCGAGCCCGCGTGGGGCGGCGGTGCGCGTCCTCCGACCTTTTCAATCCCCTACTATCCACGTCGGCATGGAGTTGAGAATAGAATAGTGTGGCGAGCGCAGCGAGCCACCGAGCCCGAAGCGTGGCGAGGGGACGCGTATACCTGTGAAGTTATACGCGGGGCTCGCAGCGCTCGCCACACTATTCTATTCTCAACTCCACGCCGACGTGGATAGTAGGGGAATGAAAAGGTCGGAGGACGCGCACCGCCGCCCCTCGCGGGCTCGCTGCGCTCGCCACGCTTCGGGTTGGCGTCTATCGTGGGGTGACGACGGGGACATCTATAATGTGAAATGGGTCATATTGGCCCATTTCACATTTTTCACATTTTTTTAAAGGTGAGATGGACTTAATCAAGTCCATCTCATCTTGTGCCATTATAATGGCACAAGACCGACGCGATCCTCACGATTTCAATGTTAAAAAATATTTTAACATTGAAGCCTATGGGGAAATCGGGGGCATCGCGTCGGTTGCGTCGGGACCAATCTTAATGGTCCCGACCGACGCGATGCCCCCGATTTTGTACTTTTGCCGGCAAAATGGACCTGATTTCAAAGGAAATCGGGTCCATCGTGTGGATCGTGTACCTTAACTTAAAGGTACACGATCCACAAGATTGTGGCCGTGCTAGGAAACAAGTACCGAATAGTTCATTGTTTATACAAAGTAACCATATAGAATACTTGTATTACATTCAAGGAGACTGGGCTGACTCCTACTTCTTTCCCACGCAGCTCTTAAACTGTATAATGCCGTTTTGTAGCCTTTATAAACGGATAGAGCTGCAGTGGGAAAGCTCCAGGGTACTTTACCTGTTTTAACAAATACTGGTATTTGTTAAACGGGTAAAAAGCAGTGTCCTACCCTGTTTTTCCTCTACCTCCCCCATGGCAGCCCTCACTCATGGGTTTCTCCCTTCTGGGTAGTGTATTTGGAAAGGAAAGAAAGACACCAGTCCCAGCCCCCATAAAAGGGCTCCTCCTCCTTCCTCCTGTGTCTTTTTTTCCTTTCCGGGTAAGTGCAGGTGTAGGAGGTGGACACTGGCTACCTAAGAAAGGCTTCCTGGAGGTCTCTGCGGTGGTTCTTACCCCCTGCAGATGACCAGGTCTCCCTGTCTGTTTGGGAGACGGAATTCGTGGCCGCATGCGGTCCCCCCCGGGGGCAGCTACAGGCGGTGGCGTCCGCAGGAGTGACGCTTAGGGCGGCGCGGGATAGCGTTGCCGCGTCACTGCCTGGCCCGCGTGCGTAGCACAGAGTGGGCGGACGTCGGCGGCAGCGCGTGGCAGCGTGGCGCGGCGCCGGCGAATGACGCATTTCCGCTGCGAGCGGATGCGTACATTAGCCGGCGCCTGCAGCGGGACCCAGGGAGGACGCGGGTATCGCCACAGGATCTGAGGTCTCACAACAACCGGGTAAGGCGCCGGTGGCGCATGCTGCTGCACAGTTTGCCTCGATATTGGGAATAAGTGTTTTTCAATGGCTGGAAGTTTACTACTTCTGTTTCTTCCTGTCAGATTGTTAGTGGGTTTATTTCAGTGACTGTGCGCTGCTGCCATGGAGGAAGAGCATCATATAAGGAAGTCAGGGTAAGCTATTAGTGCTGTATGTGTCCACCTGGTTAGAGTTAGTTTGGCTAGCTTATTTAGTGAAATGTTTTTTTTTTTTTTAGGTCAGAGACCAGCAAGGATAAAGAGAGCAGATCTAAGCATAAAAAGCCACATTTGGATAAATGTGCAGCATGTGAAAAGGGGTTACCTCAAAAGCATGTCGGCATACTGTGTGACAGTTGTAAGGCCCCCCAACAACTGCAGCCAGCTCAAATGGCAGGCTTGGTGGAGATGTTAACTGCTGCATTAGCTGAGAAGTTTGTGGCTAAAGCAGATGTGGAGAAAAAATCATCCAAAAGAAAGCATATTATTGCTAGTGAGGACTCTGATGATTCAGTCCGGCAATCTACCAGTGCAGTTATACCAGAGTTTGATCTGGATCAAGGGGATGAGGGGCCTAGCCAGGATAAAATGGAGGCTGAGGTTAACCCCGACATGATCGATAATCTGCTAAATTTGATATATAAATCATTAAATATCGATGATCCACAAGAGGATCTCAGTCTGCAGGAAATGTTGTTTAAAGACAAAACGCAAAGGGAAAGTGTTTCCCCTGTCCAACACACTGAAAGAAGTGATTTCAGAGGAGTGGAAACACCCTGATAGACGGGTGGTGACATCAAGCAGAGTTAGCAAGATGTACCCATTTGATAAGCAGCAGGTGGCTTCTTGGGAGGTACCACCGAAGGTGGACGCAGCAGTGGCGAGGTTGTCCAGAAAAACCACATTGCCTCTTGAAGAGGCCAATATTTTCAAAGACCCAATGGAAAGAAAGATTGAGTTGGGTCTTAGGAAACAACAGTTGGTGGCAGGCACCGCTTTAAAGCCAGCAGCGGCTATGGCCGTGACATCCAGAGTGCTGAGAGGATGGTGCCAGCAACTTGAAAGTGACATGCTGGATGGCCTCAAGAGATCTGAGTTGCTCAGAATGGTGCAGGATGTACAACTTGCGGTTGATTTCCTATGCGAAGCATCATTAGATTCTGTGCGCCTGGCGGCAAGGGCCGGAGCTACAGCGGCTGCCACTAGAAGAGCCCTCTGGCTAAAGCCCTGGGCGGCGGACGTACAGTCTAAGAATAGACTATTATCAATGCCTTTTCAAGGGGACTATCTTTTTGGAAAACAATTAGATGATTTAGTGTCCAAAATTTCAGGGGGAAAATCAGTATGGTTACCCCAAGACAAGGCGGCTAAGAAGACACCGCCACCGAGGTTCAATAGATATCAGCAGGAGTTCAGAGAGTCACGGGCTTATAGGCCAGGAAGGCCGTACAGAAGGGGATCTTGGGTTTCCAGGGCCAATTTTCGAGGCCAAGGGAACAAAGAGAGCAGGTTCGCCTCCAAAAAAGACCCACAATGACGCCAACCCACAAAAAGTGGGAGCCAGGTTGCTGAAGTTCCAAAGCGCCTGGCAGGAATCCACATCGGACGAGTGGGTTCTAGAGGTAGTCCGTTCAGGCTACAAGATAGACTTTTTAAGGAAACCAGGCGACTTCCTGGTTCAGTCTCCCATTCCAGAGGATTTGGAAGAGAGGAGAGCGCTGTTATCCAGCTTGAAGGAAATGCTGGACCAAGAGGTAGTCAGCGTAGTGGCAAAACCGCAACAGTTTCAGGGATGGTTCTCCCGATTCTTTGTGGTGAGGAAGGCCACAGGAGGATTCCGGACAATTCTAGATTTACGCAGACTGAACAAATTCATAAGAATAAAGTCGTTCAGGATGGAGTCAATAAAATCAGTTATGCTGGATCTCAATCAAAACGACTTCATGTCCTCAATAGACCTCAAGGACGCCTATCTTCACGTCCTGATCTTCGAAGGGCATCGGAAGTTTCTGAGGTTCAGGGTACAAGGGGTCACTGCGCTTCCCTTCGGACTGGCAACGTCACCCAGAACGTTTACCAAGGTGCTGGTGGTCATAATAGCGTGGCTAAGAAGAAAGGGGATAAGGTTGTACCCTTATCTGGACGACATCCTGATTGTGGCAGAATCAGAGGACCTTCTAATACAGCACACGGCGGAAGTGGTAAACTGCCTAAAATACCATGGGTGGCTCATAAACGAGGAAAAAAGTCATCTCGCCCCGACTCAGAAAATTCAGTATTTGGGAGTAATCTTAAATACTCGAGACATGAAGGTATCTCTGACAAAAGTCAGGAGAAACAAGCTGTTGAAAAAAGTAGAATGGATGAGAAAGAGGACAGTGGTCTCATCTCGGGACTGCATGGAAACCTTGGGGCTCATGTCAGCAGCCCTAGAAACAATACCATGGTCCCGGTTTCACATGCGAAAGCTACAGGCGTGCTTCCTGTTACAATGGGACAAAGACAGCAAGGAATTGAGCCAGCGGATAACACTGTCAAAGGCCGCCAAGAAAGATTTGGATTGGTGGTCCGATACGGAACGTCTAGTACAAGGAAGAAGCTTCGCCACCAGAGAGCAGGTGGTGATCACGACAGACGCCAGCCAGTATGGCTGGGGGGCAACCTGTGCCGGCCAGATAGCTCAAGGCCACTGGTCGAGAGAATGGCAAGCATCCCACTCCAACCTGAGAGAGATGGAGGCGGTGTATCGGGCATGCGCTCACTTTCAGGATCAAGCGCAGGACAGAGAACTGGTTGTAAGATCGGACAATCAGGCGGTGGTGTCCTATATAAATCATCAAGGGGGCACGAAAAGCAGGGCACTATTAGAACAGCTCTCCAAAATCCTTGAGTGGGCAGAAACCAGGGTGGTAGGCATCTCGGCAGTATTTCTTGCAGGCAAGGACAATGTGATAGCAGACCGGCTGAGCAGAGAGAAATGCTTGCCAGGCGAGTGGGCCCTCAACAGCACAATCTTCGACAGTTTAGTGAGAGAAAGTGGGGCAGGCCACAAGTAGATTTGATGGCAACAAAAGTGAACAGGAAAGTACCAGTCTACTTTTCAAGATTCCGGGAGCCCCAGGCCGCTCAAGTCGACGCCCTGACGGCAGTCTGGGACATGGACACGGCATATGTCTTTCCTCCAATACCGGTAATCCCAAGACTGCTAAAGAAAATTCAAAGGGAGAATGTACAAGTCATAACGATTCTTCCCTACTGGCCCAGGAGGCCATGGTTCAGCACGGTGTGCAGACTGGCAGTAGACGGCCCATGGAAATTGCCAGCAATTCCAGACTTGCTATCGCAGGGACAAGTAACGAGGGCACAACCCCCGTCTTGGAACCTGACGGCCTGGTTACTGAGACCAAGGCATTAGAGGCAAAAGGATTTGACAAGGAAGTTATCGGGACGCTACTTCAAGCCAGAAAAAGTTCCACAATGAAGACATACTATCGAATGTGGAAAAGGTACATGTACAGGGCAAGAAGCGAGCAGAAAGACCCAAAGTTAGTGGCGACAATATTGAGCTTCCTACAGAAAGGCCTACAGATGGGCCTCTCAGCTAGTACCCTGAAGGTGCAAATATCAGCACTAGCCTCTATGCTATACTGGGACGTGGCAAACAGGGATGTGCGCCGGTTCATGCAAGCGGTGAAAAGACTGAAACTAAGGGTCAGAAATCCGTTGCCACCGTGGGATTTAAACCTGGTACTGGGTGTTCTCATGGAGGACCCTTTTGAACCAATACACGAAATACCACTCAAATTACTATCTTGGAAAGTACTATTTCTGGTGGCCATAACTTCAGCCCGCAGGGTCTCGGAGTTGCAGGCACTATGGATAGATGAGCCTTATCTGAATTTCTATGAAGATAAAGTAACTCTAAATCCACAGTTTGTGCTGAAAGTCGCATCAGAATTCCATGTAAATCAGGAAATTGTGCTCCCATCCTTTTGTTCCAACCCGTCGAACAGCAAGGAGGAGCGTCTTCATATGTTGGACGTTGTCAGGGCCCTGACAGTATACAAACAGAGGACAGCAGAAGTGCGACAAGCAAGGAATCTGTTTATACTGATGGAAGGGCACAGAAAAGGTCAGGCGGCGTCCAAGCAAACGCTATCAAGGTGGATCAGGGAATGCATCTTAAAGGCGTATCAAATAAGAGGCGCGGTACCGCCTGAAGGACTTAAAGCTCACTCCACAAGGTCGGTCGCCTCATCCTGGGCGGAGAAAGAATCCGTTTCAGTTTTAGAACTATGCAAAGCGGCAGGGTGGTCGTCGGTGCATACCTTCACAAGGCATTACAGAGTCGATGTGATGTCATCAGCAGATGCCAAGTTTGGGAGAAGAATCCTGAGCGCGGCAGTCTTGTGAAGAAGTTGAAGAAAAATTATTATTTGATTATTATAGCCGAAGTAGGCTCATGTTTCAGTTACGTGAGTATTAACCCCCCCTGTGTTGGCATACTGCTTGGGTATGACCCATGAGTGAGGGCTGCCATGGGGGAGGTAGAGGAAACACCAAGTTATTACCTGGTAATGGGTTTTCCTCTACTCCACCATGGCAGCATATATTCCCGACCCTCACTGGTTGTTATTTATGTGGTGTGTACTAACCTGTTATGTTTTTTAGCTGGAGAATTTAAAGACACAGGAGGAAGGAGGAGGAGCCCTTTTATGGGGGCTGGGACTGGTGTCTTTCTTTCCTTTCCAAATGCACTACCCAGAAGGGAGAAACCCATGAGTGAGGGCTGCCATGGTGGAGTAGAGGAAAACCCATTACCAGGTAATAACTTGGTGTTTTTTTGCCAGTGGGAATGGGTCTGGAACGGTATCCCCTGGTACCTGCCCTGCGCCCCCCTCCTTTTCTAGTACTTACCTGCGTGGGGGATCCAGGCAGCGGGGACTGGCATGGGCACAGCACTTTGGGTCCCTGCCTGCAGCTGATGGATGCTGGGCAGTGGGGAGGCAGCGGTGCTGGTGGTGCAGCGGGGTCCGGGCAGTCCCTGTGGCTGATGGGAAACAGTAGAACCCACTATGCGCATATCAAATGATCACCGTACATCCGAATGAGCCGCTCATTACATTACAAAAATTTAGCACACACGGCACGCCCACACGTGCAGTTTTTAACACAAACATTGTTCACTTGTCTGTCTATTTGTGTTTTTCTTTTTAATATTTCACTTGCTTTAATATAGAACAATAAAAGTTATATTTTAGGACTTATTCGTTTGTTGGTGCACCACATCATGACAAATCTTTTTCTCTTCTTTTGACATACAGTACATGTAATTTGTCAGTGGTAGCACACCCCTGAAATAAATGCACCTATATGGTCTCTATCACCATAAATAGGGGGCATTTTTGTGAGCATAATCCACAACCAATACACGATCCTGTGCGATTGAATCCAACCAACTCTGTCTCTTATTTGAGCTCTCCTGAGAGACTAGAGAGTTGAACAGTATTTTTTTTCTTTTTCTTTCTTCGGATACTGACCCTGCGGTGGTGCACATCAGCATTACAAGCTTTATACACACACAGTGTGATATGTACTATGTTTTGTACCGATATGGACTGTATAGTTCATATTGTACTGTGTGTATGCCCCATTACAGTCTGAGAGCCTGCAGCAGGTGAACAGCATGCAGATCTCATAGATGAGTTCCTATAAAACAGGCTTGCAGATGTATAGATCCTTTAATCTAAAATTGGCTATTCTGGTAGAAGGTAGTTTACTAAAATAAATGGTCTCCATTCTGGTATAAATCAGGCAACATTTGACGAGTATAAAGTATACGATTTGTGGAGGGTAAAGAAAAAAATTTCTGTGCAAAGGAAAAAAAAATAATCGGTAAGTGTGCGTCTGAGGTTTTGGTTTTCCTCATGCAACAAATCCTTCTGTTGCTCTCAGAAGCTTGCCATGCCACATTACCATGTTGTTCCCTTTCAGTCCTGACTGCAGTCAGTTCTCATGCTTGTCTATCTCTATCTCTCAGGGGGAAATTTGGCCAAGTGTACAAACTGCAGGAGAAGGCCACTGGAAAGATCTTTGCCGGGAAGTTCTCGCGGGCACGGAAACAGAAGGATGTGGAAAATGCTCGAGCAGAGGTTGAGTTGATGAACAAACTCCATCATCCACGGCTTGTGCACTGCGTTGCTGCTTTCCAGGAACCTGGCTGGGTGGTCCTGATTCTGGAGTAGTGAGTTATACAATCTAACCCTTCTCATCTATTTGCTCATGGACCCATATTTAAGGAGAGCCCAAATGAAAAGGAGACTTTAGCTGTAGTGGTGTTGTATTTAATTGCAGTGGGTTAATGTTTTTGCAAATAGATGGCGTGGCGTTTTTCCTAGTTGCGCATGTGTAGTGAACAGCTTTGCCTCAGTATCTTCATATCTGGGAAGTTGTTTTGCGAGGTCAGATGCAAGATGGATTCCTCCAGATCAGCGCAAAGAGCTGTTATCCAATTTATTTTCTCTGCACACACCGCCCTCATCATGCGATAACATTTCTGACGCATGCACACCTTCTGCTCAGTGTCCCACACGGTGCACCTCATTCCGGTGGTGTCTGTTATGAGGCGGGATGTGATTTCGGCTGTGGAGCATCTCATTCGCCAGAATCGGCACTATTGGAATGTAGAGCGCCATGTGAGACACTGCTCTCCATACACCGCCTTCATCCTGCAATAAATTTCTGAAGCATGCTTGCAATCTTCGTGAAGAGATTGGATAACAACTCTCTGCACTAATCTGGAGGAATCCATCATACATCCAACCGCACAAAACAACTTTCCAGGAATGAAGAAACTGAGGGGAAGCCGTTTGCTACACATGCTACCGAGGAAGCTGCCACGCCATCTATCGGCAAACACATTAACCCACTGCGATTAGATACAACGCCGCTAAAGTCTCCTTTTCATTTGGGCACACCTTATACAGCAACATATCTCCAAATTTTATGGATTAGTCATCCCTCTTTCATCCATGTTACCTCTTATCCACTCTCCCAACATATTGTTTTAAAACCAGCTCCCTTTCCAGTATTGCAGGTGGAGAGCTGTTTGAACGGATTGTGGCAGATAGTTTCGAGCACACAGAAATTACAAGTATTCAGTACATTTCCCAGATTCTTTCTGGGTTGGGATATATGCACCAACAGGGCATTGTTCACCTGGACCTTAAACCTGAGAATATTGTCTGCATCAACAAAATCAGCACAAAGGTCAAAATAATCGACTTTGGCCTGGCCAGGAAACTAGGTGAGATGTGTATGTTTAGGGATGAGCATTGGCAAAAACTTAAATAAATCCACCAAAACTGCTTTACTAAATGGAAAATTACAGAGCTGTGAAACCCACATGGATTGCCAACACCTATCGGGCATTCTCTATGGGGGTGGTACAGGGGTCCGACAGTCGGGATCCCGACAGTCATAATAATAATAATAATATCTTTTATTGTCATGAAATGCTCACCTACATGAACATTAAATGAAATTCAAGTGTAGACAGAACCGAATAAAAGCCCTACGTCAAGATCCCAACTGTCCGGACTCGGACAGCATGGGGAGCGCAACTAAGATAAAAATGGCAGGTGGCCGTCGGGATCCCGGCTTTCAGTGTTTTGACAGTCGGGATCCCGATGTCGGGTAAATGCCTGTCGGGACCCCGTCCGGCACCCTTCTCTATGATTCTATTAGGTAGTGGTAAACAAATGGTTATGAACCTGTGCAGCAAGATCTGGCAAAGTGTTCTGTAATGGTGTTTGTTGCAGTCGCAGTAAAGCTTTTTCCTAGGCAGTGCTGTGCTCTTTCTAGGCTCAATTTGTCCTTTGTCTTTTCTGCACTTAGAACCTGGAATACCCATGAAGGTGTTACAAGGGACAGCTGAGTTTGTCGCTCCTGAGGTCATTGCGTTTGAGCCAGTGAGCTTCACCACTGACATGTGGAGTTTGGGAGTTATTTGCTACATTCTGTAAGTGAATTAGAAAACACATCCATTACCTGTGTCATCATACCTCATCCCAGTCCAGGTGGTTTAATCCTCCTCATTGCCCCATTTAATTGTATTAAATCTTTGTTTTCCTAGTATCTTCCAAATTCACTGATTAGCGTCTCACATTGAGATTCAAATGAAATGTGCAAAGATGTCTTTAAATATATAAACTCAGTGGCCCATATAATGTAATAGGACAGCATTATGATCAATCTTTCTAATGGCCCTGCATATACTGTAGTATTCGTCTTCATGCCCAAGTGTCTGGGCTACCGGCACAACTAATAGTGTTCTCACTGCCAGTGAGAAATACACGGCTTTTACCCAGCATTATAATGCCGGGGACTGCAGGGACGGACCCCCGTTCTCACTGCAAGGCAAATTCCCGGGTGAAGAAGTTCTACCTGGTAATTTGCCTTTAAAACAGGTTTTTATTCAGTGAGAATGGGTCAACCAGTGTCTGCATACCCAGATCTCAAAAACGGGTAAAAAAGAAGGGTTTTACCCGTGTATGAGATCCGGGTATGCGACCCATTCACACTGCAAAAAAAAACCTGTGTTAAAAGGCAAATTCCCGGGTCAGCATGATAGACCCGGGAATTTGCCTGCAGTGAGAACGGGGACAATGCACATAAAACCGGAAGTTATACCTAGGCTGGGGTGCGTACAAGATTAAAAGATAAATACTGAAATTCAAGACTTTATTTTGTAAAGTAATGTCAATTGAAAGTACCAGTTAGTAGCACAGCATGTAATAACTTACGCAGAATATTGTACAGGACCTGATTTAAAGGTTCCAGGTGCCCCATGCTAATACACATGTAGCACCCTTTGTAATACAGGTCGAGTATCCCGTATCCGAATATCCGTTATCCGAATTAT
Organism: Crinia signifera; assembly: GCF_055691185.1. Classification (NCBI taxonomy): domain Eukaryota; kingdom Metazoa; phylum Chordata; class Amphibia; order Anura; family Myobatrachidae; genus Crinia; species Crinia signifera. The sequence goes on along the minus strand of NC_139222.1, from coordinate 141,628,144 downwards.
TCCGAAATACGGACATTCCAGAAAGTGAAAAAAAAATTTTTTTTTGCTAAAAACTCACTGGGGACATTTGTAACAGCATCACTGGGGAAATGATATGTAACTGCCACTATATATGTGCAAGACAATGATTGCTTGGCATTCAAATTCAGTGCTGAGATAGTACACACATTTTGTTTCACGTTTTGAAACCTTGTTTTTTGAACAATTAAAATATGTTTGTGTGTATTTTATGTGGTAATAAAATATATTTGTGTGTATATTATGTGTTTATACAGCATAAATGCAAGATACTTCATAATACATCATTGAAATATTAAAATATTCCGAAATACGGAATAATCCGTTATCCAAAATTCTCCTGGTCCCGAGCATTTTGGATACGGGATACTCAACCTGTACTGCTAAACACACCTGTATGTGCGCTCAGGGACTTGCCAGTCATACTGCCCATGTGCATGTAATGAAGGTTATACAACTGGCATGTAGGATCTAATGCAGTCACCTCAGTCATTTTTATCCACACAGTACATCAGTATGGGTGATAGCTAATGAGCATGGAATAAATTAGGCCTTAACTTTGTTCCTCGGCTGTCACCTGCAAGGCCCCTTCCACCAGTCCTTAGGCTGCAGCCTAATCAGCCTATTGGTTAATCAGGCACTGTTCGTGCAGCAATAGAAGGTTGGGAACTGGAATCTCAGGGTTTCATGGCTACCCTATAGTCTGCATCAATCAATGGTATTGGTTTAGTGAGTAAGAACTGCTCCCAAAAGGCAGTGTTTTTAAATTGTATATGCTGTTTTTGTTTAGCTTGTTCTAATTCTGTGTGTTTTTCTTCTCTCCAGGTTAAGTGGAGATTCCCCCTTCCAAGGTGAAAATGATGTGGAAACACTGCAGAATGTAACCACTGCATGCTGGGAATTTGATGAGGAAACCGATGCTGTCTTGTCTGACTCTGCCAAGGACTTCATCAGGCGACTGCTGCAAAAGAACACGAAGTAAGACTTTTGGGGCTGTGTACTAAGCCTTAGGGGGAAATAAAGCCGATGTGGTAAAGTATCAGCCAACCGGCTCCTATCATTATTTACACACTGTAACATTGCATTTGGGAGCTGATTGGCTGGTACTTTATCACTCTCCAAGATTTAAGCTGGCCATACACTTGTGCGACTTCTCCCCTCAGGTCGCATGCAAAAGTGACAAATTGCATGCGAGTCACCCTAGTGCATGAACAACTATAGTACAAAGACCTCTTGGTCCTCCAGAGAGAAAAGGAAGAATTGAAGCATAGTATTTCTTTAACCATTATTTGATTGACCAGTAACTTACTGTAGGACCCACTTATTTATATGTAAGTACTAGAGCTCTAATGGCACTACATTAAAGCAGCAGTCAAGACGGCACACATAAATGCAGGGATATATATATATATATATATATATATATATATATATATATATATATATATATATATATATATATTCTCAGTTTCTTGTATAGCGCATACATATTCCGCAGCGCTTTACAGAGAATATTTTTGAATACTCACATCAGTCCCTGCCCCAGCGGAGCTTACAACCCTATATTCTCTACCACATGTACACGCACCCAGACATTCTAGGGTTAATTTTGTTAGGAGCCAATTAGCCTACCAGTATATTTTTGGATTGTGGGCAGAAACCGGAGCACCTGGAGGAAACCGACGCAAGCATGGGGAGAACATTCAAACTCCGCACAGTTAGGGCCATGGTGGAACAGTGCTGTGAGGCAGTAATGCGAACCATTACACCATCCGTACTGATAGGATATAAATAAAATATATATATATATTTCTCGCTCTCTCTAGGTCCCGCCTCACTGCTGATCAGGCTCTAGATCACCCTTGGATCCAGGACAAAGGCATCTCCAGCAAAAAGACCTTGTCAAAGGAACGCATAAAGAAGTTCCTCGCAAGGCAAAAGTGGCAGGTTTGCTTTCCTCCTAATTTGTAACCTAAAGAAGAATTCCCCCAACTAACTCCATACCTGATGCAAAGGCTGAACATCAAGCACACAGATTCCCAGCATTATGGTTTCAACTGGAACATAGTTTTATCTGCCTACTTAAAGGCCCTGTTTTAGAAAAAGTTATACATATCTCAGTATCAGGCGCTGAAGGGTTCAACAACAGATATCCCTTTCCCTTCGTTTGGGTATGGTACATATATAAAAAAATAAATGGGTGGATATAGTGAAGTACAGTTTAAGTACATATACTTTAATTGACACTAATATAACAAACAATGCTAGGCAGGTCACAATCTGATCCTGCTAGCACATCCACAGTAACAATACAATAGTTTAAAATGAATCCATAGAGAGCCTTTCTGTCCGGCTCGGAAGGAGTAACAATTACCGAATGATTAGAACTGAGTGCCAGTTCAAAATAAGCTCAAGTGAATATGTCCCGGGGCATATTCACTTGAGCTTATTTTGAACTGGCACTCAGTTCTAATCATTCGGTAATTGTTACTCCTTCCGAGCCGGACAGAAAGGCTCTCTATGGATTCATTTTAAACTATTGTATTGTAAAGGCCCCCATACACTAGCCGATTTTGGTCAGATTTCAGCCAGATCAGTCGGATCTGGCCAAAATCGGACCAAAATCGGCTAGTTTTGATGTCCCCTCAGATCCGATGCGCGGTCCCGTGCGCATCGGATCTGCGTCGGGTGGTCGGACCTGCTGCACGTCCGACCACCCGACTTGGGACCTAGTGGGGCGGCGCGGCGGTGGAGGGAGCAGGGGGGGCTGGGGACGCTGCGGGGGACACGTCTGTGTCCCCCGCTGCTGGGGACGCTGCGGGGGACATCGCCTGAGCGGCGAGAAGGTAGAGGGAGCAGGGGGGGCTGGAGACGCTGCGGGGGACACAGGCTGCATAGAGCCGGGCAGGGGAAGCCGGCCGGGAGCTTACAGTAATGAATAAAAAAAAAAAGCCCATACAATGAATGGGCAGCCTGTGATTGGCTGAGCGCTCTCTCAGCCAGTCAGCAATTGGCTGAGAGAGCGCTCAGCAGCCAATCACAGGCTGCCCATTCATTGTATGGGCTTTTTTTTTTTATTCATTACTGACAGCTCCCGGCCGGCTTCCCCTGCCCGGCTCTATGCAGCCTGTGTCCCCCGCAGCGTCTCCAGCCCCCCCTGCTCCCTCTACCTTCTCGCCGCTCAGACGATGTCCCCCGCAGCGTCCCCAGCAGCGGGGGACACAGATGTGTCCCCAGCCCCCCTGCTCCCACCAGCTCCCACCTCTTAGCGCCCCCCCCCCTGCTCCCCGGGTTTTTTACATGTGATAAATCGAGACGATTTATCACATGTAAAAAATGGCACATCAAGTGCCAATCTAATCAAGCTCCCCCGGGGAGCAGCCGGGGAAGCTCAGGGGGAAGTCGGGGGCGACTTGTCCTAAGGACAAGTCGCCCTAGTGTATGGGGGCCTTTACTGTGGATGTGCTAGCAGGATCAGATTGTGACCTGCCTAGCATTGTTTGTTATATTAGTGTCAATTAAAGTATATGTACTTAAACTGTACTTCACTATATCCACCCATTTATTTTTTTATATATGTACCATACCCAAACGAAGGGAAAGGGATATCTGTTGTTGAACCCTTCAGCGCCTGATACTGAGATATGTATAACTTTTTCTAAAACACTGCTATATTTTAAGGGTTAAGGGAAACACCCTATATACATTGATCTGTCTGGCTGCTGAGCGCACTGTTGGTGGACACTCCATACTGCTTTCTACTTAAAGGCCCTATCTGCCTGCATTCATGAAATGGGCTTTGTTTTAAAGTTTGTATTGTTTCTAATTCATATAGATGACCCCATCATGTATGTTCAGTAATGCCACCTGTTGTAAGCTATTGGTGAGCTGCAATCAGTTAATAATTCACTGTCTGTAGTCTGGATGTGCATTAACGCTGTTCTCTTCTGCAGAAAACGGGCAAAGCTGTTCTGGCTCTGAAGAGGATGGCAATACTCAGTAACAAGTCCGATACCAACTCTGCATCACCAGCAACACCAGGTATGGTCTTACACGTGTGTAAGGGCACTTTCCTGACAGGTCTAGAACAAAAGATTGAAGGGAGTAATCTGCAGTGTTGTGCCCATATAGCTCCCCCTTCCTCCTTCGCACTTCTCCTACAGACTCTGGTTCCCAGATTTTCGTTTGGTGCCTACAGGAGCAGATACAGGGCCTGTTTGGTTGTTAAAGGCAACATTCCATATTCAGTAGTAGAACTACCATCTTGGTAAACCCCTGAAGCTTTTGTATTCAAGTGACCAAAAAGTGTTTCAGCAGAATTAATTACAGTAGCAGCAATCAATTACATGGCAAAATCAACCTGGTGTTGCAGTGTAATTGATTGCTGCTTTAAAAAACATAGGAAAACTCTCCCTGAAACTCTCACCCTATTACATTTGGCCCAGTATGTCTATGTAACTAGATCAAGTTTTTGGCAGAGGCTTGGACAGTTCTTTTCAGGTATCTAAATGCATTACCTCATTTATCATCCTCCAGCAGTCATAGGACCAGGTGGGAATCTCCTCCCCGAGTCCACATTCACATTGTCTGACTGGTCAAAGACACTACCCTCACTATGCTGAAAATAGTGTCCCTTAAAGATCCAATAGATACTGAAGTATGTTGGAAACATTCCTTAACAGTATTTATTCTCATGCTGGTGCTGTGGCACACACCCAATACTAGCATCCACTTGGGTGTCTAAAGCCATAATGGATTGGTCGGATGCCCTTGAGGGTGGCCTAACTTCTAGTTTTTATACACTACTCGTTTGCTTCCATTGATGCTGCATTTTAGCAAAGGGTTCTTAGTGCAGATTAGGAGTGTCTCCTCCATTAGGAGACTTGCTTAGGACATCCCATGTCCTCTATGGATTTAAGGAGAAAAGGAGATTGGTGTGCTTACCTGTTATAACCTTTTAAAAGCCACAGGGGACACAGGATGCCCATCCTGACACCTCTGCCTTCTGGTGTGTGTGTGCGTGCAGGGGTTAAAGTGGGCCGAAGTAGGGTGGAACTGCATTCCTTCAGTTCTAATTGGTGGCAGAACACGTTCTACATCCTCCCATCCACTCGCCACAGCACACAGTATATTGAACTAGGAATGGTCATCGATTAGAAATCATTGATGGTTTATGGCCGATGTCAAATAGTTTTGCAGTCAATGAGGGAGAACCAGATGGTTTCCACCATTGATGTCAAGCTTAAATGAATAGTTTAGGGTACTTATGTAGTATCTGGACGCCCGATTATCGCATCGCATCCGACCAAATCGAATGCGATGGACCCGATTTTCTATAGGATTCTATGTGGCGAGCGGACGCGGATTAGTTAAAAAGTATTCCGCATCCCCCCCTCGCGGGGCTCCCTGCGCTCGCCACGCTACGGGCTCGGTGGCTCGCTACGCTCGCCACAGGTTTATATCCAACTCCATTCGTAGTTGGATAGTGGGGAAATGAAAAGGACCCTTTTTCCCATAGAATCCTATGTTAAAATGGACTCAGTCCATTTTAACATTGAATCCTATGTAAAAATCGGGTCCATCGCATCGCATGCGATTTGGTCGCATGCGATGAACCCGATTTTTTTTTTTTTTTTTTTTTAATCGGGCGTCCAGATACTACATAAGTACCTAGTTTAGTTTCTGCTTTTTCCCCAATGGCCCGGGACACTGAGCATCGCTCTGCTCCTGACACCCGTGAAGCCCCGCCCCTGTATTTTGATTGGCCCACAGGCCAATCATTCAAAGAAAATGGATGACGATTACATCGATATGTAAAAACATGGTTGTTCATCCATTGAACACGATCGATGGCCAGTTGCACTTTTGCCATCAATGGCCACTATAGATGGCAAAGGCAACAATGTACATCCCTATATTGAACATCAGCGCAAAGAGAAGGCTGGCCTTTCTCGGCTTTGCACAACCCTCCGGATCCCTCGCTGCCTCTATCTGTGGTTGCTTTATTTGTTGCTCTGCGGTTTGGTGGCAGTACAGGCAGCCTGTGTCCAGCCTCCTAAAGTCCCCTTCTTTTGGCAGCCACACTGCAGTGTAAGTGGGAATAAGAAGGCAGACCCGTCCTACCCATCGGTAGCTTGAACTAAAGCCGTGGTCAGGTCCAGAACCCTCGGGATTACACTTTAGCTGCGGGCAGTCATGTCCAGTCCCCACCTGCTGCACAGAGATTACACTGTAGCCGCAGACAGTCCCTCCATCTGGCAGCCATGTTTGGTCATCAGACAACCCATCCACCGGAGCATGCACTGCAGCCAATGGCTGCAGTGCATGCTCCGGTGCAGGGGTTGTCTCCACCCCATCTTGCAGTTATTAGAGGTCCCTGTTTCGAACACACTGATGTAGGGAAGAGGCAGAAAATTTTATGTTTGAATTTGTACTGCTTAATATAATGGGGTAATAGCTAGTCGAACAGCAATTTTGTGGATCATAATAGAAGAACATAATGGTAATGTGGTGCATGAAAATAACAGTGCGATTAATATTGCCAATCTGGGCCATGCTTACATGAGGGAAGTGAACATCAAGCACATTTTGGTATAGATGATATATTTTATATGGCAGTTTATTAAATGTTAAACTTCTGTCAAACTAATATTTTAAAGGTGTTGGAAGAGCCTCTGCTGCATTGCGGTATTTTAATGTGATTGGCTAAACACCTTTACAGAGAAGAGGGCATGGGGAGCAGGAATCCCATAGTAGTATACAAACATGGATGCTTTGTTAGTTGTGGGAGCCAGTGTGTCAGTCTCCATTCAGGCCCCCCTTGCACCAGCTCTATGTCTGTGTCTAGTGCGCATATCTCTGGAAAAATGTAATTGGCGCTACCAAGGTAAGTAAAGTCAGTGAGCGGTATTGGCCACCCTTGAGGCGAATGCCAGTGTGCACCATATACCTAGCTTTTGAGGCTAATGCCTGTGTGCACCATATACCTGTTATAGACCCCTCTATACAAATGAGATGTCATATTTAAGTTTTGGGATGCCTTCAGTTCAAAGAATCTGCCAAGCCATTGGGCTAGAGATTAGAGACCTGGGAACCTCAGCGTAGGACTTTGTCGTACAGCTGTTAGTGCACTGGAAATAAACACCACCCATTCGCATGATATATTTTCTTTGTACAAGTTAAATACTGAATGCAATATATGATAATATCATAAAATCATCCTCTACTTTGACAATATGTAACATTTTCACGCCACACCACAGAGACTCATTTGCTGTTCCTGTCCTTTTACAGATAACCCTGAAAGTCCAGAAGTGTTTACTTTCCTGGAAGAGCAACTTCAAAAACCTCCTGCCTTTACTTCCCCTCTGAAGGATCAGTCAGAAGTAGTGGGAAGCTCTGCTCGTTTCCATTGCCACATTGAAGGTTAGGATCTAGTTGTGACTATGCATTTGAGTATTTAACAATTTTTTCCAGAGGTTAAAGAGCGTTCTTGTCATAAACCAGGCATTTCCAACTAAGGTCTTCAGGACACACTAACTGTCCATGTTTTAGTGCCATCTATGCTTGAGTACAGGTAATTTAATTAGTACCTCAGCTATTTTGATCGAACCATATGTGCAGAAGCCTGGATATCTCTTAAATCTGCACGGTTAGTGCCTTAAGGACCAAGTTTGGGAATGCCTGGTATACAGTAAACTGACTTTTTTCTACAGTCCTGACAAAATGGTGTATTTATAATGGGTGCAATGTACACTGTGTGCATGGGCCCCTGAGTCCCAGAGGGCCCACACCACACACACTACACCCATTTTTAATACTTGCTCTCCAGAGTCTAGCAATTTAAGACCGTAGGGCTGCCGGAATCACCCAAAAATGGCCACTGCAACATTGCGCAGTATAGTCTGTGTGCTCTAGTGCTCAGACTATAGCACTGTGCAGTGCGACGCTGCTCCCGGCAGAGAGGAGTGGGCCTTGCTGGAGGGGGCTGCACTTGGGCCTCCTCCTCTCAAAAAGCGCATCTGTCTACCATGGGCAAAGACGTCATTTTTGATTGCAAAAAGGAGATCTTTATTGTACATAAAGCATGCAGAAAAATACTATAACAATTAATATACGTACGGTGTTGCAGCACAGCAGACATGCATATACTGTAGTATACAGCAGTACATAATATAAACTATGCATTCTAACATTAAACATTACAGAAAAGTATACAAGGCAATGGGTGTGGGGGAGGGAGGGGAAATCACAGGCCCGGCACTTTATTGATTAGACAGACACATATAAGGGGGGGGCAATGAATAGAAAGACATCAAGAAAACATCAGACATTGTGAAGTGAGGGGGAAGGGGCCACTGTCCCAAAGTCTTATGAAACTGTTCAAACAATGGGAGGGAGAGCGTTTAGTCCCCTTCTTCCTCATGGCTATCCATGATGGAATAGTCTCTGAGCAGATATCCTGGATGGACATACTCTCCCTCGGTATGAGACGATTTCTGGCAAACCACAAAGCGTCCTTAAAACATATGGGTGCCAAGGAATAGTCCATTAATTAAATTAGCCGTAGGCTAATTAAGTCATTAAGTAAATGATCAGCTCTATATTAATATGATGGTGGTTCATCTTTACATGGGGCAGTTTCCTTTGTTTGCTCCTGTTAGTTTTTGCTGGGATTTCCAAGGGAGATTTCAGCACTGGATAATTTTATGAAGTAGGAGAGTCAAGCTTCTGTGCCTGGGTGGTGAGATACATGATTGCATGATCATATCCATTTTTTTTGTTTGTTACTAATCTCAAATCCTGGGGTGACATACTGTAGTCCTCAATCTCCGAAGTCTTTGCTTAGCAAAAAGTATCTTCATTATCCTTTCAAAAAGTCACCACATCTTTTGCTGTTGGGACTTTTTTTTTTAAATTTCATTTACAAAGCATCCTACTTATACATTCAGCTTTTCCTGATATTCCTGATAATTCTCCAGGAGCTTATTAATTGGAGAAAGGTGGTGTTTCTTTGTGGAGGGTGGGGGTTGAGAGTTTCAGTTATTGTAGAATAAGTGCTAGTGTACTGAAGACAAATAATTAACTGACAACTCCAGCTAGATTCAAAGTAGGAGAAACTGGTTGTGACAGGAGTTAATAGAAAACTAGGAACTGCATAAACAAGGGCAAACGTTTAGGCAATGATGCTCTCTAGTTCATCAAATACCAATGTTTCTATCTATATGTGTTCTGCTCAGATGTCTGCCACCTCATTCACTGCACAATTTCTGTCCATCAGGTTTCCCAGATCCTGAAGTCCTTTGGTTTTACTCTGGTTCCCCGATCCAAGAGTCTAAGCGATTCCAGATTGAGTATGAGGATTCAGGAAGCTGTACTCTTGTTATAGCTAATGTTTCTCTTGAGGATGTTGGGGTGTACACATGCCAAGCTTTAAATGCTCATGGACAAGAAGAATGCTCAGCCAAATTAACTGTCCACTCTCTACGTGCTGAGCGTCGAACAAGGGAGGGAATTGGGAAGCTTGCCTGACCTGGCAAGGGTACCGCCTTTTGTGGATCATCCATTCTGTTTGTGTAATGGGCACTGTTGGAAAACTACCAGTGTGGCTATAAAGTACACTAATATGTAGACTGCTAATTAAACTCTGGGCATTCTAGTAACTGTGCACTGCATGTCAATGTGTTTATTGTGCAATATACTGTATATGTTTACCTTGAAATGTCTGTCTTGTCTGCAGATTTTTTTTCCTGCTGTAAAAGTAATTCATTCATTAGTTAACTTCTAGAAGAACATTTAGTGCACCAATGAGCCTTCAAAGCTTGTTGTTGTGTGCTGGATTTGGCTTCTTGTTGTGTGCTTGTTACGGCTTTTCCAGCTGGAGTAAATACAAATCACAACAGCCCATTATAACAACTCTGAAGTTGTAGTTTTGTAATGTAGTAATTGATCTCCTGATGACAAGATCAATAACTCAAGCCTAAAGATTTACTTCACACTGTATTATCCTATGACATGAATACAAACTTGCATCTCTATAATCGCTGGATACACATGACTAAATTGTAGCAACAATGTGCCAAATGTTCGTGTTACTTTTTGAGAAAAGTTTCTAGTTTGTATCCACTTAATCTATGGCAAGACTGGAAGGTATGTTACAGTCAAACATTCTGCTTTAACAGCTTAATTCTTAGCAATAGTTGGTGCTGTACAAGAAAGTTAGGTTTTGTGAATAATAAAATATAAAACTAATTTTCACAATAAGAGAACGATCTTCAACATGCTGAAGCATTGTTCCCTGCAGCTGATATCTTCAGAACATATAATACAGACTGGTGCATAACCATTGGATAGAGCACTATAGAACAGGAGAGGCAAACAGACCACATTCAGTTTCGGCACAAATAGAAATGAGGAAAATAACTATTTTTGAAGTATTCATGTTTTGATGCCAGACTTTGTACTTTTATGTATATAACTACCAGACTCTTAAGAGAGGGATGTGTTTCTGTACTACTGAGTTTTTATACCATATTAATGTTTTTTTCTATCTTTTATGCTTTATAAAAGTTGTAAACTATGGAAAATTAAAAATGTTGACATATAAATAAAATAAAAAGTTTTCACTATACATTAATGATTTCCTTTTCTTTTGCTCCATTTGATCATTGAAATTGCTAGACACTTTAGTTGCAACCTTATTTAGATAAGATATGGAAGGGTTCTACTGTGCAGGGGTTAGAAAACTAATGTTTACATTTGGGGGGGGGGGGTTAAAGGTGACCCTGATTCGTATGTAAATAATTAAGGTACAGACAATGATTTGTCAAACTTTTCATATCAAAGATCATTCGGAATGCATTGGATCATCAGTTGCAATGGACTGTATACCTTACATAAGAGAAGGGTTCGCTGGTTGTGGTCCGTGGAATTTATGATTGCTTTATTGGTATTAGAAACCCCCCATGAACTTTCCATATTGGGTTTTGAACAAGACTGGTACGACACATGTAGTTAATGTTAAGTGTAGAATAAACAACTAATTAGAATAATTAATGGGGTGCTGATTTTAGGGTAATACAAAGTCTGTACACTACAATGTTAATTGCTTTGTTGACTCAAATGGTTTGGCGCCCAACCAGAGCTGATGTGATAAGCAAGCTCTATAATTCAGGGAAGTGCCGGGCTGGAGAGGAGCTGCCCCATCCATTTCCATTTGCTGGGAAAATGAGATTTTATTGCCAGCAGGTGCCTTGTGGCTTCTTTCCTGTAGCTGGAGCTCGATTCACTTTCTGGCTTCCGCAGTGTGTGTAAGGAGAGACGTCATGATGTCTTAGTGCTGTTGGTGAGGAGCTGTTGGACAACAACAGGCCCTTGAGCAGGGCTTCATGCTGTGTGCAATTGAAGTGTCACATGATCTGTCAGTATAAACCCCCCTTTTGTGAAAGACTGCAACACCACGAAGTAAGAGATGTCACACCACCAAGGAGCTCTAAAAACACGTCCGGGACAAAGTTGTTGAAGTCAGGGTTGGGTTATAAAAAAATAAAACCTTTTTTAAATACAAATCTTTGATCCCCTGGAGCACCATCAAATCCTTCCTCTTCAAATGGAAAGAACATGGTATCACAGCAAACCTGCCAAGAGAGGGCCGCCCTCCAAAACTCACAGAACGGGCAAGGAGGGCATTAATCAGAGATGCAGCACAGAGATCAAAGATAACCCTGAAGGAGCTGCAGAGTTCCACAGCAGAGACTGGTGTATCTGCACATGGGACAACAATAAGCCAAACACTCCATAGAGCTGGGCTTTATGGAAAAAAAAACATCACTTCTTGTCAAAAATAAGACTTTTTGAGTTTGCCAAAAGGCATATGAACGACTCCCCAAATGTATGGAGGAAGGTGCTCTGGTCAGATTAGACTAAAATTTAACTTTTCAGCCAACAAGGAAAACTCAATCTGGCGCAAACCCAACACATCCCATCACCCCAAGAACACCATCCCCGCAGTGAAACCTGGTGGTGGCAGCTTCATGCTGTGGGGATGTTTTTCAGCAGTAGGGACTGAGGGAAACATGGATGGTGCTTAATACAGGCATATTCTTGAGCATTTGAAAACCTGTTTCAGTCTGCCTGTGATTTGAGACTGGGATGGAGGTTCTCCTTCCAGCAGGACAATGACCCAAACTACACTGCTAAAGCAACACTTGGGTGGTTTAAGGGGAAACATTTAAATGTGTTGGAATGGCCTAGTCTAGTGGTTCCCAACCCTGGTACTCAAGTACCCCCAACATTGCACGTTTTCAAGGTCACACAGCAGGTGCACTCATTATTCAGACACATTTTAAAAGATCTACAGGTGTAGCTAATTATGTCACTTCTATGTGGAGACCTGGAAAATGTGCACTGTTGGTAGGGTTACCAACTCATCCCTTTAATTTGGGACACATATTAATTACACAAACGTATAATAAAAGAACAGTGAGTCTTTTATTATACATTTATAAATTTTTTTAATAATTGTATATTTTTTTAATATAAATTTAGACACTTTTTAAATAATGCCTACAACATTTTGCAGACACAGCACTGAGATGCGAGCGGTTTGCTACACAGTGAAACATTTGCACAGTATCGGCAGCATCCTGGCTGCGCAGCCTACAGTAGCCGTGAAGCCAGATGCAGGCCAACCATGTGTTGGTTGTGTGCGATGTCACCCAGCCGTCGAAGCCCTCCACCTGACATGCCTGAATTGTCTCGACCACTCGCATGAAATGCTGAAGTCATGTCCCCACAACAGGCAATCAGCGGCGTGGAGGTTGAGTGGTGACAGGCTTGCAGGCCATAGGCAGCGGGTACAGTTGGCAGTGCATACAAGCTGCAGCTTGCTGCAATGGCAATGTGAAAGGGCGCAACAATTATGGTTTGCAGGAGGGCGCCGGACACCCTAGCACCGGCCCTGGTCAGGCTGAAGAGTTGCTCTCTCCACTCTGCTACTTTGTTATTGCGATCTGTGTCTGTCGCTGTGCATATCCGCTACTGTACCTCTGGCTACCTTCTTTCTTCTCCACCTACTCCCCTTTGCAGCTTTGAAAGCGGTGCCAGCAGCTTGAACCGGCTGCCGCAGCTCTTCAGTTTCTTGCTGATCTCCCATGTAAGTTGCACTGTCCTCTGTCTCCCCTCATCCCCTTCCTGTGGACATAAGCATAAGCGCCACTGCTAGGTAGGCATTGTATGAAACTACTACTGTGTGGGATATGTCTAAGGGGTACTACTGTGGTGCCTTTTGTTCAAGGGGCACTACTGTTTCGTAATGTTAATAGGGTACACTATTTTATGGTACAATATGAATGTGTGTAAGATTGTGCTACTGTGTGCTGTAATTAAATTGGGAGTACTATTGTGTAACTATCTCCTTTTTTGCAGTGTGTGTCAAAGGCACTTGCTGTTCCTTACATATAGGAGGGTGCAATTTTATCATTTGGGGTCGCTGAACACCTTAGCACCAGCCCGGGGTGCAGGGGCTACGCAGGGCACTCACACTGCCCACCCTTCACCAGTCTGGGAGCTGGTGTCACTTTTCCAGAGTGGGTGCGGTCATTAGGTTGACTGTGAAAGGGTTTAACCACTATAGAATGACCGTCAAAAGGTCGACACATGAAAAATTTACATGCATTAGGTCGACATGGTCAGATGGTTGACACAAGCAAAAGGTCAACATGAAGAGGGTCGACATGAATGTTTCACTTAAAAAAAAAAAAAACTTGTTCATACTTTTCCACCCCCGTGGACATGGTGGGGGAATATTACAGTGCCTGAAGCATGGCGATCGGATACAGTAAACTTATACGGTGTCTGTGTAGACATGAAACTCATGTTGACCTGTTTTAGATTGTAGCAAATTTTACTGGTTTGTTGTAGACGCTATCCTTAAAGTAACATCTGTTTCCAATTGATCTTCTGAGCAGTTGAATTTAATAGATTTGTACAATGCATCATTGCTTTAAAAGTAATATAAATGAGCTGTTCTGCTTCTGCAGCTATGCAAATGTCTGTTTTTTTTTTTTTTTTTTTTTTTTTATATGTCTGTTTGCATATGGAAATTTCCTGTTTTGGAAATTGATGTTTCCTGTCTGTCACACAGGCTGGATTGACCACAAAATTCAAATCGAACGGGCACAAGCTGAGGCTCCTTGTTTGCTGGACTACAATTCCCATCATACACTGCATGTTGAGCAGTGTAGTTCTAAAGTGAGCTACTGCACATGCTAGTTTCTAGGCTGCTGTATAGGCCCTACTGACTGTCTCTAGCAGCTAGTACAGTACTCTATGGGTTAATAGATTCTGCATATTCAAGTCCCAGGGATCCTATAACCAGTGTAGTATTTAGTTTCAGTACATGCACCTTACCTTCTATCATCCTACACTGTGCTCTCTTTCCCTCCACTCCTGGATGTCACATGCGACTGTCATGTCACCCATCTACATGCCCTGTATTCACAGTGAGGAAACAGCATGTATTGCACACAGAAGCCTGGGCAGTTTCCACACACCATCTACCCCCGCCTCCTCTCTACATTCACTATATAATTTTGAAACTCTACTTCCTTTTTGTGGTCTGTAGCTGACATGTTTGCGATAAACATCCAATCTACAAAACACCTCTCTAGCTATTGGATGAGAAGTGAATCAGGGAACTGTGAGACATCGAGAAGAAACTTTCAATTTGAAGACAACACTTTAGGAAGGAAACTCTGTCTTGCTCAGAAAATACCTTTTTTGAAAAGTACAAATAATAAACTGCCATACCACCCTTTCTCCATGTGGTCTTTGTGGCAAACTTATGATGTAAAGAGTGCTGAAGTGTTATCGGAAGTTGGGTGTGTCAACCTCAGTCTCTACTGATCCTGTCCTGAGCTTTTGTGCACTGTGACTGATTTATATATTGAGCATCAAGCCTGGATCTAGGTGTGTTGAAACGAGGAGTAACTTTGATTATGGGGAATGCCGCTGGGTCCCTGGAGATGTTCCAGGTCCGGGATTCTAAGGCGCATCCATCCACTGGGACTCCTCCACAGAAGCAGAGAGAAGGCACCACTTTTAAAATTCCAAGGCCAAATTCAGGGGAACTGGAGGAAAGATTCAATGTGGTGCTGGTGAGTACACTGTATTGACATGCTGATAGACTATAGTTGTTGGGTAAAATGAAAACCCTAACCTGGTGATTTGGCATTTCAGCATGTTGCCCCCCCCCCATGTGTCTGATAAAATATGTAATGGACTATTTAATGATATCTGCAGAAATTATTTTTCCAAATGTGCTTTTTTAACCTAATTTATGTCTGGTTCACATTGGTTATTTACACACTGTAGTGTGCAAAACAGTTGTATGGCACAGCACTACATTCCTCAGCTCCTCATTGCGTGTTTGGCTTCCAAACTCTCTATATTAAGAGGTAGTGTGGGTGACAGTGTTTTATGAGGTTTCCAGCTGTGATTTGTAAACTAGGTTTAGTTTTATTTACATTAGAAAGTCATGCAACTTTTATGTTTTATTATCTTGCCCCACAAAATGGCTGACTTTAAGTTTGTGCAATATTGTAAATGTTCAAAACTGGTGATTTTTGCTGAGATGTGCGTCATGTCACGTCAAAGTGATGTAACTGGCTGAGATGGAATTGATAGGCTTCATTGTAGCATATTGGTTCAATGCAGGGCAACTATTTTTTGGGCTGTGACTGCGTATATATAGAGTATCTACTCCAGTCGGCACTGTGCATGTGTACAATACATACCTTGGGAGCAGTCACTTAGCCATGGAGGTGGTTCAGCCCACAAAATGGCTGCTCCCACTGTGTGTTGGCAAATACTTTAGGAATCCCTCTGTAATATGAAAGGTTAAATCCTTCAGGGAGTCACATTACATAACTTATTCTCATTTATAATTTTTAAAATATATGAAAAAAGGTCAAATCCCAGGTTAAATGAAAATAACAAATTAATTCTGTCCTGTAGGCTGCGGTATTTTGTCCATCCCATGATTAGTAGCATCTACTGTATAATTGCACAGGTAATCCAGCATCATCTACATATTTCCAGTGCTTAAATAAAGTTTAGATTACAAACGCGCCAGGGTTTGAAATACAATTTGTAATGCATGTTAAATTATACATAAAAGGCAGAAATTTACAAGTGATTTGTACAGTATTCAACTCACTGACCAGAACAAAATGCTCTGAAATGTGATTAACATGAAATGGTATGTGGTGCATTAGATTATTTAATCACAAGTAAAAACACAAATGGACAGATCCTTTTACCCCAAACAGAAATAAGTAACTGCCAATGCTTGCTTCCATACATTTAATGCTCCTAATTTTATGTATTTATTATTAACAGGTTCTTACATAGTGCACACATATTCCGTAGCACTTTACAGAGAATAGTTATGAGCAAAAACACATAACGAATTACAGCACAAGACCGTTTAGGACAAGTACATGGTTAATACAGATAGTTGCAACAGAGAACAGGACACTGAAGCAATCATCAGGGTGACAGAGGTTTATATATTCTAAGAAAGGCACATAAGGAAAGAGGGCCCTGCTTGTGAGAGCTTACATTCTAAAGGGGAGGGTAAGACAGACAGGGGTGACACCGAAGGGAAAGAAGTGAGCATAAACCGGTTAGGATGAGAGATGGTCAGGTTTTATGCAGGAGGGTGGGAAGAGGTCAGCTTAGTCTTTGATATTTTAAGTCTAAAAAAGCGCTGGGCCATCCAAGACTAGATAGCAGAGAGACAATTGGAGATATGAGTAAGGATAGAGGGAGAGAGATCAGGAAAGGAGTGGTAGATTTCAGTATTATCAGCATAGAGGTGATAGTGGAAGTTGAGTGAGCAAATGAGCTCACCTAGGCCCTTATTCAGATCTGTGCGGCCGGAGCCGCATACGTTGCTCCGGCCGCACAAATCAATCCCCGCCTCCAATACGGATCGCCACGGCCGTCCGTACGCGGACGGCTGGCGATCCGCATGAAAAATGGTGGGGCGTACGCCTCCACCATGGTGGGAGCTGCCCCCTGCATTCGATGGTCGGCGACCATCGAAGGCAGGGCCGCACGCTCCACCAGCTCACGCAAGCTGAGACCACACGGACACTTGTCCGTGTGAAAGCTTGTTTGGGGGCTGAGAGCTGACATCCGGCGATGTCAGCTTTCCGCCCCCATCACTGGCGTCATAGCCTCATTACCATGCATACGCCCCGCGTTTGCATGGGAACGCCCATGAAACGCTGGGCGTATACATAGGTAAATGAGGCTATCAAGCCCCTCACGCCCCTATACGCCCCCTTTGCGGCGTATAATTTTGGTGTGCGGCGATTTCGCCTGCACATGCGCAGAGTGACCTCTGTGCATGTGCAGAGTGAAAACATCGGCGGTACGGCCGCACGCGGGCCGTACCGCACAGATTAGAATAAGGGCCCTAGAGAGGACGTATAGAGATAGAGAAGAAGAGGTCCAAGAATGCACCCAACTCATAAATGACATTGGGTTCTGAAATGTAAGATGTGGATGATTTATATGTTTAGTGCTCATTGGTGTTCTATGTTTAATTTCAAAATAATGGGAGCCAATCTTGTATCTAGGGGGAATTTTGTTTAATGGTATTTTAAGATCTGTTAAAAGCGAAGTCTCCTGAGTGTTAGAGGCAGGTGATCATAATAGAAATGTTCAATGGTAAAAATTGTTACGCTATATACGTAATGTGGCTCAACACCTACCCAACTTGCACCAGGGTGAGGGATCATGATCCAATTCTGTTACACAATATTGTATACAAAGACATTGTAAACGACCCCTCCCCAAAAGGGTTTATGTACTAAGACGTGAGGAGAGATAAAGTACCAACCAGTTGACCTTTTTTTAAACAAAGCCTGCGGCCAGTGCTGTTTTTCAGCAGGAACTCCGTTCCTGAACCTCTTATTAAATATGACATCATCAGGAACATAGTTCCTGAACCTATCCTAGGCCAAAACATACTTTTCATAAAATAAGTTTTATTTAAAAGCGCCTTCTTTTCTGAATTTATATATTTTTTTTTTTACTGCCTGTAACATGGCAGGTAGGAGCTAATTAGTACCTTATCTCTCTCCAAGGCACATAGACCTTATCTGACCAGAGATCGGTATAATAACCTAATTCAGACCTGATAGCGGGGCTGATAATTTTCGGAGCACTGTGTTCAGAGTGAAATCCCACCCTTTCCAAGCCAGCGATTTGCTTAGCAGGGTTTGAGAAAATATTGCAGGCCTGCAGTTAGCAGCAAATCCACACACAAGCCGCTCAACATCAAATGATTTCAGTGTGCAGTCTGTGCGTAGCCCAGGACTTTCTCAGCGACTGCGATAGAATTAGAAACAGGCTGTTCGGGGCTGGAGCAGATGTCACACGATGTCTGCTAAATTGCCTGGGCACGCCTGCATTTTCCCTGACACTCCCGGAAAACATCCAGTTACCAACCACAAACACCGGATTCCTATCAATTACCTTGAATACGGCAAGTAGCAAAGTAGCAGGATTGGTACTTGTTTCCTAGCAGGGCGCCCAGATTTCCTACGTACGCTAACGTAGGGAAATCGCCAGAGCCAGCCTTAGGCATAGGCAAACTAGGCAATTGCCTAGGGCATTTGGAATGCCTAGGGGCATCAGCAGCTTCTGCTGATTAAAATGATATGCAGCATGCCTATATTCTGTGTGTGAGTGAGGCTGTATCTGCATATGAAATAGTGTATTCATGGAAATCACTAACATATGCAGGTACAGGCACAGTCGCACACAGAATATATTCATGCCACATTTCATTTTAATCATCAGAAGCTCCTTGTGTGTGCTGGTCATAACAATGCAAATAAGATGATTATTTAGCAAAAAAGGCAGCCAACATTGGCAGAACTGGTCAGGAGCTGCATGGCCTATTGAGTCAAGATGTATGAGGAAACATCTGTATCCAAGCAGAGGCAGAGGTCACAGTGTTAGCGGCTGTGCGAGTGCTGTCTATGGGTGGGTGGGTTGTGCAATAGTGTTCGGCATATGTGTAAGGGGCATTATGTGTGTCATGTATAAATGCATTAATAATGTGCAACATATGTGTAATGGGCATTATGTATGTCATGTGTATAAGGGCATTAATAATGTGCAAGGTGTAAGGGGCATTATGTGTGTCCTTATGTGTATGAAGTTGGCATAATGTGTAAGGAGCATTATGGTTATAAGGACGTTAATAATGTGTGTCATGTGTAAGGGGCATTACTGTGTGGTATTATCAGGGGTGCCAAGAGAAAGGGGTAGGGGGTACAAATTACCCAGGCCAAAGTCTGATGGAAGGGCCCTTAAGTGACAGCAGCAGCAGCAGCTGCAGCTCTTCTCCTCTGCCCAGCACACACTGCTTTGTGCTGGGTTGCAGTGTGGCCATGGAGGTGCTTAAAATACAATATTTTTTTTTTTCTAAGGGTATAATGTGAGGAGTAATGTACATAAGGTAAAGTGGTACTACTGTGTGATGTAACGTGAATAAGGGACACCATTGCATGATATAATGTGAATAAAGTTGCACTACTGTGTGGCATAATTTGAATTGTGTATTGAATTGTAGTATTGTGTGGCCATGCCCCTTCCCAGCAAGAACACACCCCTGTTTGGGCTGCGCACCAAATGTGTGCACTGTTTCTATTTAATATATTGCGGGTAGGAGCACCAAAATGATGACTGCTATGACGAGGGTTGATGGTGCTGGGAAAGGGGAGCAGGGTCAGAGGCGGAACTAGTGGCGGTGCTAGGGGGCACCAGCCAAAATATTGCCATGGGCATCATTTAGGCTAGGGCCAGCTCTGGAAATCGCATCACACATCGCATTGCATGGCGCTTTTTTGTGGGGTGAGATGTGATATTGTGGGGTGAGTAGTTAATATGGTGAAACCTAAAACAACACGTAAAACACCACCACTCTCCACGTCTCCCCGAAGCGTGGCGGAACGTGTCCTCCGACCTTTTCATATCCCCACTAATACATGTAAAGTAATCCGCGGGGCTCGCCACGCTTCAGACTCGGTGGTTCACTGCGCTTGCCACTATATAAAATCAACTCCACGCCGACGTGGATAGTGGGGGTATGAAAAGGATGGAGGACGCATTCCGCCGGCCCTTGCGGGGCTCCCTGCGCTCGTCACGCTTCAGGGTGACATGGATAGTGGTGCTGTTTTAGGTGTTTTACCATATGAACTACTGAGATCGCATCTCACATCTCACGCCACAAAAAAAGGGCCATGCAATGCGATTTCACTCAGGGTGCAGTGAATAAATTAACTAAATTAACTACTGAGATCACATCGCACATCGCATTGCAAGGCACAAAAAGCCATGGGATGCGATGTGCGATGCGATTTCACTATGCAGAATAGCCCACTAAGCAAATAGATTTGATCATATGATGGCCTCGCGCATGTATACTAAGGTCTGAATTAGGCACTTGGGTACTTATGTAATATCTGGACTCCCGTTTTTCTTATGAGACCGCGTCTCCTCGCGGGGCTCGCTGCGCTCACCACGCTTCGGGCACGGTGGCTCGCTGCGCTCGCCACACTATATAAAATCAACTCCATGCGTAGTTGGATAGTAGGGGTATGAAAAAATGCATGCATTTAACATGGGAGCCCAGATAATACATAAGTACCGGCACTTGTTCTGACCACTGGATAGGATTATTAATAATAATAATAATTTATTTGTATTGTGCCACAAAGGTTCCACAATGCAAAAATGAGGATCATAATGTAGTTCTATTGCACTGTATTCAGACATTAGAAACTACACCTCCCCGACATGATCTGACTGTTGAACAATTCTGTTACTAGATACAGTTCCATAGTTCTCTAGTGTAAACAACCAATACATAATGCATAGTGTGCAGACTGATGATGATGATGATGATTTCCTGAGCAGTACACTACAACACTCAACCCAAGAGAACTGATAACTGGACAGGATCATAATAGGACCTAGGTCACTTTACCCACCCAACATAAAATGTACACAATGAGTTGTAAGGTATGGAGAATGGAGATCATCACTCAGCAATCACAGCAGCCATACACACTATTGGTCACAATACCGTGCAGAAAGGGCTTTCAATATCGTCCAGTGTGTACGCTGTGCACCGTTAATGATGTCCAGCATGGCAGCATGGCGGTCACTGCTTCGCTGTGGTCGCCCCTCCCCTTTCTGTGCAGCACTTGCCGATGCCAGTCCCCCCCCCCACTGCCCAGATCCTGCCTCCACCAATATCTGTTTTGGCGTAGTGTGGACGGCGGCCCTTCAAGTCCCATACACACTGGACGAGATTGCACAAGATATCGCACAGAAGGGGCATTCTGAGTGAGATCTTTTATGATCTAGTCTAGTGTGTACACTCATTATTGTTATTGATGCGCGCTAACTATAATTTATGTCTCCTGAACAGGCAGTTAACTTTGCCTATATAGCCAAACAATCTGCCGGTTCAGCGGGTCCTTGTGACATCACTGAACAAGATTGATTACCAATATCTTTCAGTGTGTATGGACAATATCAGGACCCGTGGCCCCTATCACCTTGTGTTTGGGGATTAAGTGTTATGGCATTCCTATCACAACTGTATATTGGAGACCTTGTCAAGCATAGAAATATATAGGGATACAGTTTCAATGCGTGGAAATACTGCAGGTTTTTCACTTACTGTGATCTGACACTAGATATGGAGGTTAGAGTGAGGTCACACAGAAATGCTTCATGTATAATTAAAGTGATCATTGAACTTCTATTATCTGTCTGTATGAAGCTGGGAGTAGGCTGTGTGTGGAGAGGAAGAGTAGAGTTCCCAAAAGGAGGGGTGTGCTGTGTGCGCCTAAATAAAGTCTGTATAAATCTATCCGGTTTGTTACACCAACCTACGAAGGAATTCAGTAGTGCATAGAAAATGTCTTTTAGTACATACATTTTCAGGCATTTTGGTATAAAACATGTTAATTAGCACAAGGTTATCTTGTTGCATTTTTTTTATTAGATCATGTTGAATATTCATAAGATGCATGTACTGTACAAACTGTTTTAGAATGGTGTTAAATATGTTCATTATTTAATGTAAAAACATGTTGCTTCTTCTAGCATAGTTAATGTTTTTGCTATTTAAAACATTTCCAGATAATATTCTCTAAAGCCATCGTCTGAATTGGATATTGTTGGTGTCTTCCCACGAGAAGAATGTCTGTTATGGGTTTTTTTACCCTTTGGTATTTTTAGCAGATATGTTGAACATCTCGCAGGGTTAATGACCTGATTTAATATATGTGGGAGGGGATCAGTATGAAATCCCGGCGGTCGAAATACCGAATCCTGACTGTCGCAATTCTGACAAGGGGGGCCGTAGACCGGCCCTTCTTGCGGGCTCGCTGCGCTCGCCGCACTATTTTATTCTCCCTCTATGGGTGTCGTGGGCACCCATAGAGCGACAAAGTGCAGGATTCTGACCGCATCCCTGTGGGAGATATATGAAGAGTGGACAAGTGAAGAAGTTGTCCATAGCAAACTATCAGCATTCTAATTAGAATTTATCAAGTGTATTCTATAAATAAAATAGGTAGTATTTGGTTGCTATGGGCAACTTCCCTGTTTAGAAGGCTTGATACATCTCCCTTTCTGTACCATAGAGCAGCATACATTATTTTTTATTCTCAAAGCCCTACACTGTGGTACATCTGTGCATTCCAATGTGTCTTGAATACAACCCACACAATTCTGATCCACATGGACAAAGCTATGTTTAAGCCTAATCACAGAACGTTTGATAAACCTATAACACACACACACACACACACACACACACACACACACACACATATATATATATATGAAGACATGAGAAATCTGTCTGAGCGGTCACAAGGCAGGTCTGAGGAAACATCATGGTATGAGGACACGATTGGGAAACCTCTTCCTGCTGCAGTGACATGTATTTCTACAGTGTGACTCTGACACACAGGGTCTTCAGATGCAGGTTCTGGGAGATCAAACAGCAGCTGGCATTTTAGAACAAGTAACCATCTTAAATTGTTCCTCTTTCAGAGGCCTTTTAGTTTTGAAGGTGTATCGTAATTGCTGCCTTAAAAAGCTCACTCTGGGAGAGTCCTGGTGTAGCAACCATGTCCAAGGTGTGGGGGGACCTGCTCAGGAAGTTGCAACCATATACAATATACCTACATACAATATACATGGGTGTCCACTTCACTCGCGCTGCACCGATATCAGTACATAAATCTTTGGAGCCCAGCAGTGCTACAGCAACATTGTCAAAACCCCTGGAAAATTGAGTTTTGCACATGCACAGTGGGGGGAATCGCTGTGAAAATGTCCACCATGCCGTATTCCTGAAGTCCTGCAAATGCTCATTAGAATTTACCACCACTCCTAGAGTCTACTAGTGCTCGGCAGCTGTGACACGGACTATGCTGCCCAGCTGATGGTGAGAGAAAAGGAAGCCAGTTGGAGACTGAACACCGGCCCCTCTCATCTATTATTTTACACCTAGTGCCACAGCTTAGGAAGTGGCAACCATGTCCAGGGTGTGGGAGTGCAAAAAAACACCTAATTATGACCAATGTTCAGGCTGCTCAGAGCCATGATCCGCTGTATTTTGCAGGCTTGGGTGAGGTATACTACAGATGGAGCCGCACTCTTTGTTGTCGCTAGCGTGCCAAATACTGGTATCTGGCTGCTGGCACACCGACGAACATGGATACGTGAGCTTCTCACACGCTCACGCATCCATTGCCGAGAATGGGGCACGCAAGCATCTCCGGCTTACGGTGCCACCTCAGCTGAGAACGTCTCCATTTGCTTGGTGCAACTAATTCTGACACACATGCAGGGCAATGTCTTTATAATCCCTATGAATAGTTGGGTGGATGCTACTCTATCTACTTTTTTTTTGGGGGGGGGGGGGGGGGGGTGTGGCAATTGTGAATTGTGGACTGTGTGAGCCCCAGTGCCAGATTAAGGTCTAAATGGGCATGGAGCTGAAAATGATCAAGGGCCTATTATGAGCGATAATGTGGGTGGCGTGACCAGTGTTCTGGTTGGGTGGTCTGCTCATGGGTGTGTCTCTATTTGTGTAAATATTTTCAACTAATTATATATGCCTGGAAAAGGCAGGGGACTGGCATAGGCAAAATGCAGGGAGATATATTGGCGGGTTCCATCCAAAGGTGCACCCGCAGGAAGCCGGTGTCCTAAGATTCTTGCGGGGTAAGGCGGCACTCCAGTCATAAAAAAAAATACTGAAAGCCAAAACATTGGTAGACAACATTTTAAGCACCTTTTATGTGGTTACTTACATTTACCACACCACATACCCCTTACACAAATCATGCCAACACAATAGTAATCCCCTTATACTGTACTTGCCTCTTACACTTTATGCCACATGGAATGTGCCAAAATTCACACTATGGCACACAGACTAAGGCAATATTCACATTTTGCCAAATGGATTGAGCCAAAATACACACAATATGCTTCATAAACAGGGCATTGTGAGCCAAAGGTGTGCATTCAAAATTTACACCATAATGCCCATTACATGTTAAGCCACACACCATATTGTCCACTGTTTATTATGCCAAACGCCATAATGCCTATTAAAAATTATGCTACATAAGTGCTGCTTACCTACATGCTCATTGCCAGGTGTTCCATGCTCGTTGCCATGTGGGATTACATGCTCATTGCCAATGGGGAATACATGCTTGCGGTAACTGGGGACAGTCGCCGCCGGGTAGAAATGACAGCCATTGACAGCCGGGCAGAGAGCAGGGGGCTGCTCGGCTGTATTCAAGGCACTGCAGGTCCCAGCTATTTCAAATAATACCCCTACCACACCAGAAAATGCAGGGACTTACTTACCTGGGAATATGGTCCCAGGATCATGCATTTTCTGGTGTGAGGAGGAGAGAAAATTAACCCCCCGCCCCCCTCTTTAAACAACCAGCTATATCATCAGAACCAATTGACCCATTTATATGAGACCAGCATCATATTGAAGAGCTTTTGAGTGGATTTCGAATGATTTTGATCCCGTGGAACTGGGCCATTTGGTTCCAGAGAAATCTGCCCTCAATCAACATGAACAGCCATGAAATTATATTTCAGAAATTAAAAAATCGGTTTAACCGCAATATCTCTGGAACCAATGAACCCATATGGACCAGCCTGGTATCATATTGAAGGCCCAGCCATTTGGGTTCGACTGAGACCTCCAGCTTCTCTGATGCCGGAGGGGGAACTGGCAGCTGTTGGAACTGGTTGGTGGTCAGAATTAGTGGGTCCCATGTTATCCAATGGGGAAAACGTTCCAGTTTTTCCTGGCGGTATCTGTGACTGTAGCCTCCACCAAAGAAAGAGAAAATGCAGATCAGCAGTGAGGAGGCATACTCAGGGTCCGGCCGGGAATGCATGGAGGACACAATAATGGCTGTGCTTCATAATAGGGAATTATCCAAATCATCACTGATGCTCTCTAAAATGTCAGGGTGAGGGAATGAATGGAGGAGAATATGGTTGGCTGAGCTCCAGGTCAGGAATGCTTGGAGGACGCGGATGATGGCCACCTTCATGCTAGGGGAAGTGTTCACATAAATCCTGTTTATCCAATCAATGTGGCATTCCCTAACAAGGCAGGGTGGCTTTTCCCTTTTTATTAAGCTAGGTGCAACACCCTTCTAAAAACCCATTGCAAGTGAGGTCTGAGATTAGGCAACCTGTGTGCAGACTCCGTGCAGACACCTTCCACAATGTGGCACAGTAGACGCTAGCATTGTCATTTTTTTAATTTGCTCCTAACCCAGGCCCACAGTATGTGCAAAATGTATAGCACCTACCATCCAGAGCCGGTCCTAGGCATAAGCAAATGATTAGAGCATTGTGAATGCCTGGGGGCATGCAGCTTATATATTAGTGGTACTACGGTGTGGCATTATGTGTATAAGGACATTACCAATGTGTGGTATAATGTGTAAGGGGCATTACTGTATGGCATCTTGTGTATAAGGGTCGGTATCACTATGGCGTGGCGTTACCTGTATAAATGGCACTAATGTGTGGTACAAAGGGAATAAGTAGCAATATTGTGTAATCTGAATATGGAGAAATGAGTCAGGGGCGGAACTACTGTAGTAAGAGTGCTTGGCTGCACCAACCAAAATTATGCCTAGGGCAACAAATTGGCTAGGGCCAGCTCTGTACATATCTCCCGCCACTCTCTGGGATTGAATATTAAATGCAGTTAGACATGACAGTGACCACCTCTGCCAGAATACAAAAGCATTCTACGATAGGGAGTTCAGAGAGAAGATACAAAACATTCTATTATATTGTTCCCACTGTGTTTGGGTCCTCATTTTCCACTGCCCTGCTTGTGCTAAGGCACCTTAACCATTTAATATATATCTATCATTTTATGGTGATACCAGATCCCGGTTCCTGCGCACATGCTGTTTTGTTTGTAATGTAGTTTAGTAATATTTTTATAGGTTATCATTACACACAGGATGGTAAAGGCCAATGTAAAGCATTCTTTATCTGGCTGTGTGTGACGGTTATCATTACATTTAGTGATGTGTAACCGTTCTAGAGATACTACTGAGCAATAATAACCAGTAGTAAGTTCCTGCGACCTGCAGATAGGAGATACCACTGTAATCTGTTTTCCAGCTGTCCTGTGTTGAAGCCAGCATGCTCTGACCGCTTCTATACTCGGGTGTGGTATAGTAGCCCGACAGTCGGGATTCCGACAGTCATTAGTCAGACGTCGGAATCCCGACTGCACAGCGTGGGGAGCGCAATGAAGCCCCTTGCGGGCACGGTGGCGAGCTGCGCTCGCTACCTATTTTATTCTCCCTCTATGGGGGTCGTGGACCCTCACGAGGGAGCAGTCGGGATTCCGACGTCGGACGAATGACTGTCGGAATCCCGACTGTCGGGGAGCCGTCTGGCACCCCTATACTCTGCTTTCCTAAAGGTGGTCTACCCAGGCAACCCAGATTGTGTGTACACAGGCACACTAGAACGGTTCTTTTCTGGGCTTCATTAGCATATTACAGAATGCAACCAATCACATTCTTATTATTTATTTAGCACCTTCTATAAGTTTATATATAAAACCATATTCAACAGAACTCCCATCTTCGTAAATTTACCCCTAAGTGTCTGGTGTCCTGTCACCCAACATATTCTACAGTGGAAGTGAATATGTCATTGGAAGAATTCAGACACAACGATTATTAGAACTGTCACAACTATGCTTTCTGTATTCTTCTGATGACATATTGACTACAGCAGGTATGTGTTCCTTATACAGAGCTGTGGAAAGCATAACATAATAGAATATAATAACTGATCCATGTGATGTTAATGGTATCCTCATATAGCCATTGATATAAGAACATGGATGATGAATCTGGTCGATCTAATCCTGGTACAGTTTCACAAAACCTCAGATTAATCATCCCCCCCACAGCATATATATAGTTTCCCCTCCTCCTCCTCGCATAACAGAGCTACAGGAAGATGAAGCTGCTAGTCTCAGAGGCCGGAAACCCACAGGGAGGAGAGAACCAAACTGTTACCTGCTTCAGAGAACAACTAGAATGAAGGAGTGGTCTATTCCAGTTAGAATGCTGTATTTACGTGTATAGTAAAGTAGTAGTCCCACTTTAACATATAGACAGGGCTGGATTAAAGCAGGGGCAAAAGGGGTCAGTACCCCTGGGCCCCCCTCTAGCAAGGGGCCTCCTGTGGTTGGCATGTTTTTAAAAAATATATTTTTTTATTTTTTAGCTAAATGTTTTGTGCATGGGTGTGGAGTAGTGCTGCCGCTTCACCTATCTGCTGATGTGACAATGATTAATGGTGCTGAGCATGGGGTGCCAAGGCACACTGACTGCACAAGTGTGCAGTGCATTACTGGGAGTTGACTTAAGGTGCATACACGCGGGCTTTAATTGCTGGCAATATGGTCGCTGTGCGCTCCCGTTTTTAGCCCCTTATGATCGCTGGTTGCAGGAGCTTGCTCCTGCGACCAGCTGATTCTTTCTGCGGCTCCCCTGGCAGAGGTTCTCTTTCATCAGCGACCATCTCTGGTCGCTGATGAAAAGGAGACACTGAGCAATATATCGCCCCTTGTGTACATAGCTTAAGTCCCATGACACTTTGCACAAGAGGGCAGAGGATGAGAGGTTTGTGCGAGCTATGATTGGTGGAACTCATTACATGCTTCTCAGGCCCATGGAGGACAGCTGCAGCAGCCTAGTCATGGAAGGGTTTATAATCAGAGGCAGCACTGGGACTGTGAGGTCTCCTATAGTCCTACAGAGTATCTATCTATCTACCTACCATAAATACATTTTACTATATGCTAACTGTATGAATACAGGTTGCGTATCCCTTATCCAAAATGCTTGGGACCAGAAGAATTTTTATATTTCAGAATATTTTTAGATTTCAATGATGTATCTTGAGGTATCTTACATTTATGTTGCATAAGCACATCAAACACATGAAATACACACAAATATATTTGATTATTTATTTGTTTTAACCCTTTGGCATATGTTGAACATCTCACAGGGTTAATGACCTGATTTAATATGCTGGGACAAGTGAATAAATTGTCCATAGCAAACTATCAGCATTCTAATTAGCATTTATCAAGTACATTCTATAAAAAGGGAAGTTGCTATGGGCAACTTCCCTGTTTAGAAGGCTTGATACATCTCCCTTTCTGTACCATAGAGCAGCATACATTATGTTTTTATGAAGCTGAAGCGGACACGGGCAGGGTTGCCGTACCCTGTCGCATGAAATACTGAAACGCTCAAACATATGAGACACTCGTGCGTCTCAGGCAGATGGAGCGCCTCTCTGCCGGCGCCCACATGATCGCCTCTCTGGCAGCATCCGCCAGCGCAGGGGATCTGGCGGTTACCAGCGGTGTGTGAGCGGCACTCACTGGGCTTGCCAGGGACACAGGGGACAGAGCTGCAGCTCACGGAGACAGTACGGTGACTACGTTGCCTGACTGGGACACTACGCTGACTACGCAAGGCTTCCATGGGGACACTACGCTAACTACACTAGGCTGCTGTTCGGGTATGCTGACAGCGTAGCGTTAGCTGGCACCGTGAAACTACACAAGTACCCAAAGCCCTACACTGTGGTACATCTGTGCATTCAAATGTGTCTTGAATACAACCCACACAATTCTAATCTACATGGACAAAGCTATGTTTAAGCCTAATCGCAGAACGTTTTATAAACATATCACACACACACATATATGAAGGCATAAGAAATCTGTCTGAGCGGTCACAAGGCAGGTCTGAGGAAACATCATGGTATGAGGACACGATTGGGAAACCTCTTCCTGCTGCAGTGACATATATTTCTAGTGTGACTCTGACACACAAGGTCTTCAGATGCAGGTTCTGGGAGATCAAACAGCAGCTGGCATTTTTAGAACAAGTAACCATCTTAAATTGTTCCTATTTCAGAGGCCTTTATTTTTGAAGGTGTATCGTAATGGCTGCCTTAAAAAGCTCACTCTGGGAGAGTCCTGGAAGTAGCAACTATGTCCAGGGTGTGGTGGTGCCACTGCGCAGGAAGTTCCAACCATATACAAGGTGTGGTGGGAGTCCACTTCACTCGCGCTGCACCCATTTATCAGTACATAAATCTTTGGAGCCCAGCAGTGCTACAGCAACATTGTAAAGTTTTCCACATGCACAGTAGGGGGAATCACTGTGAATATAATTACCATGCCAACCATATTCCTGAAGTCCTGCAAATGCTCATTAAAATTACCACCACTCCTAAAGTCTATTAGTGCTCGGCAGCTGTGACACTGACTATGCTGCCCAGCTGATGGTGAGAGAGGAGGGAGCCCCCAGTTGGAGACTAAACACAGGCCCCTCTCATCTATTATTACACACCTGGGGCCTTATTTTGATTCATTCGGTCCTCCGCGCGTTCGCACAGAGGACCGATGTTTAGTGTCTGTGCAGGCGCGTTTCTGCGCATGTGCAGACACAGGGTGCATAGCCACAGGGTGCGTGCACCCATGGCAAACTTTCGATTCACGCACCGTACACGCCGAGGGGGGGGTGTAGAAGGGCGGGGGGGCAGCTCCATTAGCATATTGGAATCCCCAGCGTTACATGGGCGCTCCCATGAGAATGCTGGGCGTTCCCAGGCTAATGAGGCTGTGACGGACATGCAGGGGGCGGGCAGCTGACCTCACCGGATGTCAGCTGCCCGCCCTGTCCTTGCACAGGGCGCCCGCAGTTTAGAGTGGCTATATAGGTCACTCTGAAGTTGAACTGCGTGCACGGGAGAAAGCATTCGATGGTCGGGGGGGGGGGGCACGATGTGCGAGGGGGAGGGGGGACGGCTGGCACTGCGGGCGGAGGGCGGCATCTGATAGACTTGCAAGGCAGCGAATTTCAGTCAGAATAAGGCCCAAGGTGTGGGAGTGCAAAAAAACACATAATTATGACCAATCTTCAGGCTGCTCAGAGCCATGATCTACTGTATTTTGCAGGCATGGCTGAGCCATACTAGATGGAGACGCTCTCTTTGTTTTCGCCAGCGCACCAACTGCTGGTATCTGGCTGCTGGCATGCCGGCAAAACTTGCTGGGACCAGAAGAATTTTTATATTTCAGAATATTTTTAGATTTTAATAATGTATCTTGAGGTACCTTGCATATATTTTATTTGTGCATAAAACAAGGTTCCAAAACCTGAAACAAAGTTTGTGTACAATCTCAGGTACTGAATTTAAATGCCAGCAATCACTTTCTTGCACATATTTAGTGCCAGCTACATATCATGCCCTTAGTATTGCCAGTTACACATGTCCCCAGTTGTGCTTTTTGCAACAACAAAAAAAAATGTATGTATGGAATGTATGGTTTTTGGAATAATTTGGATAACGGATATTTGGATAAGGGATACTCGACCTGTATATACAAAAACGTATTAAAAAGCAATCATCACCCTATAAAATAAAGTACATTAAGTAGCCAAAGCTCATTTAGATCTGTGGATTGCTTATAGGATATGTTATATAAAATACGTTCTGTACTTTTGGGGTGTGACTATAGGGAGTTTTTTTTATGTGCATACACTTTTAAAATCCTACAATGTCTGTATAAATGAGCATCCATGAGCACATTCTTTAAAAATTGGACTCCCGTCAGGTCAGTGAGTGTCCCATCTTCTCCTTGTTGTCATGGTGACCAGGCTCCCTCACACAGCAAAGGAAAAGAGAAGCACATATTGTACTATGGTATGCTGATTCTTAGGGGGATATCTTATTATCCCCAAAGCCATTTCACATTATACAACGGCTGGATATCGCAATTAATGACTGATAGTCGTTATTGTGGAATCCAATTAGTAGCCACTAACAAACCCAGGATCGGACCAGGGCCATCTTAACAGCAGTTTGGGCCCCTGGGCAAAGCTATGCACTGGGGCCCTTACCTATTCTCCCCTCCTAGGGGTGGGGGGGTGCTATCAGCAGCAGCTTTGATATCCCACGGGTGGCAGGGGGTGCTCTATCTTCCACTCAACATATAGGACCTGGAGCAGTAACTTCTGCTAATTAGTCCTTTACTGCACAGGTGGTGGGAGGGAGAACACTAACGTGTGGAAGGGGGCACTGAGCTGAATGAAGGGTCCCTTGTAAATGACTTCCAGGGAGGTAGGGGGTGTTTTATACGCTGGGGAGGGTTGGATAATGGAGTGGGCTTAATATTCATCATTTTCCAGTAAAAGGGCAGCTTGTTTGACTGCAGATATCGCCATTATCTGGAAATAGATTTCTTAGTCTTCAATAGTATAAAAACCTAGAGTCCCACCTTTCAGGAGGTGCTGGGAACTTGGGGATCAGAGATCAGGAGCCAGAGCAATCCATTGACAAAAATAAAAAACTGTACACCAGACATTTGGAGCTGGAGTAGTGACTGGCTGCTGGAAGGCTGATATCTCTGGTTCTGGGCATGATGGAGACAAGCCGCTAGTGTCGTCAGAAAGGGGAGAGTCCCAGCTTTTGGAATATACTCAGAAGAACTCTAAGTCAGAGAGAACCTGATAAATATGACTGGGAAGTGCAATTAACAGGTCGGATGTGGACTGCTGCTTTGAAGTTGTATATCTCCAGTTCCCCAGGGCCGATTTAAAAAAATCTGGTATCCCTGGAAAAAGGGGAACCTCAGCTATCAGCATAGGGCCCTTAAACACCTGGGGCCCCTGGGCAAGTGCCCATTAAGCCCATACGAAACGACGGCCCTAGATCGGACAAAAACACGTGCTTTGCATAACTCAGCGGTTACTGTGGGAAAGGTGCCGGTGTCAGGGCTTATAGGATAGTCCCGCCCTAACCTATTAGCAGTGGTAAATAAACGCCACTAATAGGATATACTTCATAGTTGGAAGCAAAGCAAGAAAGAGCATGTAACTGTGCACTTTGGTAAAACCATGCAGCCGGCATTGCAGGTAAGATACTTCCATCATGTGCAGAGATTTAGATGTAAGAGGGGTGTGTCCAAACTGAAATCTAAATTAGGGATGGTCATCAAATGGGCATTCTTATATTACTTACTTTCCTCAATATCAATCTCTTCACATTGCTGAAATGAATATACCACAAATATGATCACATCCTGCCTGTATGTCTAATTGTTCCATGTACAGTATCTCCCTGTTCCTCTTTCTGAGAATTGTAAAAATATAAAATATAAGAGAGAATATCACTGAAAATAAGGGCCTTATTCTGGTTCGGTCAGTGCAACGTACGTACGGTCCGTTTCCCGTACGCGGACGGTGAGCGTAAGTCCTCCCACAAAACATCCACATACGGACAGTCACAAACACCGACAATGGGGAGTGGCGTACACTTGAGCGTACGCCACCGTATACCGACGGGTCTCCTCTTAGACACCGTTAACTGGCGTGCAACAGAGCGTACGCCACCGTATATGGATGGGTCTCGTCTGTTTTCACACCGACATCTTCCGTATATCTGAGCGTACGCCACAGTGCATGGACGGGTCTCGCCTTTTTTCAATGGAAAACTCAGCGTGTGTCACCGATCGTGAGAGTGAGCGTACGTCCGTGCACGGTGGCATACCCTTCACATATATGGCACTGAAAATCTTGCCTTTGAACTATAATTAAGACAATTAATTATTCTAACTGTTATTCAATAATTGTTTTCTATTAACTCAATTGTGTACCTTAATAAACATCCTGATAAAACAACATTTGAACCCTCATTACATGTATATTTATTATGTTCTAATGTTGCATTTTAATCTCTATCTATGTTTCCCCACATTTGTTTTACTTTTAAATAAAGTTAAGTTGGTGTTACAGTGAAAAAGTTGACACATGTTGACTTCTGTGAATTGAGTGTCCTGCTTTTTAAAGTTTACAAAAACACTTACTGAATGGGTGTAGGTTATAAAATAACTACCTTGACATATGTAAGCAGGTCTTTGAATGAATCTTACCTAAAATTAAAACAACCTTTACATGTAGAGAAGTGTAGAAAGATATGCTTCCAATGTGTTTGAGGGCTGTGTGTGGCTTGCAGGTAGTGAAATCATGGTTTTCACTTAATAGGCTGCAGCATTGCTTATTACATTCAGGTGTAGTAATTGGCGTTAATTAGCAGACCCAGGCATCAGCTCTCATGTGGTATCTGTAGGGGTGGTCTGGAGCTATCTTTGGCATCCGCCTGTTTTTGGCCCAAAATGCACGGTGCGTTCGCTGATCGAGCGGTTGTAGCACCGTACATTTTTGGTTCACACCCATGTTTACGCCCAGTTTTCCTCATTATTCCAGCCGCTCCCCTAAAAACGCCCCCATGCCACCAACAATGACCATACTCTTGCGGACAGGTTTTTTTTTAAATTTCAACTTTATTTTCATTTTACGAAAGTCTAAAAACATTTTCTAAAACGACAGAATGCTTTACATGCAGTACCCTTATATCATACATTTTGGGGTACTCCTTAACATACATTGATTTTACATTTTCTTCTTATATCAAGGGGCGAACTCCACCTCTCCCTCTAATTTAATCTTAATTTAATTCATGTTAATTTCTATTTCCTCCCCCTAGAATTATATCACCCTTGTTGAATCTCTAGTGTTTTATATATCTCATCTTTTGTGCTCAGTTCTCTTCATCTTGTCTTTTGCCTACTTTCCCTTTTCCTATCTAGTTTATCTACATGCCTAATCACTGTATATTTACTTCTTCATCCTTACAACTCAGTGTGTCTGTACGTGCAACAGCTTATTCTCTTATTCGTGAGATACATGTGCCTCTTTCTGTAAATTTTATCATTAATTGTGTTATATTCCGTTTATTCTATTTTTACCTTTTATTACGTGTATCGTCTATGTGTGTCTGTACGTGCACCAACTTATTCTCTTATACGTGAAGTACATGTGCCTAATTCTGTATTTTTATCATTCACCATGTTATATTCCTTTTATTCTATTTATACCTTTTATTACGTGTATCATCTATATACTTAACTTTTTCCCTTATCTCAATATAGTATCATACACACATCAATTTCTCCTTATTACCACTATTTTAGTGTAGTCCCTCTTTCCACAGGAGCCGTGGGATTCGCCCCTTGACTTACATTTTTTTCCACTTCTCTCACTTTTTAAACTACTCCATTTACTTATATTTCATTCCCGAGTTTCGAGTACGCATTTCAGCATTCTTGCCATTACATATTCCTATATCATTTACTACTAATTTCTTACCCTTCCACCCTCCCCCCTTTAGGTTGATTTGAACTTTTAACTTCTTTCCTTTTTTCGTGATGAAATTCTGGTTACTTTAATTTCCATTAATTATTACTTCCCCCTCCTACATCTTCCAATTATTCCAAACTTTATAAAACGTGCTTATCCTCCCCCTTGCCATATACATAAATTTTTCATGTGTCATAGCAGCATTCATCAGGGCTTTCCAAGTATCTATGTCAGGGCCTTCTTTAGCCATCCATTTGCGGGCTATAGAAGTTTTTGCAAGGGTGAGTGCTATAATAACAAATAATCTACAATAGTTTTCCATTGACCCCTTCTTTATACTAGATAATACACAAACGGATGGTGTAAGGCTTTCCCTAGGAACTCTTCTGATCACTAATTCCTTAATCACATCTTCCCAAAATTTATTTACCTCTGGACAGGACCAGAGTAAATGCCAGTAGGTACCTATATTATTAGTACATTTAGGACAATTAGCACTGTCTCTACCCCCTATTCTATACAGTAACTCCGACGTCATGTACGTCCGATGGACTATAAACAACTGAATCTGTTGCTGACTCACTTGACTAGTTGCTAGGGTTACGTTAACAAGGGTATCTTGCCATTCCTGTTCAGGGATGGGGCCTAGATCTACCTCCCATTTAGTCTTTAGTTCCCTCAGCTCATCCCTATTGATTTCTTGGCCGAGGGCCCGGTATATATAGGATACCTCATGCCTACTTGGACATCTCTTAAGTAATTTTTTAGTTGCTGCATGTTCTATTTTCGGGCCAACCCTTCCAAATTGAGTATTACAGGCATGTCGCAATTGCATATAATGAAACAAATATTTATTGGGAAGTGTAAATTCAATTTTGAGGGACTGGAATGATCTCAACTCCTCATTTTCATATAATTGCCCCACGGCTTTAACCCCTTTCACTCCCCATATCTTGTCCATTTGTAAATTCCCTAACTC
This sequence comes from Crinia signifera, assembly GCF_055691185.1. Taxonomy (NCBI): domain Eukaryota; kingdom Metazoa; phylum Chordata; class Amphibia; order Anura; family Myobatrachidae; genus Crinia; species Crinia signifera. Next base: position 141,592,225 of record NC_139222.1, on the reverse strand, counting down.
TGTTAATACTCTAGCTCCGGCCAGAGGCATTTCCGGGTCAATTCCCTGAGTTCCCAGTATTCCTTCCACCTGCTTCCATACCAAATTCATCTGTCTAATAATTGGTGGCCATTTCCGCCTTATGTTGCCACTCAACAACATTTCCAAAGGTGTGAGCCCGGGGGTTAGAATCCTAATTATCTCACTAAAACCATCCTCTTCTATCCCACTTTTGGTCAGGTTTCTTAGATGCGCCAGTTGTGTGGCTAGATAGTACAGCCAGAGGTTAGGCAATGCCAATCCTCCCTCCCCTTTTGGCCGGGTTAAGGTTTTTAACTTTAATCTTGGTCTTTTATTAGACCAGATTAGGGATGATAATAATCCTTCTATCTGACGAAAAATCCGTCTTGGTAGATAAACTGGGGAGTGGTGTAGCACGTATAAAACCTTCGGCTGTACTATCATCTTGACTAAGTTGATTTTCCCCGTTATCGTTAAAGGAAGACGTCCCCAAGGCTCTATTTTAGATTTAATATACTCAATTTGCGGGCCTATATTCAATGCCTCAAACCTTGAGGTATCCCTCGCGACCCTTATACCTAGGTACTGGAACTCTTCAACCCATTTAAGTGGGGCCGGAGCTGTAATCAACGGGGGGCATGGGCCCTCAAGGGGTAATATGCAGGATTTATTCCAATTGATGTTAAGGCCTGAATATCCCCCAAATCTCTCCACAGTCCCCACCACCTCCGGAACTGCCTCCAAGTGATTGTGTACAAAGAGCAGGATATCATCTGCGTATAACGCAATTCGGTCTTCTTTTTTCCCAATATGAATTCCCTTTATTATTGTACTTTCTCTTATGAGGCACGCCAGAGGCTCAATGGCCACTGCAAAGAGACCGGGGGACATCGGGCATCCCTGCCTTGTACCCCTTTTAATCTCAAAACTCGGGGATATATAATTATTAACTGATACTCTTGCGGTTGGGCATGAGTACAGTAATTTAGTCCAATTGATAAACGCCGGGCCGATCCCAATCCATTCCATAGCCTCCCACAAATAGGTCCATTCAATAGTATCGAATGCTTTGGCCGCATCGAGTGAAATAACAGCCGCGGCCTGTCCTTCCTCCTGCTGTATTTGCAGGTGAAGGAACAGTCTTCTCAGATTAGAAGTTGTGGACCTTCCCGGCATAAAGCCGGCTTGGTCACTATGTATAACTTCTATTAAAACCTGACTCAACCTATTTGAAAGGACCTTAGCCAAGATCTTTACATCATTCGTTAGGAGGGATATTGGCCTGTAGGACTCCACCTCTTTGGGATCTTTATCTTTTTTAATAATTACTGTTATTAGAGCTTCTGACATTGAAACAGGAAGTTTTCCATGTGAATATACTTCATTGAATAGAGTCAGGAACCTAGGCGAAAAAAAACTACTATATTTTTTATAGATTTCTTGGGGAATTCCATCCATTCCAGGCGCCTTCCCCCCTGGAATGGAGGCTATTGCCGCATTAATCTCTTCCAAGGTTATAGGGGCGTCTAGGATTTCCCTGGAGACAAGGGACAGGGTTGGATGACTTATGTCAGCTAAATAAGTTCGAATCTCCTCAGGGGTATGTGTCTGATTAGACTGGTATAGTTGGGAATAAAATTGTCTAAATTTCTCAGCTATTTCAGGTGTCTGGTAGACCGAGCTTCCTTCTTTTACTTTAATTTCTATTACCGTATTTGCAGGTCTATCCTGCTTTACGATTCCTGCTAAAAAGCTCCCAGGCCTATCACCTTCAACATATCTTAAATGCCCTGCGTATAGTTCCCGTATTTTTTCTTTCTCCTCTAGGTATTGTCGCCACACATCTTGGGCCTCCCTCCAATACTTTTTGTTTTCCTCAGTACTACTAAGGAGATACACTGATTCCAAGGTATTACATTTTTTTTCCAACTCCTGCTCCTTAATCCGGTATGATTTTTTAAGTCCCGCTATCTCCCTTATCAATGTTCCCCTGACGCTGGCTTTGAAAGCATCCCAGACTACTTCAATGGGTGCTGATCCGTTATTAGTTAAGAAGAATTCATGCCACATAGCTTCTAGTTTTTCCCCCTCCTCCAATTGTGTCAACCAAAATGTATTCAGTTTCCAAAAGGTAAAACCCCTTTTATCACCCAGGTTCACTTTACACAGTATTGGGGAGTGATCTGAAATTCCCCGTGTTAAATAAGTGACTTCATGGGTATTCGGGATTAACTCTTCGGAAACCAAAACTAGATCAATTCTTGACAATGTGTCATAGGAACTCGAAAAACAGGAGTATTGCTGTATTTCCGGGTTTTTCTCCCTCCATACATCCCGAAGTCCCATTTCCTTTATAATTTCTGAGAATCCTGTTTTCCGTATTGCACCTCCCGTATTCCTTGCTCGCTTCCTATCCAAACTGGGGTTCATAACATTGTTAAAATCCCCCAACATTACAATGGGTACATTAGGATACAGTGCCATGAAGTCTGCTGCTGCTCTCAACACCTCATAGCTAAACGGTGGTGGTATATATACAGCCATCAGCAGCAGAGTCCTGGGTCCAATTCGAGATTTAAGAAAAATATATCTACCCCATTGGTCAACCACTATCTTATCCATGGTAAATGGGACCCCTCTACGTACCAACACGGAGACCCCCCTAGAGGTGGAGGTGTGAGTTGAATGGTAAGCCCATCCTATCCAAGATTTTTTTAGTGATAACACCTTACCACCTTCCAGGTGGGTCTCCTGTAGGCAGATTACATCTGCAGCCTGTTGACGAATGTATCTCATGACAAGAGCTTGTTTTATTTTATTATTCATTCCCCTCACGTTCCACGTGAGGAAACTATAATTTACCGACATTCACCTTTTCGGTTGAGGGCACAGCCGAAGGGAGTTAAATTTCTTCTTAGTAGCCATTTCATAGCGGAGAAAAGCTTCCCATTCTTCATCAACCTAACCCTTTCCCCCCCTCCCCCTTCCACCCCCCTCCCTGCATGCCCTCCCTCTCTTCTATCCATGACATGCTTTATACCCAGTCCTACCCACCCCCCCCTCCTCCCTTTCCTATCTACATCAAGCTGTTTTGAGGCAATCAATTTAATGGCTACAGGTTGGGGGCTCTCCCCCGCTCCCAAAGTCATCATATTTCTAAGCTTCCCAACAAGGACCAACCAATCTTCTCTTTCTCCCTCCCACTCCTTTCCCTCCTCCTCCCCCCTCCCACCACCCCTCCTGGCACTGTTCTTATCTTTTTCAATAAAGGGAGAGAAAAGAACAAAAAAGAAAAATAAAGATACCTGACATTAGACCACTTCTCTATCACCAAGCAACAAACCATCTCATATTGTACTGCATACCCCCCAAAGGGAAAGAGAGAGAGAGAAGGAGGGGAAGAAAAAAAAAAAAAAAAAAGGAAAAAAAAGGGGGGGGGGGGGAAGAGGGGAGGGGGGAAGGGACAAGGTATGAAGTAAAGAACCCCAATTATAATTCATTGGGGTTCTTTACTTCAGGTTTATTCGCATGGAGAGACCCGTCCGTGAGTGAGGTCGCTGCACCTGTGCATTGCGAAAGCTACGCATGCGCAGTTGAGAAAAAAACCCGATCTGCCCGCATACGGTCCCACCGTATCGAGCAGAATAAGGCCCTAAGTTACCGGATCCCAAAAGAATCTTATTGTTTAAAGAGAGGACCGGCATGTGTCTAGAATTGTGTTATTTGAAGCAAGACAGGGTTGAAGCATATCAGGGTTGCCTACTTTTAAAGTCTCCTCTTTGGGAGAAGTCTGGAGAGGAGACTGTCAGCAGCACTTTGGGGGTGGGGCCTGATCTAGACATCATGCAATTTGTATCTTGAAACCCTCTGGCAAAGAGCAGCGATTTCCCATGGAGGTTAAAAAAAATAAATACAGTTGTGCTCATAAGTTTACATACCCCAGCAGAATTTGTGATATTCTGCCCATTTGTCAGAAAATATGAATGAACACACTTTTCTTTCACTCATGGTTAGTGGTTGGGTGAAGCCATTTATTGTCAAACAATTGTGTTTACTCTTTTTAAATGATAATGACAACAGAAACTACCCAAATGACCCTGATCAAAAGTTTACATACCCCAGTTCTTAATACCATGTATTGCCCCCTTTGACATCAATGACAGCTTGAAGTCTTGTGTGGTAGTTGTGGATGAGGCTTTGGTCTCATCCCTCCAAATGACTTTGTTCCAGAAGTTTTAAAGCTTGTCTCTGTGCCGTTTGGAGTATTGTAAGTGGGATGCATTGTGGCATGCTATGCTTTGCATAGTAATGGCTTTTCTTCTGGCAACTCGCCCATGCAACTCATTTTTCTTCAAATGCCTCTTTATTGTGCATCTTGAAACAACCACACCAATTGTTTCAGCTGAAGTTATTTGTGTATTTTTCTTTGCATTACGAACAATTTTCCTGACAGTTGTGGCTGAAGTTTGGGTCTACCTGACCGTGATTTGGTTTCCACAGAATCCCTCATTTTCCACTTCTTAATAAGAGTTTGAACACTGCTGGTTGGCATTCTCAATTGCTTGAATATCTATTTATTAGAGATGTGCAGGCTCTGATTTACTCTGATTTCAAAGCAGGATCTTATTGGCTATCAACTGTCAACAACTATCATGTGATTTGGGATAGCCAATAAGATCCTGCTTTGAAATCAGAGTAAATCAGATCCTGCACATCTCTACTATTTATATCTTTTTCCTGTTTTATACAGTTCAATTACCTTTTCCTGCAGATCCTTTACAATTCGTTTGCCTTCCCTATGACTCCTTGGTTATTAAAGAAATTTGCGTATGGTACTTATTACACTAAGCAGGCAGTTGATCAAACTTGCCTTCAAATCTGGCTATTGCCGTAAACATAAATCCAATTAGTACATCATTTACGCTGAAGGTCTCAGCTTGTATCAGCAATTGACCGTTACACCGCTCGCTCGGTCTGTCTCTGCTAATACTGCTAGTACTATGCGCGCATATGACAAGTGGTTGCGGCCGCACCACATAAATGTGAAATCACAAATCCTATGTACTAATTGGATTTATGTTTACGGCAATAGCCAGATTTGAAGGCAAGTTTGATAAACTGCCTGCTTAGTGTAAACAGTACCATACGCAAATTTCTTTAATAACCAAGGATTGTCTTTGTATCCTATGGTAATTAAGAAATGCACTCCCTGGCTGTTTATGTATGCAGCAATAGTCTCTTTGATGTACAATACAGGATATTAAAACAGTCATAGTGTGTTTTAAACAGTGCAACACTGTTTCTTTGTCTTGCCACAAGAGTAAGAATTATTACAATATAACAAAAAGAAATAGGATCATTTCCTTGGTTATAGAGACCCTGTAAGCATGCAACAGTTTCTGGATAAATAAATAAAACTACCAGAGACATTTAAAACACACACAATATTTCCACACGTGCTGTTTTAACACGCACATTGTTTTCACTTGTCTGTTTATGTATGTATGTTTCTTCTTTTTAATATTTTTCGCTAAGTTTTTAATAATCAACATTAAAAGTTATATCTTATTGTTCAATTCTTCTTCTTGAGGTGCATCGCACTATAGACACTACTTTTTCTTTCCTAAATAAACGCTTTTTTCCCTCAGAGGTTTCCCATCATGCAACCAAAATATGCCTCAAATAGTGAAGAAGGTTTATTAAACTTTTTAGAAAAACAATTTAAAATATGAGTGTAACAATGGACTCTCACCAATGTGTTAATGTCCACAAGAATTGCAAACCAAGACAGCATAAGATGTAAAGCCTCATGCATCCCCGGAAACTGTCAAGATGTTCCACCTGGCGTTTGTCCACTGCTACCAGCCCTTGCTGGTTTCAAGTTGAGAATCTTTAAATTTGTGAAGTTGACAATCTCTAAAACTATGGTATGTATGTGACTTGTGGGAGTATTGCAACATCTGAGTCTGTGCCTACTAGCTCAATGTGACACTTTCAGGACTGTTCTCTAATCTGCATTGTACAGAATTCAGGTCCTCTGAGACAAGAAGTATATGTAAGTATATGTAAGGAGAGGTTAAGATGGCTCTTGTGGTATAGTCTGCAGGATTGCAAGCAGTAGATAAATAGTGCAGGATTGCAAGCAGTAGATAAATAGTGCAAGCAGTAGATAAATAGTGCCACTGCTTTGTATTGTTGGATCTCCTCATTCGCAGTACCCAATTGTTGATGATTATTGACCTAAAAATGGAATCACCTGGGTTTGTTGTATATGTAGCCTTATGGGGTATACACACATAGGGGGTTATTCTAGTCCATTCTTTCTGACAAAATCCTTCTTAGATGGACAAAACCATGTGCACTGCGGGTGGGGCAGATGTAACTTGTGCAGAGAGAATTAGATTTGGGTGGGGTTTTTCTTCAAAGTGAGATCTATATTGCAGTGTAAAATCATGCAGTCAGTATTTTCCCTGCACAGAAACAAAAAAACTCACCCAAATCTAATTCTCTCTGCACATGTTACATCTGCCCCCCTGCAGTGCACATGGTTTTGTCCATCTAAGAAGGATTTTGTCAGAAAGAATGAACTAGAATAAACCCCAAAGTGATTTCCGCCCCATTTCTAAGCACTCTGACCAGATTGCTTAGAAATGGAGCGTAGGTTGCTCCATGTGTATGGCCCCTGATGAAGACAATGTGTGGTCCCACACGCCACTATCACCTGACTAGATTTTGATGGCATGCGGTATACATCTGGTCATCGCCAGTGTTCTCTGGTGCAGTGATGTGTGCTGGGTGATCTGTGCTTAACTAGATCGCTCAGCACAAAGCTCCCATCGCCCCATGTGTGCGGGGCTTTACACTACTTTACTAATTGTGTAGAATTCTGTTTCTGAGCAGCAGAACTCTGATTAAATGAGTTGAGGTAGCCCTAAAGCTAGTATTGCAGCACAGAGTTCTAGTTTGGGCACAGTGTGCTCTGGAAGTAGTACCAGTTTCGCTTTGCTTATTACAAATTCAATGGGCGAGTGTCCTTTTAATGTCTACAATTTAAAGATACGCAACATTTGCAACTGCTTGGATTTAAGCATTAGATAATACATCCTCTGATTTTGTATTTCTGTAAAAGATACAGGAGCATATGGAGGTATAATATAAAGGCAGAGTATTTTCCCTTTCTTCTCACAAATCCCTTCTCTGTTGAGGCAGTGGTGTGTCCCAGCAAGATGACTCGCAGGTTAGGTCTCTGAGCATGGCTGTACCATGAAGAGGCAAATGGAGTTTCAAATTCTAAGGGGTCATAGCAGACAAGACTGAGTAAAAAAAATAAGTAAATAAAAAAATAGGAGGATGAGTGCTAATTAAAAGGAAAGAGAAGACAAATATAGAAAATAAAAGCACCTGAAAAGAAAAACTGGGTTAATAAAATGTATACAGCTCTTCTGAGCTAGAAGTGAGAAGTCCGTGGGGCTGTGCTTTCCCTACCTCTAACACAAGCTGCCAGAGTTAGCCGTGACTGAAGGCTTTAGAAGCGGCTTGCAGAATCAAGCCGCTAGTCTTCAGCGCTGTCCGGGTCTGTGTTGGTGACGTCACCCGGCAACAGCGATCGCGGCTCCGGCTTCTGTGCTGGATGCGAGCGGGTGCAGGGCAGTGGCGTAACAAGAATTTTTGCGCCCATGGCCTCTCTGCACCAGCCGCCACCTTCCAACAGAAGGGGGCACGTGTGCACAAGATGCTCACGCGCCCTGTTCTGTCAGAGCTCTCCGCTGGCTCCTCCCAGCTTCCTCGCAGCCCCCACTCCCTGCCCATCTCCCACTGAAGTGGAGATGGGCAGGGAAGCCGCTCCCCACTGCATTGCTGATGGGGATGCACGAGCCTGTGAGTCTCTTGCGCATCCCTGTCAGATAGAGATCCTGCCCACCAGCCTGCGCCAGTTCCGGACATCTGGCTATCCTGCAGGCTGCCTGACAGGCACTCCATCTGTATTTTGTGGAGTCTGGGATTACAACATGCAAGCATTTCTGTTGACTTTTGAAAAGGCGGAAGCTGTCTCCTCTGTTAGCGTAGATTTGAAGTCATCCACATAAAGATATTTTTCTATGAGTTGTTTCACGTCAGAACTATGGGGCCCATTCAGACCCATTTGCTAAGGGCTGAATTAGTCTCTGATTGGGGTTTGCGCATGCTCCATAGTGGGAGGGAAGGGGACTGGAGCAGGGGAACACCCACATTTTATGGGCATCCTCATTAAAATGCTGGGCCTTCCACTGCGAACTCAGGCATGTCGATGCCTACAATACAATATTTGTAAGGGTGTCCTTGTCTCTGAGACAAGCGAATCCTGGGAAATTCCTTTTTTTCTCTCACAATAGAAGCAATGTAACATTTGTTGAATGTCTGCTGTGAAGGCAATGGGGTCCATTTGGAAACAGATACTGTAAGTACTCAAATGAGTTTGTTGTTTAGATCTGGTCCTGTCAGGAGAACATCATTTCAGGCGGGGTCAGGGAACTTTTTACCTTTAACCCCTAAATATATTCCAATACGCTGACGTTGCTCCAAAGATTTCAAAGGAAGGGAATCATATAAATACCCACTGTACCCCCAGAAATTGATGATATATCCTGCTAGTACGGTACACAGCCTGGCAGCCATTGATGATGACTATCATGTATGGCTGTGTGTGGTATAAAATGTGTACCACACACAGCCATACATGGCAATCATCATCAATGGCTGCCGGGCTGTGTGTGGTATAGCCATTGATAATGTGATGTCCAGGCAGCTATTAGTGTCAGGGTACTTATGTATTATCTGGACTCCCATGTTAAATGCACCCCATTTTTTCATACCCCTACTATCCAACTACGCATGGAGTTGATTTTATATAGTGTGGCGAGCGCAGCGAGCCACCGTGCCCGAAGCGTGGCGAGCGCAGCGAGCCCCGCGAGGGGATGCGGTCTCATAAGAAAAACGGGAGCCCAGATATTACATAAGTACCGTGTCAGTATTTCAAGATGATATAGTGGCAATCTGTGCATTTTTTTCCCCTAGACTAGAGATGGGTCTAGACAAACAAAGCCCCCTAGGGGGTAATAGTGGCTCTCAGCTGGTTGGATTTCACTTGAGCAGCTGCTAGTTGGCGGCAGTCCCCTAAAGACTAGAACAAGGCAAAAAGAAGAGGGGTAGAGAAGCAGCGCTAAATGTGTTAACACCAATTGCTAAAAATAAATCGGACTGGTTTTACATATAAAGAAACATTTCAATAAATTATGACCAATATTCAAATAAAACAATGTATACAATAATGAATAAATGACTGGAAAAATGATGGTGTATTTTTCCTTATTCTTAAAAAATGCTAGTGCACTAGACTATAAAACAACCTTTACAGTTCCTGGTAAAACTTGAGTTGAAATGTGTGGATCTGTCCATTCCTATTATGCCCTGGTTAACATTTCCCAAAGGTAAATAAAGTGGTGTTTGTTACCGTTCACCATGTGTGGGCACAGTCCGGCTCTGTTGTTTGCCTCCTGGGCAGGTGTTTTCTGGGCTGGTTCAAACATGGGTCCAGTTCACCAAAGGAGGATAGCTAGCGGTGTGGGGGTTGATGTATAAACCTCCTGTGCTGTAGTCGGCAAAAGGTTTCAGGGCTGGTTCGGATAGGTCCAAATGAAGCAATGTCCAAGAATGAATACCAGGATTCTCTGAGGAGTGTACTTATTCTACAGAATCTGAGGGGTGCCGGACAGTTTCCCGACAGTCAGGATCCCGACAGTCATTACCCCGACGTTGGGATCCCGTCAGTCAAAACCCCGATACTTGGGGTCCCAACAGCCACTGGCTAGTCTCCCTCGTGGTGTTCAACGACCCCCATAGAGGGAGAATAGAATAGGTGGCAAGTGTAGCGAGCCACCGTGCCCACACCATGGCGAGCGCAGTGAGCTCACAAAGGGCTTTGTTGCGCTCTCCCCGCTGTCTGAGTCCGGCCAGTTGGGATCCCGACTGTCGGGACCATAAACCACACCTGAATCTGAGGAGTGTACTTAACACAACTCTAATCTGACCTGATTTATTTTGGGTGATATACTCCAAACAACTGCAGGTACTAGCATTATTCTGTATCTTTAAGAATCGGGGTTATCTTGGCACGTCCTTTGCCCATAAAAGAGAAGAAATGATCTTCCATCTCTGGTTTTCTGTGAGAGTTGTTTTTACATGAAGATGAACATTTACGTACTTGCTCTGTTATAGGCTGTGTGCCTGGAAGGGTAGAGCTGAAACCCAGCTGCTGGCATAATTCTTTCACTAGTCTGTCCTCTATGGACATTGCCACCTGGTTATCCTTTTTGGTTCTTTGGAAGACTGTGTACCCGAGATGATCTTGGTTGTCACTAGAAGAGTCTATGCCCGTACAGTGTGGAAATTCTTTTACAAGGAAGTGATTGTGACATGGCAGGAAAAGAGGTGGGCATCTGTTTTAAAACACAGGAAAGCATTCTATTAACAGAAGCTGGTTTGTGCACATCTCCAAGACATACTTCTCATATTACGACTCATCCTTGGTGGGATCTGGGTGATAGGTCGACATGCACAAGATCGACATAGACAAAATATTGACGTGGCAATGATTGACACGTTTTAAATCTTATTTCATACTTTACCATCCATGTGGATTACGATTAGAAACAGTAAAGTTGCCTGATGGTGGTAAATAAAGTCCCGAGACATGGCAAACAAATATAAACACAAATTATTTTTTCACATGCTCAAGTGTCGACATTGACCTAAAAAAGTGAAACCCTTGTGTCAATCTCTTTTGTAGGCTTTTTCCAGTGTTGTCATTGTGTTTGTTGACTTAGACATTGTCAACCCTATGATACCCATCCTCAGTATAGAGAGAGGTGGGTTGCGCCAATCGCACAGGACAATATTTATTTCTTGAAAGAGGACCCCTCCAATAACAATATGAATGATCTTAATTTGGAAGTGTGCTACCACTAGATAATAGGACTATTGACAATAGAAAGAAGAAAAAAGTTTGTCATATGCACCTGATTATATTTAAAATAAAACTTTTTATATAAAAAAAAAAATTTATATATATAAAACGGCAAAATAAAAAAAGAAACACGTGATACATAGAATAGAATAGAATAGAAAAGGTGTGAAATAAAAATAAGGTTGCGGGCAGGCAGTGCACTGAAAATGTTGTCACCCACTAGCGTCTTTCTGGCTATTAATAAACACCTTTTTAATGTATATATATTTGATATATTTGATATATATTTGATAAATTGTGATTATCAGCAAAAAATATTTATATGATGTAAAGAGAGCCTCTCAAAAATATGCAGCAGTATATGTATTGGTATTTGTAACATGCTCACTGGCAGCATTGTTGCAATAAAATAGTTACTTTGTTGTTGCTTAAGGTCCATACACGCGATTTTGCCCAGTGTGTATGGAAAGCCGCTCAAACTTGGTGTTTTGAGCAGCTTTCAGCTCAAAATCGCCCAGTGTTTATGGGCCTTAACTTTCACCATCCTCAGTATAGATGTTGAGTATAGTGTGCTATGTGTGACCATTAATCAGACTTCTGGCTTTGTGGACTCATAGGATATCTCTCCCGATAGCACAGAGGGAAAATGCAAGAGCAAGCTCTGAGCACTAAGGGCCTTATTCTAGTTCATTCTTTCTGACAAAATCCTTCTTAGATGGACAAAACCATGTGCACTGCAGGTGGGGCAGATGTAACATGTGCAGAGAGAATTAGATTTGGGTGGGGTTTTACTTCAAAGTGAGATCTATATTGCAGTGTAAAAATAAAGCAGTCAGTATTTACCCTGCTCAGAAACAAAATAACTCACCAAAATCTAATTCTCTCTGCACATGTTACATCTGACCCACCTGCAGTGCACATGGCTTTGTCCATCTAAGAAGGATTTTGTCAGAAAGAATGAACCAAAATAAGGCCCTATGTGAGAGGGAAGGCGCAGTACAGGGGCAGTGGTGAAAGAAGATGTACCCTTAAGTGGTACATCCAGTAAACAGGAGGTGGGATGCCTGGTGGTGGGTGCGGAGAGTATGGCCCATGGGAGAATGTACGGACAGATTGTGAGCAGCAGTTAGGAGGGATACAGACCAAAGCTGTGATAGCGGTTGGGTTGGGCTTTGTGGAAAGGAGAATGGGGTCCATGGAGAGAGTGAGAAAGAGAGAGCAAGGTGAGACAGAGCAGCAGTAATAAGTAATTGCGGAATATAGACCAGAGCTGCAATGAATCTGGAGGCATGGTAATGAAAAGGAGATGGGGTCAGCAAAGGGGTAAGGGCCAGATGTATCAAGCTTCAAAAAGTGATAAAATGGAGAGTGATAAACAACCAGCCAATCAGCTTCTACCTGTCATTTTTCAAACCCAGCCTATAACATGACAGATAGGAGCTGATTGGCTGGCTGTTTATCACTCTACATTTGATCACTTTTTGAAGCTTGATACATCAGGCCCTAAGAGAGCTCAGAGAGAGTACAAGAAACATGAGTCCCCTCAAGGGAGGAAGGTGAAAGGGATATGAGGAGGAGGAGGAGGCAGTGGTAAAAGGTTGTTACTCAATGTATGGTGGATATGGGAATGGCTAGAGAGTAGCTGCTGCTTTTTGTACCCAATAACAACGAAACTGCTACTTGGCTGACAGCACTAGATGAATGCAGGGCGATGGCCTGGGGAAGGCAGAGCTTTCACACCCAGGAACAGCAAGCAGCAGTGCAGCAATGCCTGCTGTAATATATATTAGTAGTGCATTAATGTATGCACCGCTTTACAAAGCATATTTAGTCATTCAATCAGTCTCTGCCCCAATCGAGCTTACTATATTCTCACTCTATATTTTCTCACAGACACACGAGGGTCAGTGTGGATCTAGGAAAGCACTCAGAGTGATTTCAGCTCCCCTCTGAAACACACTCTTTCATTGGCCACTGCATAGTATCTGGCAAAAAGAGAGGGCAGAGACTGCTGCTTAGTGACAGCAGCCTCCCCACATCCTCTCCAGCGTAGCCCACAGCAACGTATGGTGGGCTGATAATAGAGTCTGCAATAATTGTACTACGTATGCGATCAATCCCAAAGTATTGTACTATGCATGCAATCAATCTCAATATAATGATTTGTCGGACATGCCAAATCCAATCCACCTGATCCATTATTTTTTGGCCACATCATTCAGTGTATGTGTTGCCATGACTGCCTAACAAATATTTCCCTTAATAATTCTAACACGCACATTATAAGAAATGCACTCTTTGAGTAAAAATATTAGCTGCACCCGTCACAAACTGGTAAAATATATGCGAGGAGGGAATTGCATAGTATATGGGCAAGATAACTTATTAAATATAATTTTTTACTCATATATTTAGGTTTCTTGTCACCGACCTTGCAAAGCTTCAAACGGGCACTGAAAACTCACCTATTCATCAAAGTACACCCATCCACTGCATAAACTAGTCCTGCATAAACTAGCTGGTTCTCCGACCCCTTGCCTGTTTACATCCTGCTATTTAGCCACACCCACTTGCTTGCACCTCTTGTAATCTGTCTGTCTCCCCTTCCTACTAGATTGTAAGCTCCATGTAGCAGGGCCCTCTTCCCTCCTGTTGTTAAAGCCCTCAACTCTTCACATTTCACTCACAGCTGTCCTATACTCAAACACTCAGTGACCATCTTCGTCTGCATTCTCATCTCCATCATTGGCCTCAAGCCTCTTATAATATGTTTATTGAGTCCTCACTACTTCAATTTTTATCCTGTAATGTGTATTGAACTGTGGCGCTCTTTCTTTGTACTCCTAATTTTGTTATTTATTCAATGTTATGCCAAGTTTTGTCTCCCTGTACTGTTCCTTTGTACGGCGCTGCGAAACACTTGTGGCGCCTTATAAATAAAATTATAATAATAATAACTTAAATGTATTGGTACTCTTTACCTAGAACGGCGCCCACGATGTCCATCGCGGTCATCGGGGGTAAAAAATCGCGGGCATCGCGGCCATCGCATGCACTAAAAAAACGGGTGTGACGCGATGCCCGCGATTTCCCATAGGGATCAATGTTAAAAGTGTCAATGGACGCGATTTTTGTGTTCAATGCCTCAATGCCCGCGATTTTTCCATAGGAAACAATGTTAAATGGGCCACAGAGCCCTAATAGTCCCCCTGAAGCCAGAAATGGCCCGAACAATTGTTAACGCCACCCCACGATCAACGTGAACCCGAAGCGTGGCGAACGCAGCGAGCCCGCGAGGGGCGGCGGTACGCGTCCTCGGACCTTTTCATACTCCCACTATCCACGTCGGCGTGGAGTTGAGAATAGAATAGTGTGGCGAGCGCAGCGAGCCACCGCGCCCGAAGCGTGGCGAGCGGACGCCGATACCTTCACAGGTAAGCGCGTCCCTTCGCGGGCTTCACTGGTATCCGCGTCCCCTCGCGGGGCTCGCTGCGCTCGTATACCTGTGAAGCCCGCGAAGGGACGCGTTTACCTGTGAAGGTATCCGCGTCCCCTCGCGGGGCTCGCCACGCTTCGGGCTCGCTGCGCTCGGCACACTATTCTATTCTCAACTCCACGCCGACGTGGATAGTGGGGGTATGAAAAGGTCGGAGGACGCGTACCGCTGCGCTCACCACGCTTCGGGTTCACGTTGATCGTGGGGTGGCGTTAACAATTGTGCTGGCCATTTCAGACTTCAGGGGGACTATTTGGGCTCTGTGGCCCATTTAACATTGTTTCCTATGGAAAAATCGCGGGCATTGAGGCATTGAACACTAAAATCGCGTCCATTGACACTTTTAACATTGTTCCCTATGGGAAATCGCGGGCATCGCGTCACACCCGTTTTTTAGTGCATGCGATGGCCGCGATGGGCGCCGTTCTAGGTAAAGAGTACCAATGTATTCATTGGCTATCTCCACTAGACATTGTAAAGCTGTACTTGCATACCCAATAGATGGCAGGATATCTCTAAAAGCCTTTTTTTCTCTTCCCAGAATGCCATGAACCTTCCACCAGATAAAATAAGTGTTCTCCGGCAGTATGACCAAGACAAGAAATGGGAGCTGGTGTGTGACCAGGTAAGTTGATTTGCTGTGTAGATTGCATAGACCTCTCAGATAAGTACAACTGAGGCAATCATTTGTGGGCTACAACCAATAACTATGAGAGTGCAACATATCTAATTGCTAACATGAATATGAAAGTAAAATACTGCATCCTGGGGAATATTGGTTCATATCACAATATTGCTTGACATGGAGCTTGGCCAGATGACATATGCACATACAGGAAGTGGTAAGCGCCAGCAGCCTGTGGCTGAGAACAGCAAAGCAATGATGACAGACTATATCTATATGGGGTCTTATGAGGTATTCTGTCCATAGCTAAACACTCTGTTGTTTACATCTAGTTTTTGCCATGTTCTCGGGCATCTCCATATTTTCTCTCTGTAAAATCATACAGAATTACATTTTTACATGGACAAATAGGAAGGAATTACTACACGTACAGTACTCTCCACAACTTTAATAAAATGCAGTTTCATTTTCCTGACTTAAATCTGCCTATCATTTCCAAATCCATATCCGTTCTGGGGTCAGGAGACTTTCACCTGTTATCACCGTGTTACTATGGCTACTAGTACTGATCTGGCCTGTCAATTATATTCCTTGTATTCTACTATCAGGAGAGATTCCAGGTAAAGAACCCACCATCTGCCTACATACAGAAACTGAGAAGCTATGTGGACACAGGAGGGATCAGCCGGAAGGTAAGGTATAGAGCATGTCTGTAACATCCTTTTACTGTAATCAACTGTAATGAATGTATATACATGTCAGGCACCTGTGTGTCATTTACACTGTTTTTACACTGATTTTTACTTTTTGAAGGGTTTGTTTTGTGATTTCAACCAATCTGTGTAGTGTTGTGATGTTCTCCCATGTTTTCCTGGCTGTCCTCCAATGTTCCACAATAATACTGGTAGATCAACTGCAACCTCAGTCCTAATAGTCCATGTTTTCCAGATATTCTAATTGGTGCACAGGTGTATTAATGACTGGAATAGACATTTTAAATCAATCAAGCCAAGTGGTTCTTATATGTAGCCAAATTCTATGTTTCTATCACCATCACATTATTACACCTGTGATACTAAGGAGATCTGTATAACATGCAGTGTTAGCCGTCTTTGAGTTGGGAAACAATTGGCCATACAATTGTCCAATCTGGCCACTTTTCACCCGCTTCCAATGGATTGGGCCGAGAAATTTGTGGAAGAGTAGCCGGATCGGATGTGTTTGACATCTGATCTGATGTGCAGTCCTGTGTGCATCGGAGTCGGAAATTGGACCTGCTTGCAGGTTCTACCTCTGACACAGGCAGTCTATTGGCGGTAGGGAATGGGATTGCATGTGATTTCTGGGCGGTTCATCTGAATTCAAATGCAACTACTCCCTCCTAGAGGTTGCATAAGTGTATGGCCTTAACTCACTACTTACATGACTCCTTTGATGGACCCCAGTGTGTGAGTGTCTATATGCTTATATGTTAGTGAATTTAGGGGTAATTTATCAACACTTGGAGAGCTAAAGGGATAGATGTAAGAAGTATTGTTATGGGGGAGAAGTACCATCAGTTAATTTATGTGTGCTGATACCATTTCTCCCCTATGTATGAAGGAGGATACGCATGCTCGGTGACTATATTGGCGTTGCTAACAACAAGATAGCATGCCAATATACGGAGGACAATGTATGAATGGTCAAAGGCACCAACCATTCTGACATCTGCAGCTACCAATAGGTATCAGCAGAAAGGACAGTGATGTCCCAGGCCGTAGCGTCTGCTGGCTTCAGTCTGCACAGGAGATCACGTGAATGGGAGCTGGCCGGGGTAGAGACACAGTACATTAGGACTAGGCTGATGCGCTGCGGTAGGTCTGGTAGGATGGTTCCACTCCTCCACTTTGGCATCCAAAATTGTAATTTATCTCGACACAGCTGCTTTGTCTTGGTAAAGAGACAAAACAGGAAGCGTTATACCAGCTTGATAAAGGATATAATACATCTAATCCAAACTATCAAGCTCCTATCTGCCATTTTACAGGCGGTGTAAAAAAAATACTTGAACTGATTGGTTAGTACTTTATCTCTCTGCAAGCTTTATTAAATCTCCCCCTAATTATAACCATATAACTACTTGCTGGTTGGAATGAAAATCTAGTAATGCATGTGGCCAAATGATGATCAACCATTTTCTCCCACACCAAACATTAAAACAAATGAGTTAAATCAAACATGGCCATTTTTGTCCGTTTTCCTGTATTTGGGAGTAAATAATTTTCATTTGTGCACATTTATTGCCAGATTTTCATACCATTCAGCTAACTAGTTGGATGGCTGGACAGATAATCTTAATGTGTATGGCCAGATCTAGGGGGTATTCAATCTCCTGCAGCCATCTCCCGATGACAAGTTACAAGAAACCTAAATATTTGAGAAACCGAGAACGGCTGACCCCACATTGAATACCCCCCCTAGTCCTTTGATAAAGTACAAAACTACATTGTGGAAGCAGCTGCATACTGTCATTTTAGTTGCCTATTTTTAGAGGCACATACAGAAAGGTAGAGCTCATTGGGACCACTCTTTGCAGAAATGTTTATTTTCACAAAAACTACACCCACACACACCCCTAGAAATTGTTCAAGTGCAGAGTGATAACGTGCCAACCAATCCGCTCCTGCCATGTTACAGTCTGGGTTCGAAAAAAATTTACAGTCACAGGAGCAGGTTGGCTGATAGGTTATCACTTTCCACTTTATCACTTTTTGAAGCTTAGTACATCTGGCCCTCTGTGAGTTAATACATGCTGTAAATATATATTTTGTTTAGTTCAAGAGGAGGGTCCAGGAGTCAACCCAGATTCTGAGAGAACTAGAAATCTCCCTAAGGACTAATCATATTGGGTGAGTAATATAAGTTATCCCATGTAATACAAGGCTAACACTGCGCCTCACCTCTGTGAGGTGAATTTACCCTAGTGGCTACTAGATGATGCCCAACAGAGCAATTCAAGTGTTGCTCTGTTCTAGGGCCAGATCTAGACTGTTTTTATGGTTCAATATTAATGAAAAGAGATCATCTGGATGCAGTGAGAACTAAGGATGGACAGTATAAGGGGGTGATCGCCTCAATCACCCTCCCCCCCCCCGCCAGATGTGCCACTGCTCCACACAGCCACCAGTGTGGATATTACAGTTATGACTACTGCACTAAAAATGTTTACTTCTGCAATATCCAAAGCCTGGTTTTGGACCAGTAACTAAATCCCCTTTACTCCAATGATGCATAAGGTTTCACACAAAATTATGAATGTAACATTCTGCAGATGGCAATTGATGAGACAGCTAATGCTGCTTTCACACCACAAAACCTGCATAGACCAGGTATTTAAAACGTTTAAAAAAAAAAAAAAAAAGGGACAGAGCAAGTTTAACCCCTTTCCCATCGCATAATAATACCTGGTCTAAAGCAGCATCCCCCCCCCCCCCCCCCCCCCCGGGAAGCAGCCCCCCCACCAGGGAGGGCGAGGAGGCAGCGGGACATCCACTTCCACATCGGGCCCCCGCAGCCCGCTGCCCGCACTCCACTGCTGGAGGTATCAGCCACGGCCGCCCCGGTCCGGGACCTGCAACCAGGTACACCGGCTGGGACAGGGCAGACAGCTGCCCGCAGCCCAGCCTGAGCCGCCCGTCCCGCTCGCCTCCTCAGCGCAGTCCGTCTATCCATACACCCTGCTGCTGGGAGCTTCCCACTGCGCCGCCAGCAGTAGCAGCGGCCCCCACTCTCACCCCGGGCAAGGCAGGACACAGTGCCCCACACACAAGTGTCCGAGAGATGCGGGGATGCTGCTAGGGATCCCGCACTGCTCTTCAGACCAGAGGCGCTGGGTATACAGGGCAGCTGTGAGAACTACTAGTTCTCACTCCCTGTAGGGTCCCGCCACTGATATAATATACACTGCAGGGACCCCCAGCGCAATCATTCCCTTCCCTGCGCTGGGGGGGGGGGGGATACCGTTTCAGACCCGTTCTAGACACAAAAAAAAACCCGTTAAATATAAACGGTAAAAAAAGGGCAATATAACGGTTAATATGTGCGGTCTGAACGGGGCATAATTAGTTGTGGGTAGGCGTATGTCATAAATAAAATATTTAGCCGACAATTCAATTAGTGGTGATGTACAACCACAGTGCATCATGCAGCTTTGGTACGTGCATGTGACAGGCATTGGGAACCATTATTACTTCCGTGGCAAGCATATAATAAGCATCCAATGATAAAGCCTCAAGTACTCTCATGTTCACGTCATTACAGCACTGTTTTTGCACTGTAAATGCACTACTATAGACCTAATTCATGTTTTTAAGGAAAGCCGATGTTCAGACAACGGAGCAATTATCAGTAGACTGCGAATATGCTGTTATGGCACTGCACACATGCCAATGTACTTAGGCAATGCCGCTTGCAGTGAGAATTTAAATGCAGAGTGATTAACAGGAAGGAATTATTTGGTGGAGGTAATATGGAGTGGCAGCATAAAATGCAGACGTCATGGCTATTTTTGAGCTGTGTACCTGCCTTCAGCTGCGATCATGTACACAGAGGAACAAACCACTAGCATCTCTCTGCCACAGGCAGTCTGTGTGACATCAGACTTATTCTGGGCATCAAAGTTCCTCATTACTATGTCAATGCTGCATATGCGCACACAGTTGATGAGGACTTTACAAAGGCTCTGGTGGGCGAGGGCGTCTATATTTTTCTTAGCGGCAGTTTTGCTTGCGAGTCCGTAGGCTGAAAAATTGACAAATATGAATTAGGCCCTATGTTTTGTTCGGCGCTGTATTTTATGTCTGTTATTACTGCAGTACAGATGCTGTAATATCTAGCGGCCTTTGTATAACTTTGTCTTCCTGATCACAGGTGGGTTGAAGAATTTCTAAGTGAGAAGGTTGGAGGCCTAGATGCTCTAGTGGATTACCTGTCTTTTGCTCAGTGCACCTTCCCGTAAGTCAGCACCATTTTCAATATATTATACATATGATCAGATACTTAGACGGGTATGGATCATTCAGTCGACACTCCTTAGGTCGACACCAAAAAGGTCAACAGGCAGAAGATTGACCTTGACTGAAGGTCGACCGGGTCCTTAGGTCGACCGACGGAAGGTCGACAATGCAGAAGGTCGTCAAATATTTTTTGAGGTTTTTTTCTTATGCGTCTAGATCTAGACGTCTAGTTCTGGACACTGTCTAAGTGTACGGCAGCCCCTCACTATGCTCGCTGCGCTCGCCATGCTTCGGGCGCGGTACCTTGCTACGCTCAGCACATTATTCTATTATGCCTCCATGCCCTAGTGGATGGTAGGGCATGAACTACTGCCTGTTCTGGAACCACAGTGGGGAAAAAAAAAATCTGTGTCGACCTTCTGCATTGTCGACCTTCCGCCGGTCGACATAAGGACCCTGTTGACATTCTGCCTGTTGATCTTCCAGTGTCGACCTAAGGAGTGTCGAACTTTCTTGTGCCGACCTATCTTAGACTATGTATTTAACAGTTTTCCCCTACACACTGACTTTACCACCCTCCCCCCATGTCTAAAGCTGCCCATACACGCCCCAAAACGGGCGTGCTTTCCGTGCTTAATTAGCACGGAAACATTGCATTGCATTGCCTGTGCACACGTTGTGCATGCAATGCGATGCAATGTGATGAAGCACATACTTTTTGTACTGTGCGATGAGGTGCCGCGGGAGCGCGCACCTCAAAGCACACATCGGGACAGCCCGCATTGCAGTGTGTATGGGCTGCTTTACATGGATTTCATTTATTGGTACAAAGACATATTGGTAAGTGAACCTTTAACTAATATTGAACCTGGTTTTTGTGTGTGGTGCTTGCAATAGGGAATATGCATGTAGGTTTTATTGTGGCACAGATTGATGCAGGAGGGGACAGCCAGGTCAGTACAAGTCATCATGGGTGGGCAGTGCAGGGTCATGCATGCGTCCTCTCATCATCATGGTCCATGCCATTCAGTGCCCAGATTACCGGCATTCTAATGGGGATGGGGAGGGAGAGTCTAGAGCGCCACCTAGTTTTCCGAAGCTTCCTGGCCAGTTTGAGAGAGTAGGCAAGTATGGATTGAAATGCTGGAGTAACAGTCTCTAAAAGTACATCACAATGGCATATATTGGTGCTAAACACAGTGATTTTCTCTAGGAGAGACTCACCTAAAGCAACATGATGATAAAAGATTTATAGTATCTTCCATACAAACTGACTTCAGATGCTTAATGAATTCATACTTGTCATTATACAAAAAATATCCAGAAAATAATTGCGCACCTCTCACCGTGACTAAGGTGTGTATCTCTGAGTCTACCACACCCTCTGCAACATAACACCTAAAAAAATGAAATACACAAGCTATAGCGCTGTCCTATCTACTGTATATAACAATCAATAGGGACCTCTTTTTATTCAGAAGAAAAAATAAGTTTTCAACTCTAGTCCTCGATTTGTCATCTGGCACTCTATATCACACTTTTTAAGGCATATAGGGCCTGTTATTGAGGTGAGTTGATATACAAAGGGGACCTGTTTTGAAGTTTGTTTGGGTGTATTGCTGAAAAGTTGAAGGGAAGTTGTTGCATAAAAGAAACCCAGATGTGCACATAGGGCTTTTTTTGAAGGTCAGTATGCCCCCACTTTTGGGTCACCTGTATTACCACTGTGAGTGAGGGAGTCGGGAGGTCTTCTGGCAATCCACCCAGCGCACAAAGAGACCCTTGTGTGCACATAGGGCCTTAAACAGAGGTCAGTATTCAGTAATGTGCTTGGGCAGTGGCACCCAGAAAAATTTGGTGTTCGTACTACCAGGAAGGTTCGAAAGGGAGGAAGTATGCTGATCTATGTGTAAAAGAAACTCCTAAGTGCATATAGGGCATTACCACCAGATCAGTGTGGTGATATAGGGTAGATAGGACAGCGCTATGGTTTGTGTATTTAATATTTTTAGGTGATATGTCTATTTTTAGTACTAGCTTTAAGAGTGATAAAAAAAACCATAAAAGGTGCTAATACCGAAATACCGGTGCAATAAAAATAAAGGATATATTTGTCAACTTCATTTTGTACAACCATGAGTTTGAGCTATATTGTTTTAGTTGCCATGTAACAAATACTGTCCTCATCTCCCCATCTCTTCATTGCATTTTCTTTACCATTAAGCTCACTTTCTTTCACAGGTTAGATATGGAGAACTCAGATAATGGTACAAATGAGAAACCAAAGTTGTTACAGAGATCCTTGGAGGACCTAAATATAAGCAGTTCATCCTCTTCCCCCACAACCACCCCGTCAAGAACACGACACCTGACTGCCAGGTAATCCTTTCCTCTTTCATGTGTATGACACCTGACCACCAGGTTACACATTTTGTCTTTACAAATATGACCCCTGACAGCTAGGTAATCCTATATGATGGGAGCACAGCAGGTCCGCCTCCCTGTAGCCCTTTTACAAGTATGACACCCGATTGCGAGACTGTTCAAGGCAATATTAAAGCAAACATGGCAACTGTTTTAGGCAGCAAGATTTGGGTATGGTGTAGGGCAGTAAAATAAAAGAATTCTTAGTACATAGTAAGAATATAAAATGTTCTTGATACAAATACACTAATTTTTATTTATTTTTAATTCCGTAATTTTTATTGTGATTTTTTGAATAAACAAACAGAACACCCAAGACACAGTAAGCATAGGGTGTAATAGACACAGACAAATTCCTCATATACTGAAATAAAGAAACAGGGTGCGTATAAAACATATGATACACAGAGTGTCAATAATAATAAAAATTAGTGTTTGAAGATCACAGTAGATCAAGGGTATTATGTGTGGAGAAAATTAAATGAAGTCGTTTCATCACAGGATATAGAAGTTCCCGTTACCCAAAGGCGCCATTTGGGCTCCAGGAATAGCAGGTGTATACGTACACGTCCACAGTAAAATACCACACTAGAGTGTAGCCAAATATCAACCTTGTGACTAACGTAGTTTGGCTTGGCAATATAATACCCATTAAGAAGGATCAGTATACTATATGTGACATTATATAGTCAAATGTCTGGTCTAGCAGGAGAAATAGAAAATTAACATAACCCATCCAAAAACCCAAAGCAAACCACCCCTATAACCCCCCACCCTGTACAACCCACCCCCAACTAGGCGTACCTGGATCCCTGAAAACGACCCCCCAACTACAAATACACGAATTATAGTAGATAACTTTTAGTTAAACATCACAATAGTTCTCATTTAAAGTGAACACATTGCAAAAACAACTGTTTAAAGCCATTTGTATGCTGCAGTTATTCCCAAACTCAGTCCTTAAGGCATCTTTAACAGCCCTGGTTGTAAGGAATCCATGATTGAGCACAAAGCATAGACGGCAAAATCAAATTTGCTCAGGTACTAATAAAGATACCAGTGCATAGGTATATATGGATATCCTAAAACTTGAACCATTAAGGTCCCTTGATGATTGAGTGTGTGACACATTGTATAAGGGATGAGGGTGCCATTTCTGTTTTTGCCTCTGACAGAAGGATGGCCAGGCAAACCTTTTGGATAATTACCTTCAAAAATGATGTTCCTCCAATGGCATTAAGCATGGTTTAGAGCTGTTTAATCTGTGTCTTATCAGATATCTATACAATCGGGCCACTATGAGAAACTCTCGACACATGAACATCAAGGATGATGTACATGTGTGTATCATGTGTTTGCGGGCAATCATGAACTACCAGGTATGTACACTATATATTTCCAGGGCAAATGCAAAAACATAATGTGTAAATTAAAAACCTAAAGCACATACTAAGCCTGTGTTTAGACACAAAAACATCTACACTACAGTACATCTTAGCAAATATAAGATATACAATGCTAACAGCTGCCATCTTCTCCCATTGCAGTCAGGCTTCAGTATGGTGATGTCTCATCCATCCTGTGTCAATCAGATTACGCTCAGCCTTACCAATAAGAGCCCACGGTGAGTAATGATCGTGAGTTTCCAACTTAATCGTGGTTGTAAAAAATACCAGGGATGCGGACAGTTCTTCCAGGCCGATGGTAAAAAGGGCAAGACTGCCTCCTTCTGCCCGGTTCATGTGGCTGTGCAGGGGGGGCACCATAATCTGGCAGGGTGCAGCTGCTTCACTCTCCAACTCTGTACACAGCACTTAGCAACATATGCTCGGCTGGGAAGAGAGGCTGCTGCAGCGGCTGTTAGTTCTCTCTCCCCGAATATCTTTTCATTGCATTATGATACTGACTATCACAAGTTTTCTGATAACACAAAGCAGCAGTTCACACACAAGATGAGTGCACTTGTGATATTTCTGATGATCTGGTTGAATTTGGGCTGCTCTATCCCACCAACAGTGATTGATTATAGTATATATAAAGGTGATCAGAGACCAGCCATACACACTTTGTTGGCTGCCTTTGACACTGTTGACCACCCTCTCCTGCTCAACACCCTCCGCTCCTTTGGCATCACTGGCACGGTCTTCTCCTGGTTCACCTCATACCTCTCCGATCGCTCCTTCTCCGTCTCCACTCCGAGCTCCTCCTCTCCTACTACCCCGCAGCCAGTCGGTGTTCCCCAAGGGTCAGTCCTTGGCCCTCTCCTCTTCTCCCTCTACACCACCTCTCTGGGCACCCTCATCAGCTCCTATGGTTTCATTACCACCTTTATGCTGATGATATCCTAATCTATCTCTCCTCCCCCGACCTATCCCCATCACTCCTGTCCAAGGTCTCCGAATGCCTCACGGCCATCTCAGCCTGGATGACCCAATGCTTCCTGAAACTAAACATGGCTAAAACTGAACTTCTAATCTTCCATCCCCCGAACATCCCCTCTTCTCCCACTATCTCCCTCAGCATTGGTGAAACCGAGATCACCTCCACCGACCAAACACGCTGCCTCGGTGTCATCATTGACTCCTCCCTCTCTTTCACCCCCCACATTCATGCTCTCTCACAGTCTTGCCGCTTTCACCTACGCAACATCTCACGCATCAGACCATTCCTCTCCACTGACGTGACCAAAATTCTCATTCACTCTCTTGTCATCTCCCGCCTTGACTACTGCAACATCCTTCTCTCTGGGCTTCCTCTCACCCGCCTCGCACCTCTCCAAACCATTCTTAACGCTGCTGCTAGGCTCATCTTCCTCTCCCGCCGCTCTACCTCCGCCTCCCCCCTCTGTCTATCTCTTCACTGGCTCCCCATTCTTTTCCGAGTTCTCTTTAAACTCCTCACCACCACCTACAAGGCTCTCTCCTCCTCCACCACTCCTTACCTCTCTTCACTGATCTCTATCCACACTCCCTCCCGTCCTCTTCGCTCCATCGCTGACCGCCGACTGACCTCTCACCTAATCACCTCCTCCCACTCCCGTGTCCAAGACTTCTCTTGCGCTGCCCCCCTGCACTGGAACAACCTCCCGCCACGCATCAGGCTTTCTGATTCCCTTACCTCCTTCAAGCGCTCCCTCAAAACCTACTTTTTTCGACTAGCCTATCCCTCCTCCTAACCTCTTTTGATCCTCCTATCCTGCCTCCGTTCCCCTCCATTCCTACTTATCCTGTTGTTTTTCGTTCGTCCACCCACCTATTTTTAGTATGTTAACTCTTATGAGTAGGGTCCTCCTGCCTCACATACTCACCCTACCTCTTTACCTCACCTGTCCTCCTGTCCTGTTCTTCCCTTCCTCTACTTCATCTTCAGTCTCCTCGACAATTTTGACACCTACTTCTGAACTGATGCTGATTTTATTTCTACCAGCTATACCCCTATTTATACTGTATTTTTCAACACACCCTGTACGTTACCTTGTCATTTGTTTTTTGTTTGCTATGTACGGCACTGCGGACACTTTGCGGCGCCTTATAAATAAACGTACTACTACTACTTTGATATCAAGAGCAGAATGCATAAATATCCTGTATAAACATCATTCCTCCCGTCGCCTCATTCTTTTTCTAACCAATATTCATCTTTTCCCCAGCACTAAGGCCCTGGTTCTAGAGCTACTGGCTGCAGTGTGTCTAGTCCGTGGAGGACATGAGTTAATTCTCTCAGCTTTCAACTACTTTATGGAGGTACTGTACGATGAGGACAATCCGCTAAGGTTTTTGTTGCATTCAATACTGCCCTGTATACTTACAGTGATGTTTTCACAGGCTTGCAATGAAGGCTCAAGGTTTGAAAAACTCATGGAATATTTCAAGACTGAAGATTCCAACATTGATTTTATGGTGAGTGTTGTCTTCACCTTAGCTGAAGACAATGCAGGGATTGCTTGAAACTTCACCCTCATCAGTCCTTATTGTCAATGTCCAAGATCATAGTTTGCTAGAAAGGTGTTGTGGTTTCACCTTCATTATTATAGCTTGGGTGGATCAGGTTGTAGCCTGTGTAGATGCTTAATATAAAGACCCCCATACACAGGTCAGATATGGCCTCTTTTCATCTGATTCCGACGGATTGGGCCAACGGATCAGATGAAAACTGACCAAATTGGATGTGTTTTGACATTCAATCTGATCCGATGCGCTGAAAGACATCGCAGCAGTGTATGACCACCTTTAGGCTGTAACCGTTTCAGCCTTAAATATCAAAGCAGAGATGTTGGGCAGAGTTATACAGCACACAAAGTACACTTACTTACATTAAGGCCCCATACATTAGGCAATCACCTCCAATTTGGGCAATTTTCTTATACTGATCTGTACATTGGTAATGGTAATTAAAGGGAAAATGCGGTAAAACGGGGGTTGTTAGTACATGTTAGTACATATGCGTCAGAATCGTTGTCAGGCGAAGGGCGGCGATGTATATTAATACATCCCGCCCAAAGTCACAATTGGAAAATCAGGATAAATGAAGACACAAACCCAGGATTTTGGGGGCTTCTATTTTACACCCATTTCTCCAGGGGGGTGGGGTTCAACGGCAATGTTTATTTGGCTATAATTTCTTCTGCATGTTTTAACATAATGTCATGCTTGTCTATATCTCTAGGTGGCTTGTATGCAGTTTATTAATATTGTGGTTCACTCTGTAAAAAACATGAATTTCCGGGTCTACCTGCAGTATGAATTTTCCCTGTTAGGACTGGATGAGTATCTTGAGGTAGGTGGTTACCAAATAATAAACCAAATGTATAAACACAATAAACCATGCTCTGTCTTTATGGGGCCCATTATTAATAATAATAATAATAATAATAATAATAATAATAATAATAATAATAATAATAATAATAATTTATATATACAGTTGCTCTGCTCTCTTTTTCTATTTGTACTCAAGGTGCTTATCAAACTATTTTGGCAGCTATTTCCCCCAAAACACCCATTTTTGGGGATTGACTGCAAATATTAAGTATACCCTGAATCCTGAATGTATGATGGAGGGACCAAAGCAGATATCTATGATAGCTGCTGCAAACCCTCCGTTCCCACTGGCAGCCACATCTTTGACAATATTTTTGTGCATATTGTCTATTGTGTACTCACTGTATTATCAATGCATGCTTCCGCTGGTCGTTACCGATATCCTTTGTTGCCTGTACATGCAAGATGACGGAGGATATAGCTAGCGAGAGCAAGGCTGTCGTCCCCCCCCCCCGGCTATCGACACTTGAAATGTGCATGTGCTGGGCAGGAGAGAGAGGCTGTGCTGTCCTCTCACTCCCACTGCCTGGTTCCCTGCAACGTGGGTGGGGGAAGCGGGACCCGGCCCCTCCATCAGACCCGGGTAAAAAGTACCTGCTCGCCACCTTCTGCACCGCTGGATATGGGTGCCGGACGGGATCCCGACAGGCATTTACCCGATGTTGGGATCCCGACTATCTAAACACAGACAGCCGGAGTCCAAGACCCCCATAGAGGGAGAATTGAATAGGTGGTTCCGTGCCCACAGCGTGGCGAGCGCAGCGTGCCCGCAAGGGGCTTAGTTGCGCTCACCATGCTGTCTGGGTCCGGCCAGTCGGGATCCCGACGATGGGTTAATGACTGCCGGGATCCCGACTGTCGGACCCCTGTACCACACCCGCTGGATAGGGTTGAGTGGAGATCAATTTAATTTACTAATTGTCATTTTATACATTTTTGGAGGGGCTAGTCAATAAATATCGTCTGACTACCATTTGCCAGGTACTGAAGCACACGGAGAGTGAGCGGCTCCAGGTACAAATACAAGCCTATCTTGATAATATATTTGATGTGAACAGTCTTCTTGAAGATACTGAAAACAGGAATGAGATGCTGGAGCATGTTGAGGACCTCCAGGGACATTTAGTTCATGTAAGTAATTTTTGTTCTTCAGTGTAAATTATGCTCTGACTGATATTAATATTCACAATGTCAGCAATTCCTGGCTCCATGTCTATTTTGTGTGAACTATTGGTGTGTGATTGGTAATTTTGGTATTCACGCGCTACATTTAGCTACTTTATCTCTTATCGCCCCCTAGCTCACGGAGAAGTTACAGCAAACTGAGAATGAATACATTAGAAAAGTGGCTGAGCTGGAGAAACAACTCAACCAATCTCGTAAGGAGCTGAGTGCAGGAAAGGTGAGAGCTTGTTATATGTGGGTGTCTTTACAGCTAGTGCAAGGTGGGAGTTTAGGAGACAAATGATGGGGGGAGGTGAATAGTTAAAAAAAAAACATGAGCTGATAATGCCAACTACAATTGTATCACCCTAGTGCTTCACATTGGTAAGATACTTCAATATTGCTTTGTGTTGAGGTCCATACACACTGGGGCGGTTTTGAGGTAAAAGCAGCTCAGTTTCACCATTTGAACTGTTTTTAGGGTACTCTTTACCTAGCACGGCACCCATCGCGGGCATCGCGGGCATCGCATGCACTAAAATAACGGGTGCGATGCGACCGACGCGATGCCCGCGACTTCCCATAGGGAACAATGTTAAATGTCTCAATTGACGCGATTTTCCTGTTCAATGCCTCAATGGACCCGATTTTTCCATAGGAAACAATGTTAAATGGGCCACAGAGGCCAAATAGGCACCCTGAAGTGTGAAATGGCCCCCACAATTGTTAACGCCACCCCACGATCAACGTGAACCCAAAGCGTGGCGAGCGCAGCGGTACGCGTCCTACGACCTTTTCATACCCCCACTATCCACGTCGGCATGAAGTTGAGAATAGAATAGTGTGGCGAGCGCAGCGAGCCACCGAGCCCGAAGCGTGGCGAGCCCCGCGAGGTACCTTCACGGGTTCACGTTGATCGTGGGGTGGCGTTAACAATTGTGGGGGCCATTTCACACTTCAGGGTGCCTATTTGGCCTCTGTGGCCCATTTAACATTGTTTCCTATGGAAAAATCGGGTCCATTGAGGCATTGAACAGGAAAATCGCGTCAATTGAGACATTTAACATTGTTCCCTATGGGAAATCGCATCGCACCCATTTTTTTAGTGCATGCGATGCCCGCGATTTTTTACCTGCGATGCCCGCGATCAAAATCGCGGGCGCCGTGCTAGGTAAAGAGTACCGTTTTTAGCACCAAAGCCGCCTAGCAGTGAGAGTGGATCACCTGCCTCCGCCACTCATCTGCTGGTATTACTAACAGAAGACCGGCGCGGTGGACGGCTTTCCATAGTGTCCTGCTATGCATAGACGTGCATGCAGCTCAGAATCTTTCCCAGTGTGTGGAGTATATATATTTAACTATATATTTGTATATACATTAGTGATTATTCTGGTTGATTCGTTCGGATGTGAATTCGCACCCTTTGTCAGTCAACCAGAATGGTTGCACGCTCGACCCCCTTTGTAGCCTGTGTTCACACGCAGGGCCTGCGAATGGATATTTAACAAATTATGTGGAACGTGCACGCATATCTAAGTGACCTGAGAGTAACACCTATGTGCACCCTTGGGAGGAAGTAGGTGGCTGCCTGCCCCCGGCCCCAACGTCACGTCCCGATTACCATGGGAACGCCCAGCATTTACATGGGAAAGCCCATGAAACGCTGGGCATTCCCATGGGCGTGACTATGCATCGCCACTCCACGCTCCCTGGCTGCAGCCTAGGGTGCGTGCGTCAGGGGAACAGACTGTTCGCCATGGCTACAGGCACCCAGGGTATGCACATGCACAGAAATGTGGCTGCATATGTGCATACACCAAACAACATTGGTCCCCGTGCGAACAGACGCTGTCTGGAAACAGACCAGTATAGGGTCCATTGTGTGTAGTTGTAACTATTTACTCTTCCTCTCTCCCAGGAGAAGCATTCTTCACATTTCCCGCTGGTTACCCATCAAAACCTAACTGGTATAAAGTCAAATAACCAAGGAGTCCTCTGGGTTGAACCTGCGGGTGATACTTGTACAGAAGATTCTTCTTCATTAAGTGATCGCACAGAGTCTCCAACTACTACAACAGTACCCCCAGTCTCACCATCAGCCATCAGGTTGACTATAGTAACAACATCTGCTCCAGGTAACACAGATTGGATAAATTACCATATTTTATTACTTTGCACCATAACATTTGAAAATTTCTAGACTGAAAATCATCCATTAGGGGAAAAATAAGTTTTGTCTTCTGTTTTTTTAGATCTGCCTATGGATGAGTTGGAACCATCACCCGACTCCCACACTTCACCCTTGTCTCTACTGTCAGGATTGGAGTCAGAGGTCATCTTTGAATCCCCTTCTCTCCCATTTTCAGATGTAGATGCCACTGCTACTTCTCCTTTCCCAGAAACCAAGAATGATGCAGAGTATCCTGCATCTCCTCTTCCAACAACTATTCCTTGTGAACCTACTGATCAACCTCATCCTCTAACTACTACTGTATGTGGTTTTCATCCACCCCCACCCCCACCCCTTCCTAGTTCGTTTAGTGTACCTCCTTTATCTCCTCCTCTTTCTGCAATTATTCCTGGCCCACCGGCACCACCACCTCTCCCTAGTATCCCACCTGTTCCTCCACCACCACCCCTTGGTGGCCAACCAGCAGCACCACCACTCCCTAGTGGCCCACCAGCTCCACCTCCTCCACCAGGTGGCCCCCCTGCTCCACCACCACCCCCTGGTGGCCTCCGCCATTCTACAGGCTCTGCTCCACCTTCCACAGGTGCCCTACACACAGGTATTAAAAAAACATCTGTATTATCACAATACAATTTTATATCAGATTGAATGTTATAGTTTAATCAAGTATCTACCTATAGGTATTTGTTTTATTGTTTTATTGATATCATAGAGTGAATGAATTTTCTCAAGCACCTACTGTAACTTTCCTCTTTACCTAGGTGTGAGTATTAAGAAACCAGTCCACACAAAGCAACGAATGCAAATCCTCAACTGGGTTGCCCTGCAGCCCACACAGATCAATGGAACAGTCTTTACTCAGATTAATGATGATAAGGTGCTCCAGGTAAGAGATCATTTGGATTCATAGCATCAAACTTATACACCTAAGCTTTTGAAAAAACAAACTTTTATTGTATAGACTGGAGGCAAGCTCTTAAATGATTAATCTGTACCAGACTTGCCTACCGCTCCTGATTTTTGCCTGAGCCTCCTTTTGCTCGCAAACCTCCTCATACCACTTGGTATTTGGGACTCATTCCGTGAAATTCGGACTGTGCATGTGTGCATCTGAAACTGGTGGGGGCCGGGCCACTATAGGGAAGTCACAGCCGGCCATCGCGCGGGGGGGGGGCGACACTGAAGAGCAGTAGCCGCTGATGACATATGCACAGCAAGGACGCAAGGATGCTGATCGGGTTGGGACAAACTGCCTTCTAGTGACTTCACATGTGGTCACATGAACCGAGTAGGCCCCACCCCTCCGCACTTCCGGACTTGCTCATGCGCAATCTGGATTTTTGCACCATTACCGGTTACCTTCCAAAACCGGGAGGAATACCAAGCTTTGCGGGGCAGCGGGTGGGTCCGGGCAAGTCTGGGATGGAGCAGGCCCCGGGCCCCTTCATTGACCTGGAACTGTGTTAAAATAGTAAAAAGTACTCTGCCCCCCCCCCCTCTCTGCGCCACTGCTCGCACCCCTGGGGGGTTGGTGAGATGAATTGAGCATAAAGTGACCTGTTTGCTCAGACAGGACTTTTCTTGTTTCAGATCTGTGTGGAGGGGGGCGGAGGTTGGGGTTGAAGGGCTGGCCAGATCTGTGTGGAGGGGGGCGGTGTGTGTATAACGCTGGGAGGGGGCTGGAGAGTGTACCTGTAACTCCGCTCAGCATTATACACACAGTGATTGACAGATCTGGCTAAATATATAGGAGATGCTGGACTGTTGTGCCTTCCCAAGTGTTAACAATCACTAAAAAAATGTGAGAAACATTGCTCTCTAGTGCACTATTTTGTAATCCAACTTGTGAATATAAGTAATCTGCATACCGTGATATAACTGAAATGTGTAATAGACATTGTCTATATTTTACATTTCTTTTAGTTTAGATTTGTAAGCCAGGGAGCAATCTCTACTAGCCTCACAAGAAATTCCAGAGGCACAAGCAAACTCCTGCTCAAAGGCGCCTAGAATTGTGGGGCTCTAGGGAAGCTGCCCAGTAAACCCATGCGTTAAGATGGCCCTGGATGGCATCACTAGCAAGAGTAGAGCCGCTGGAAGAGATGAATAGCTAGGAGCGAGAAGAATTGTGGGCTAAATGGCCACTAAGTAGGTGAATGTTGTCAATGAAGTGCTAGAGAAGAGGGCTGTAAGAACAGGAGGGAATAGGTTCTTTCTCATAGGAGTTTATAATCTCTGGGAGAGGGGCAACAAACAGATGACATGAAGCATGAGCATGTGGATGAGGACCTGAGGGTAGGAAGAACAGATGAAGCGCTTTTAATCTTTGCAGGGGCTGGTGGTCGGATCGCCAGCCGCCATCCCCCGCCAGCCACTGGAAGGGGATGCGCGCGCACGAGACGCACGTGCATCCCCTTCAATCAGAACTCCCCAGGTCCCCGCCGCCTTGTGGCTGGTACCCAACGCCATCTGGTAACTGGGACGCGCGTGCGTGTGGGACACTCGTGCGTCCCAGTCAGATGGAGGTTCGGCTGTCCAGCGGGGGTATTCTGGCGAGCCCCAGCACTGAACCTCTGTAGGCTGGGTAGGGATGGCAGGGTGTGAGGTAGGAGGTGGGGTGGGTGTGCTATATTTTCCTGTTGTACTGCTATTATTGGTGTGCTACAGTATATTTCCCTGTTTTACGGCGATCATTGCAGTTAGTGTATTATATTTCCCTCACCACCAGGAACTTGACATGAGTGACTTTGAGGACCAATTTAAAACCAAGGCTCAGGGACCGAATCAAAACACATTCTCAAAGAGAGTAAAGGCTGCACAAAACCAACCAAACAAGGTTTCTCTAATTGACGCAAATCGGGCAAAGAATCTTGCAATTACTTTGAGAAAAGGAGGTTTGGCTCCTGAGGCCATCACTACTGCTATTCAGAAGTAAGTATGTGAGTTCTCACAAGTCAGTAAGTGCTCATCAACATCTGAGATGCTACAGGAAGTCCTGAAATAGAGCTAATTAGAATATTTAGAGATGGATGTATAATATTATGCTTCTTATAGGGCTTACAATATAATACAGTACTGTTATCCCATTTTAAGGGTGGTGGTAGAATATTTATCTCCCTTTATTGAGCACACGTGTGCAAATATATATGTAAGTTCACAGTACTTTTAAAATGGCAGTTTTTATCTTTAAGGTGCGTACATATTAGTCGATTATCGGTAATTATATTTCATGCATTTTGCTGTGCACGCTCCAGCGGGTCGTTATTGACCCCCTCTGTCTTCTGTACACACAGTAAAACCGAGACTATATAGTCAACAACATACTCCTGAATGTGGCCACAGTACAATATTGTTTTATGTGTATACAATATATCATTCATCCAGGAGTTTTATGCAATTCAAGAAAAATTATTAGTGACATTGCATCATTTTCATTGTCGTCTAATGTATACCCAGTTATATTAGTAAGACCACACAAACAGTGTATTGTTCTCTTGGCCTTATTCTAGTTCACTCTTTCTGACAAAATCCTTCTTCGGTGGACAAAACCATGTGCACTGCAGGGGGGCAGATGTAAAATGTGCAGAGAGAATTAGATTTGGGTGAGTTATTTTGTTTCTGTGCAGGGTAAATACTGGCTGCTTTATTTTTACACTGCACTATAGATCTTACTTTGAATTAAAACCCCACCCAAATCTAATTCTCGCTGCACAAGTAACATCTGCCCCACCTGCAGTGCACATGGTTTTGTCCATCTAAGAAGGATTTTGTCAGAAAGAGTGAACTAGAATAAGGCCCTTTATTTTTCTGTTATTATAGGTATGATATGCAGGCCCTGAATGTGGATTTTCTAGAGCTTCTCTCAAGGTTCCTACCTACAGACTGGGAGCGACAGCAAATCTCTCGGTACCTGCGGGAAGAGAAACCTCTTGACCAGCTGGGGGCAGAAGACAGATTCATGGTCCATCTCTGCTCCATACCAAGACTGTCTGAGCGAGTTAACACCATGACCTTCATTTCTAGCTTTCCAGAAACCACTACACGTCTTACACCGGTCAGTGAATATAGCTGTACAGCAATGCATGATAAATAAACGTTGGACACTTTAGTTTTGCGTTTGGGATTTGGCTGCGTTTACAGAATATTTTGTTTCCTTTATCACACTGAATGGCATTAGTAACCAGTCTTGAACACTACATGATAATAGTATTCAGAGATCTTGGTTACATATATTTGCACAAATGTATGAATAAGTCCCCAAGCCGTCATCAAAGCTTCTCTCTATATTGGGGGTCCCTAGCGCTATATTCAGGTGCAGGGTGCAGCACCCCCAAAAAATCAGCATAAGCCGGAACGCCCAGAGCAGCACACCAGTGAAATACTATAGTGTTAATAAATATTAACTTTTCTAGTTGAGCAACGTGCTGCAGCACAAACGCTTAGCACAGTGGTTCCCAAACATTTTTGAATCACGGCACCCTAGAGCATCAAAATATTTTCAAGGCACCCTTAGGCCAAATGCTTCTTATCGAGAAATTCAGAAAAAAAAATATTAAATTAAGTGCATTGTGTCTATATGTCACAGTTCTGTGGTGAGGGACAGAATTTGCTTCTGTTTGTCCACATATGTTATAATTGGCAGCCACAAACACTGGTTTTGCCTGGTACATTGTCCATAAATAATATGAATTGATCTTGGTCCACCAACCCAAGGCACCCCTACAAGTGTCCTGAGGCACCCCAGGGTGCCTAGGCACACAGTTTGGGAACCACTGGCTTAGCACATAAAGGGACACCCACTCAGCACACTGCGATGCTGTTGACTGAGCATTTGTGCTGAGCTGGGCTTTACCTACTTTTATAATAGGCAAAGCCTGGCAATCTAGGAAAAGCCAGTGCAAGCACTAACTTTCCCTGCAAGCGATACTGACGCATGGAACCGCGCATTGCCATGGCTGCAGGGCACACACATGGAGTGTTCCGTGCTCCTTTTCTCATTGATTTAGTAGTCAGATCCCGTAGAATAGGGGCTGTAATTGGCCCATGTGTATGCCCATTTTAAAAGCCAAATCTATATACAGAAAGTGAACATAATGAGATGTAATTAAAATATGGCCACTGGAGGGTGGTACTGAGCCGCCAGACAGGTACCATAGAAAGTTTAAACAGTGCAGAAGCTGAAAGTGCCACCCAGAACTCAATCCAGCAGGATCAGGGAGCCTGGGGCGCTGACAGTGCTTGCACCGGCCCTGCATCTCCTCCTAATGCAGGCTCCATTCTGCCTCTCACAACATATATATATATATATATATATATATATATATATATATATATATATATATATATATATATATATATACTGGCAGATGCTCAATCAGTTTAGTAATACCACTCAGGTGCATGAAAGGTAGTGGTGATTCTGGGTAAGAAAAAAAAAGACATTGTTTCCTTGAACACTACATGATAATAGTATTCAGCGAGTTCCTTTTCTTTTTTCTTACCCAGAATCACTCCTCCCTTTCATGCATCTGAGTGGTATTACTAAACTAATTGAGCATCTGCCATATATATGTTTATGGAACATTGTTGATAGTTCATGGTGACAGCAGCTGAAATGCATGATTGCCCCAAAACCCTGAGTGGTCTAAGTTAACCCCTTTTTTTGGTTATATACATTTTAATCTGCTTCCGTTGGCCATAACTTGGCCTTGCATTGTAGACAAGCACATAGGCCATGGGCTAGATAGAGTGTAGGAATTGTAGCTTGTGTTGGGGACACTTTTCAGCTAATGTGAAATGTTCATGATCTCTTTTAGTTGCTAGTGAAATACTTTCATTGTGTACATATGAGGTATTTCCAAAGTGGTGGCCATGTCATCAATGTAGATGTAATGCTGGCAGCAAAAATGCCAGTCCAATCATGTCTCCATACTCCTTTTGTAATAGTGTAACCTCAGTGGCAAGATTAAGGAAGCTTATGCATATGAAAGGATTTATAAAACAGGGAAAAAGAGTCCTAAACGTACCATTTCTGTTTGCAGCAACTCAATGCCCTTATTGCCGCATCCATGTCAATCAAATCCTCAGAGAAGTTAAAAGGGATCCTAGAGGTAAGTTGCCCTCTTGTCCTTCTCCTCTTTCATAGCTCGCATATGACTTTTGGCTGCACATATGTTAAAAACCTCTCTGCCAGTTACCGCTTGTTGTCTTTCCACTTTTTACACTCCCTCACTGTAACTGTAATCTGTCCATGTTTCAGCTGATCCTGGCGTTTGGGAATTACATGAATAGCAGTAAGAGAGGGGCAGCCTATGGATTTCGGCTACAGTCGCTTGATGTGGTAAGGCAATACACATATTTCAGGATAAAGTAGAGACTCAACTTTTAGATAGATGTATTTATCGGTAAACAAATGGCATTTCCATACTTCAAGATGCCTAGGAATTCTTTATTGGATGGAATACATCAACTGGGTTTCTATTCTATGAAAAAAAAAATTACTAAGATGGGAGTTGTTTCACATGGGCAACTGGGCAACCAATCAGTATCTATCTCTCATTTATATAGCACCTTCTAGAACAGTGGTCAGGGAACAGCGGTAAATTATCCCAAATGGGGTTAAATGAAATTCCTGGGGGTAATGAAAGGTCGCACTCCTGAGACACAGCCAGGCATGTATATGAACCTTTTTTTTGGGGTTATTACCCACACATTTTTCTGCTCATCCCTGGATTGCCGGGTGCCGTGCCCTGGCACACATTACTTCCCCTATGTAGGCAGGGCCGGGCTGAGCTACAGGGGTGCAGACTGTATGTTGCCCCACCCCCCCAGCAGTGCATCACATTGTGACAGGCACTGGCAGCTCCAGGCAGAGGCCCGCAGCATAGAACGTAGGACATGTGTAGGAGAATGGGCTATCTTTCCTGCTCCTCCAGTCATCAGTAGCCTACAAGCACCCCCCCCCCCCCCCCCACAGCGTGGAAGAGAGTGGCACATTTTGCGCAGTGAGTTGTTTCCTGAGGCTTGTGGCCTCTAAGGATGGAAGGTAAGGAAGAGAGCAGCAATAAAAGGTAACAAACCTTTTATTGCTGCTCTCTTCCATACCTCCAATAAGCTCCAAACTCCACTTCACACACAGCTCTAACCCCTCACGGCTCCAAACCCTCCTATCCGTGGCCCCCCTCCTTCCATCATTTAAAGGTTCCGATGATTTCCTTCCTTTCAAATCAAGGGGGTAACATCAGCTTGTCTAAATATATTTTGGAGCAAAAGTTAAAAGAATTCCTGTGCGTTGTGAAAGGGGTATTATTAACTTGTAGTTTAGAGGACATCAAGTGGCATCTGCAATCCTCTCTGTATGTAACTGCAATAAACTGTATGTATTTATTTTCTTATGTAAAATTCTGCTCTCTAAATATTAAGTGTGTAAATGTGTGTGTATAAATTGTAATTGTATATAATTGTCACTTTTCTTTTTGCCCAGCTTATGGAGACTAAGTCCACAGACAGGAAACAGACATTGTTGCATTATCTGGTACGAGTAGTCAAGGAGAAATACCCACAATTGGCCGATTTTCAATCTGAGCTACACTTTCTGGAAAAGGCAGCCACAGGTACCACTGACACTGAGATCTCCTCTATCCCAACATCTAGTACAAAACATTTTATTTATTTATTAACAGTTTCTTATATAGCGCACACATATTCCACAGCGCTTTACAGAGAACATTCACATCAGTCCCTGCCCCAGTGGAGCTTACAGTCTATATTCCCTACCACATGTACATGCACACAAAGACATTTTAGAGTTAAGTTGTTGGGAGCCAATTAGCCTACCAGTATATTTTTGGATTGTAGGAGGAAACCCACGCAAGTATGGGGAGAATATACAAAGTCCACAGAGTTAGGGCCATGGTGGGAATCAAACCCATGACCTCAGTGATGTGAGGCAGTAATGCTAACCATTACACCATCCGCAATGCCCCATGGATCGCTGTATAAGTATCTTTGGCTCTGTAGCACTAGGTCATATATATCTTCTGCGATCCTTATCATAGCACTGACTGTACATATATATCTATAGTAAATGCACAAACTCATTTTAAATCAGACATGTACTTTGCATAATGTGATTTGTAATCCCAGTCAACCACTTAAGAGTCAGCGAACATTGGGTTCTTTCTTTTACAGTGTCCCTGGATTCTGTGTTGTCCGATGTCCGCTCCTTGCAGGCCGGGATGGAACAGACTCAGAAGGAATTTACAAAGCAAGACGATAGTCTCCATCTCAAGGAGTTTCTAAAATCCAGCATGGATGTAATGGGTAGACTCATAGTCGACTCAAAGACTGCACAGGTGGGAGGCATGCACAATGTGCTCCTTATAATCATACCAGATTTTTGGTGGGGGGTGAATTGATAGATTTAGGGCACCCATTGGTTATTGCACTTGATGCGCCCAAAAGCTCCAGGTTTAGCCACGTAAAGAAGCTAAACACATCCAAAGTCCTCATCAAGCACCCAAACCAGACTATTTTGCTTGAAACCTACAGAAGTTGTGAGCAGAAATATGGGCGCCCTGGCATTCGCTCCAAATGTATGACCGATAAACCTACATTTAATATTATTATCTTCCAACATCATTTTGACCAATGCCTCACTGCTGCTGCTATTAAAGTAAAAGTCCCTACATGTTGTTGTAGCCTAGTCCTGGATAACCTGTGGCTCCACAAGTGTTGTAAAATGCATCCCCTGTCAGCTAGCAAGAGTATATTCTTCTATTTGCTATTAATAAATACAAACACTAGCTTTTAACTCAACATGTACTCTTCCTTCTGCCCCCTCATTTTCTTTTAAGGAAGCCTATGAAGCAGCTGTTGGATATTTTGGTGAGAACAGCAAGACTACTGCTCCCTCATCCTTCTTCCCCATATTCCTACGCTTTGGGAAAGCCTATAAGGTGAGATGGTTTATTTCAGGTAGAAAAAAAAAGTGTCAGTTTGCTTTTGTTTGTACATTGACTAATATTTGTACTATGAAATATTCCATTACTGTTGTGCCCTCACCACTAAATTTTCCCCAGGGGAGCTACACATTAGATTGTCAGCACTATGGATCTGCTTATTCATTGTATAGGTTTACAATACAATATCTGTACACTGACCAAGCTTCTCACATTATATTCTCAGCAAGCTGAGAAGGATCTGGAGATGTGGAAGAAGCAGGAGGCTGCAGCCAGCGAGGAGAAGAAACAATCTCCAGAGAAACCAACACAGGTGTGCAAATAGGCAGCTCTTGGATTCGTCACCTTTCCCTGTCTTTCAGTTTTAAGAAGCCAACTTTTTTTTCTGCTTCCAGTCTCCATCAACCAAATCCCCAAAACCACAGGTCAATCTGATGGCAGAGCTCAACAAAAAGCTGCAGACAAAAGAGCCACGTGTGTACGAGGAGAACTGGGCAATAGAAGATATAATAACAGGTGAAGAGACTTGAGGAACAGTTAAGCTGGGTACATACTGGGTGATATATTAACGATATGGATGATATCCATATTGTTAACAATATCGTGTGCATATTGTCTAGTGTGTAGGTTCAATATTGTTAACGATCTGCACAGCTGCGGGTCATTAACAACCCCTTTGTCTCCTGTACAAGCAGCTCAGCCTGACAATATCATCAGCGACTGAATGTACGTAGTGGGGGGTGGGGGGGGGGTGGCGTCACTGGCCGATATCATGAATTATATCAGTCAGTGTGTATGCGGCACATCACTCTCCCTTATCCGTATATTCAAAAAACGAAATATTCTGAAAACTGGTCTTTCAGAATAGTTCATTGCTTGTTTTTTCCCTACAGCCTCTTTTCTTCATACTTACCTCATCCCCTGGGGTCCACGGCGGCCTTCGGAATCCTCTTCAGCGGTATCTCCAGGCCCAGGGCTGCATTGCACAAGTGCGTGTGTGCACAATGCACCCCTGGGACCGGAGATGTAGAGGATTCCGAAGGCGGCGTCAATGCCAGGGGACCATCGGGGCACTGACAGGGGACCATCGGGGCACTGACAGGGGACCATCGGGGCACTGACAGGGGACCATCGGGGCACTGACAGGGGACCAGTTAAGTATCATGAAAAAAAATATATTCCAAAATCCATAAAAATCCCTTATCCAAAATGCATGTGATCCCGAGCATTTCAGATAAGGGATACTCAACCTGTAACATATGTTTATGTAGGCAAAGAGTGGACTGTTCTTACTCTGTGAATACAAGGTAATAATCACTGTACTTTGCTATGGATATATAGGTGATGCAGAACTTGGAATGCATATTTACTATTATGTTTACCCCACACCCCTAGTCTGGCTAGCCAGTAGGACACTCAGGATTGAAACCATGGTTCTGACATCATTGTACTAATGCAATTATTCCTTTGAGTGCCAATGTGTCTGTGAGCGATGTGCAGAATATCTGCTAAAAATGTCTGCATTGCTCACAGAGACTATTTTTGCAATGTTTAATAAAACTTTAGTTATTGATGGCAAATGATCTGAAGTCAATTAATTAAAGGGATTCATATTCCTTGACTTCGACCTTCGCATTTTAACGGATATTTTGCACATCTCTCACAGCAACATTGGCACTCAAAGGGTTAAGCAAAGTCTATTCAGTTACCACTGACTTGAATTAGGTACAATATAGGTGTATAATACAGTATATGCCTTTCTGCAAAAGGTATGTCCATGTCATTCTCTATGGAATTCAACTGTTCAGCTATCCTGGTATATTGGTAATCTCTCTCTCTCTCTCTCTCTCTCTCTTAGACCTGAGAAACCAGCCGTACAGAAGAACAGACGTTGGCCGGAAAAGTGGAAAGAAGCAGAATAACGGACAAGCAGTGAGCACTGCAGATATAGCTGTCTGACATCACTTGTAAGAACAGGAGGAATATCTGGAGGCTCTGATTGCTTCCCACTGAGAAAGAAAAAAGGAGCTGCTAATTATTCTTAGCTCTTAGCGTATAGCAGTTTTTTCCCAAACGTATGCTCAGGTCCCCTTAACACCCCAATGCCACATGGATAAATGTGTTTAAAGACACAGATTTCAAATTCAGAAACATAGATCTAAATACAATTTTTATTTTTATCATGAAATATAATTTTCTACTCTAGAAAGGTATACAGATCTGACAAAGTTACAACTGTAAATGAGATGGGATGGGCTAAGAAGCCCGTCACAGCTGTGGTACAAATTGCAGAGGACTCAAAGATGTCAAATTGTTCATTATAGACAATATCATTGATGCTCTGGTCTTATTTTTGATGATTTATTTTAAACCCTAGTGTAAATAGAACAATGACTCTTTCATACTGTATTGAAATTAGTGGAACAGTAAGTAATGTACTTACTGCTGTATATAGCATAGAACGTAATACTGCATAGACTACAAGCTCATGGTGAATATACAGGGGATATTAAAGAGCACAGCTGCTGTATATATGGTGGATCAGTCACCTACTGTAGGTACTAGCAGACCATATGCACACATATCATTGAAATGTATAGAGGGCAGGGCATGCAAGGCTATTATAGACTGAAGTAATTTTGCTTGTACTCATACACCAGCACACGCACCAACATGAACACAGCTTAGTATAAATCACTGCAACTACCTAAACGTATGATAAAAATGAGAAAAAAGAGAAGGGTGGTGAGCAGCGCTAAATTTATGATGGTGAATCAATTCTGTTAAAAAAGAATACATTTATTGCAATACAAATGAATAAAATAGTGATAAAGGGTATACATTAAAAACAGTAAAATAAGGGGTTGATCCAGATCTCACGTGGTAGGGAATGTCCACACTAAAAAAACGTGTATGACCTGTATTGTCCTCACCGTCAATGGTCCCTGTGAAGGGCAAGGTCCAGAAAGGGGATGAAAACCCTTGTGGGGTAAATGGGGTGGTTGAGGGAGTGGCTGATGTTTGGAGCCCAACTGCTACCTCACCATCATTTGTATCCAATTGGAGAAAAACGATCCAGTTTATGGAGGTCCAGGATGGGAGGGTCACTTATGTGGACAGGTACACCAATGAGGTCCAGTAAAACAACACGGATCTGGAACAGGAGTAGCACCACCAACGCGTTTCACTGGGCTGCCGCCAGCTTTATCAAGGTGTGAGACATAAGTGACCCTACTCATAATACTATCAGGACCTTCCTGTACAGGTTCTCCTGCAGGGCACCAATTAAATATCTGCAAGTATGAGTGAAGTCACCCACTATTGGCTATACCAAAGCTTCCTAAACATGGTCCTCAAGGCACCCCAATGGTCCCGGTTTTACCTCTGCATGCTTTGCCACAGGTGACTTAATTAATATCTCAGTGAATTTGATTTAACCATCTGTACTGATCCATGGATATATGTAAAACATGGACCATTGGGGTGCTATGAGGACCGTGTTCTGGTATATATGCATCAGAACCAATGAAATGTAAGCTCCTGCCCTTTCACCAGCTTTATTTGAATGACAGGTCCACTACGCATTTTTATTTTTTCATAGAGGGCAATAGTATCTATTTATATCACAATTAGGCAAACTGCAGTGCCCCCAGATAATGTTGAACTACAGATTCCAGCATCCAATGGCCACAGGCTGTCCAAAGGTTGCAATCTCTGTGCGATTGTATCAGTGATTTGTGTGCTATATATTAATACTAAATTCCAAAAAATTTTTACACATAGCAGATAACTATGCTTGGGCTTCAAATACTCCTTGTTAACATTTTAA
The DNA here is from genome assembly GCF_055691185.1 of Crinia signifera. Taxonomy (NCBI): domain Eukaryota; kingdom Metazoa; phylum Chordata; class Amphibia; order Anura; family Myobatrachidae; genus Crinia; species Crinia signifera. Next base: position 141,548,717 of record NC_139222.1, on the reverse strand, counting down.
ATGTATATTGTCAGTGTGGGTTATAAAATAATTTGTATTTTTTTTTTTAAACTTGTACTTTAATACATTCAATAATAAAAAGAAGCATTTGAAGAATATACTGGTTTGTTTTTACATTATCTGTAATTTTATACTGGGCTAAGTAACCAACATTTCACACTATTAGAGAGAGGTCTTCTGCATCCACAGAAAGTACATCAGCTATAGAATCAAATACCAGTGCTGAAGAAGAGGCAGCACCCGGTGATCAGACAACACCGATATCTAGCTCCTAATTTGACAGCAGTTGGACCCCGCTGATCTACCAGTCTAAGGTAAAGAAAGAAACCACCATGGGCAGATTCGGGGGGGGGGGGGGGGGGGGGGGTACACAGGCATGTGCCCCCCCCCCCCCACCCCCCCTGTCATTTGTAACATAAGGACTGAGGCTTTCCAACAAGCCCAGTCCCGTGCCGCTAGCCCCCTGGGAATCAGAGATACTGCCGGGCAAAGCTGGGACCTGCTAATTCCGACCCTCACCCAGTTCCGACGGCTGATAGTTCCCCCTCCCTCCCCCAGCATCACAGAAGCATGTGGTTCATTCGAACCCAAATCACTGGGCCTTCAATCTGATAGCAAGCTGGTCCATATGGGTCAATTGGTTCCGGAGATATTGTGGTTAAACCAATTTATTTTTTTCGGAAATGTAATTTCATGGGATGTGGTACAGGGGTCCTACAGATCGCTGCACTCGCCACCTATTCTATTCTGTTTTGACAGCCGGGATCCCGACATCTCGTAAATGCCTGTCAGGACCCCGTCAGGCACCCATTTCATGGCTGTTTATTAGGGCGGAGTGAAAAAACTGAAATTGAGAAATTCAAAATCGGCTAGTGTGGAAAAGTTGTGACTTGGCTTGAATAAGAAACGTGCAAAAGCATTTTGATCTGAGTCGACATCTGTTCTGGCAAGAGGCCTAAAGTTTCACTTTTTAAGTGAAAATAACGAAACCTATGAAGATGCTCCGATCTAGTTAAAATTATGTCAGGATGTCTTAAGGTGCGTACACACTGGGGTGATTTTGTATAATATCGTGGGAAATATGGTCGCTAAGAGACCATATTGCCCACGATGGGAGTGTGCACCGGCGATATATCGCTGGGTGCGCGCTCCCGTTTTTACCCCTGTAGTAGCCAGCACTGGCATACCATATACATTTTCTCTTATTGTAACAGTTACTGTTTTTCAATAACAGACTGCAACAGTTATTTCTTATTTATGTACACAGGATTGTCTATCTTTATATATGCACTGCAAAGAGAGCAGCATAAATCCAATTTCATGTATTTCAGTGACACTGTGTGAAATATAACACTGCATAATGACCCTTAATCAGACCTGATTGCAGTACAAATTTATTCTCAAAATGGGCAAAAAAAATGCTGCACTGCAGGTGGGGCAGATGTACCATGTGCAGAGAGAGTTAAGGTGGCCATACATCAACAGATGTATTGTCCAATCTGTTTGGTTGCAACAAAATCCTGGTAATGGATGAGAGCAAATGACAGTTGACCATTTGCTTTGAAATGCTGGAAAACTGCCAAAAACTGTCATTCAGATATTACAGGTTGAGTATCCCGTATCCAAAATGCTCGGGACAGGAGAATTTTGGATAACGTATTATTCCATATTTTGGAATATTTTAATATTTCAATGATGTATTTTGAAGTATCTTGCATTTATGCTGTATAAACACATAAAATAAACACAAATATATTTTATTACCACATAAAATACACACAAATATATTTTATTTGTTCAAAAAACAAGGTTTCAAAACATGAAACAAAATTTGTGTACTATCTCAGATATTGAATTTGAAGGCCAAGCAATCATTTTCTTGTACATATATATAGTGCCAGTTACATATCATGTCCTCAGTAGTACTGTTACATATGTCCCCAGTGAGTTTTTAGGTAAACAAATTTTTTTTCCCACTTTCTGGAAAGTATGGTTTTCGGAATAATTCGGATAACGTATATTCGGATACGGAATACTCAACCTGTACCAGGTGTTTGTTCCAACCGGCCCAATCTGACAATCGATCTGTAGATGTATGGCCACCTTTTAGATTTGTGTGATTTATTTAGTTTCTGTGCAGGGTAAATACTCCCTAAAAGGTATATTTTCGCTAGCTGTAATCAAGGACATGTAGCAAAAATATACAGCTACAATATAGTTGTTTACAGTATCTGTCTAGTAGAGACATTTTCTCTCCACAGACGATATATGTTCTATGTATGTATGTATGTATAATTGTACTGTATCTATGGGTAATTAATGTATTTTTCTCATAGCATAGAAATCGCCAAATAGACATTTACAGTAACTGTTACTATCATTTGGAAAATTTCATTTCTGTCCTGTCCAGGAGATACAGTTTCTCTGACAGGCATTACGTGTTGTATGTACGTGTGTATAAATGTTTTCGTCGTCAAGGTTGGCACCCAATATTTTAATAAATAACCTAATAAAAGCTAATTTTTAATAACATTTAACTAATCAAGTTGTGCCCCCACAAAAGAGAGAGTTCTTTTCTTTCCTTCTTTGTTACATATATATAGTGCCAGTTACATATCATGTCCTCAGTAGTGCTGTTACATATGTCCCCAGTGAGTTTTTAGGTAAACAAATTTTTTTTCCCACTTTCTGGAAAGTATGGTTTTCGGAATAATTCGGATAACGGATATTCGGATACGGGATACTCAACCTGTACCAAGTGTTTGTTCTAACCGGCCCAATCTGACAATCGATCTGTAGATGTATGGCCACCTTTTAGATTTGTGTGATTTATTTTGTTTCTGTGCAGGGTAAATACTGGCTGCATTTTTTTTTACACTGCAATTTAGATTTCAGTTTCAACACACCCCACCCAAATTTAACTTTCTCAGCACGTTACATCTGCCCCATCTGCAATGCAGCAAATTTGTACTGCGATCAGGTCTGATTAAGGGCTATTATGCAGTGTTATTTTTCACACAGTGTCACTGAAATTCCATTTAGAGTATAAACACGTTCAGGAGAAAACACACAATGTTCACAATTGTGACCATGAAAATGGGTCAATTATCAGGGTTTTTTTCTACCGCCAAAGTCAGTCACTTTGCACTAGGACAAGCTCGTACGGTTTTTTACTATGCTAAAGTATATTAATGAACCGCTCTAAGACATCCTGACATAATTTTAACTAGATCGGAGCATCTTCATAGGTTTCGTTATTTTCGCCTAAAAAGTGAAACTTTAGGTCTCTTGCCAGAACAGAAGATGTTGACTCACATCAAAATGCTTTTGCACGTTTCTTATTCAGGTCAAGTCACAACTTTTCCACACTAGCCGATTTTGAATTTCTCAATTTCAGTTTTTTCACTCCGCCCTACTGTTCATGTTCTTTGAGGGCAGATTTCTCTAGAACCAAATGGCCCAGTTTCACAGGACCAAAATCATTCGAAGCCCACTCAAGTACTTCAATATGATACTGGTTTCATGAAAATGGATCAGTTGGTTCCGAAGGTATAGCCGGTCCGCTCTCTGCCCAGCTGTCTATGGCTGTCACTTCCGCCCAGTAGTGGCTGTCCCCCAGTTACCGTGAACATGTATTCCTCCTTGGCAATGAGCATGTAATCCCACATGGCAACGAGCATGGAACCCCTGGCAATGAGCATGGAACCCCTGGCAATGAGCATGTAGGTAAGCAGCACTTGTGTAGCATAATTGTTTTATAGGCATTATGGTGCTTGGCACAATACGTGATGGACATTATGATATGTGGTTTATCATGTAATGGGCATTATGGTGTAAATTTTAATGCACGTCTTTGATGTGCAATGTCCCTGTTAATGAATAATAATGAATGAAGCATATTGTGAATTGTGGCTTAATCTGTGTAGCATTATGTGAATTAGTTCTCAATACGTGTGGCATTATGTGAATTTTGGCTCATTCCGTTTGGCATCATGTGTAAGGGGCAAGTATAATGGGGTCTAGTATTTTGTTGCATAATGTGTAGAAGTTGTATATGGTGTGGTACGCTACACTCAAGGACACGCCCTCTTTTGAGTGGCCACACACCTTTTCCGGTGCGCACAACTACATCCTTCACTTTTGTCTCCAAGGTGGGCCTGTGTACGTTAAACGCCAGGGCCTATTTTTATTCCCATTCCCACCCTCTCTCTGCTCTCCTCTCTCTCTCTCTGCTCTCTTAGCTTGTACACTGGCACCACTAACACCCCCCCCCCTCCCGCTCCCAAACCCTCTCCTATCATGGTGCCCCTCCTGTCATTTTCTCCTGGATCTGCCCCTGAATACCACCCATCTCGCAAAAAATCTAGGACCAATTTTTAGGTGATATTTTATTGCTATCATTTAGAGAGCTGCACAATTCTACATTTGAGGAGGCAGCATACCTCCTGATTGTTATTATATTAATGGCCTACTTCAGCCATCCCAACAGTTCTGATAATGAGAGAACCAGGAAGGAGTGCCTAAAACAGAGGAGCTCCATTAGGGGAAACAATTGGTAATTGAAAGTAAACCCGTTAACTAGGAGCATTGCTTCATCCCTTTTGTCACTAAGGACTAGTAGTGGGACTTGACCTAAATACTGCAGATGTTTAAATGGTGCGATAGAGATTTAGCTAAAGACACGTTCCTTATTGTTGCTCTCACTCAGACAGTGCCATAGTCAGCCTTTCATATGAGGATGAGCGAAGAAGGCAAAATGTTAGATCTGAAACATGATGCATGGGGCTCTGGTAACTCCTCTCCATGGGTAAGAAAGAGGTTAATGGCTGCACAATGCAGTCACACTGATTTCTGAGTTACAAAGAAGGAAAGGCAGATAGCAAGGGGTAATCAGGGTTTGAACTGTCAGCATTGCATCAGCCTCTGGGGAGTATGGGGCTTGCTGAGCCCCTAGCTGTTCAATAGATCATCATTGACTGATATTACAATATCCTCTAGGTGATTACTGTTTCATCCTCTAACAGAGTACTGGTAAATATAAATTCTCCTGTGAACATACACCTTCTAACGAAAAGCTTTTTCAGAGCCAGTTTAAAGGGGCATTATAGAAACAGACACTGTGGGTGAAATGTGATAGGATGAGAGAATCAAACTGGTTTTGCAGTGTAAATGATTGCAGCTTTAAAAAAACCTGGAGATTTCTTACCAAATTTCTCACTTTCTGATTCTCTCATCCTATTACATTTCTGTGTGTGTGTGTGTGTGTGTTTTGCAGAAGCAACTCTTTCGTTGGTACTGTACATACCACTTATATCAACCAGTGCATGACAGTGGGCATAAGGTCGACGTTCTCAAGACCCCCTTCCTGCCTTCTCCAGTGTGCTCACTGGGAGAGTGCTATCCCCACAACATGGAGACATATATATTCTCTAGAATAATAAGCAAGAGCGCTCCATAGTGCAATATATTTGTTAAATCAAGTTTATTAAAGGAGAATATGGGATATGGAGCAAATCACGTACCGAGGGTAGTTCAAAACACCACAAGTAAACAGCATAAATCTCTGGTTTTACAAATATATTGTACTATGGAGAGCTCTTGCTTATTTTTCTAGAGAATTGCTTGAACCTGTGGGACTCAGGACACCTGGTTGGTGGAGGCTGAGAGTTGCTGGTTCCAAGCGCACATATCTCCAGCAAAGCGAAGATTGAGGATACTGATACTTGTAAGGTTATTTTAGCGCACTACCCGTTTGTTTTTTAAATGTACAACATAATGGTTGTACAGTTATTTTATTGTTGCCACATGGTTTTGCCCATTTTGAGAACAAACTTGTCTGCGACCAGTTCTGCATTGGGCCCTAAGTCTCTTTGTACATGTTACATTTGCCCCACCTGCAGTGCACATGGATATGCCCATTTCAGAAAGATTTTGCTCTTGCAATCAGGCCCTCAGTTGGTTGAATGGCTACATGTGCACAGAGGACGTACCTGGTGACATTTGCGGTCTAATGTTCTGTTACAGTATGTATACAAATGGTAATCATCACATATTAAAATAGTACAATACTGGAAAGAGTGGTGCCAAGAGAGAATATTCTTTATTTCAACTGTGTCTGGGCCCATATTAGCTCTGTATAATACAGACAGCATTGTCATTTTGTCTATACGGGTGTGGTATGTGACTCCGAAAGTCGGGATCCCGACAGTCATTATCCTGACGTGGGGATCCCGACTGCCCAAAGTCAGACCGAATGGCGAGTGCAAAAAAGCCACACTGCGGGCACGTTGGCTCGCTACGCGAGCCACCTATTCTATTCTCCCTCTGTTTTTGACAGTCGGGATCCCGACGTCGGGTAAATGACTGTCGGGATCCCGACTGTTGGGAACCCGTCCGGCACCCGTCTATACAATACAGGCAACATGTATCTGATCTGTACACATCGCTGGTAAGGGCTATTATCTCGTAGCCTTAAATGGCCTCTGACTAGATCGCTTAGAAAATGGCCTGAAATCGCCCTGTGTGTAGGCCATTTAAGGCAACATGATAATAGAACTTACCACTATATCTAAGTTGAGAGCCACCCAATCAGGCACCAATCAATTGGTGCCTGCCCATCACTCAGCTGCCCCATACTCTCTCAGCAGTGTGTCTGCTCTGTTGAAATATGGACGGTTGCAGGTATGCCTTAGATCAGCACGCTGGGTACACTGCAGACCGGTTGTGGGTACTTGAAAATAATATAAGTAATGGCGCAAGAAGTCTACTAAGGGCGCAACAAGTCTCCCGTTGCCATGGAGGCGAACTGGGTTGCATCACAAACTTCTGGTTCTGTCTTTTGCCCAGCCAGCAATCCACTGGGAGCTACCTGGGTTACCCTCATACAAATAAACTCGCGCTGCACTCCGACGGATAAATGATGGCCAGCCTCCTAACAGTGGGAGCAGACTGTCACCTCAGCATTCACCAGCCCCATGCTGACATGGGTAGAGGAAGCAGCAGCAATAATCAAACAGGTGTTACAGGCATTAGCAGGAACCCAGGAGACAGAATACAGCCAGTGGCCAGACATAGGGGGGCTCGATTTCTGACTGCACACCACCCCTACACTACTAGGTTTAATGTATGAACATGCATACCGCTCACTGGGAGAATGGGTGGGGATTTATGAGAGGAGGTGATACTCATAAATGACAAGTCTAATCAAGGGCTACAGGAGAGCAAAAAGTTGGAAACCGCTGCCTTAGATCACTGATGGTGACACAATTTAAAAGCAAAATGAATTACTTGCAGTCTCACACAGTACTTTAGCATAGTAGTATCTAGATTGGCTGTGCTGTGATTGACAGCGTCAAGCAGGATCCATATAATTAGTTTTTAACAACATTGGCAACTAAGTGTGTTCTTATAGAAAGTGTTTACAGCAGTTATGTATTTTAGACACTAGATGGTGCTATAGGATAATTAGTCAGTGCTAGACAGCAACAGCTAAGAAGAAGGGCATGTTTTGCTTAATAATAGACTAGAGTATGGGCGCAACTACCAGAGTAGCACAGGTAGCCCCTGTTATGGGACTCTGCAGCTTAAGGGTATCACCAGGGGCCCTCAGCTGCCAGGATTCATGTAGCGGTTATCTATGCTGCTCTCTTTTGCCATATACTTGCTTACCAGCAAGCAGGGAGTTTAATGAGCTGTGAGACCACTTAGACTGCAATGCACCTGAAAACCCAGAATGCTATGCGTGTATTCTATGGCTCTGCATTTGACCAAGCTGAAAGAGCATGCACAGCAAACAGGTAAAGGGCATAGATGGATAGATAGAAAATTATTACATGAGACAGAAGGCCTATTAGCGCAAGTGTGACCATTCGAAGGGCCTATATTATAACATTTTTGTGACGATAAGTATCATCTGTTATTGCTGCTAGTTGCAGGCAACAGATGAATTACCCAAACAAAGTATCATTAAATTAATGCTGGGAAACTACCTCTGAGAAAAGGATATTAAGGCTAAGAGTCTACAGTACAAGGATCTGGATTAGAATACAATTATCTAGAAATAGTCTGCCACTAGGATAGACAAGAAAATACCACCCAGACTCGTGTTTTGGTTCTACATCAATGTAATGTCTTTATTCTAGATTTGGATAACCCCACCCATGGTAGATTTGGATAACCCCACCCCACCCATGACCTACAGCCCACACAATCTCTAGACACTCCTCTGTATGAATTGGTACCTGAAAACAGGGGCTGGCTGGCAACTTTTAGCCTAGGGGGCAAGTCCAGAGCACTGGCCCATAATCAGCCAAGTCACCGTCGGAAGGAATGCTTTTGCGCGCCGAAAAATTAGGGGCGTGGCCTATCATAAGGGGCGTTGCCTGTACCATGATTGTATTGTGTACCTGCAGATTGCACATTTTAGCGAACCTTGTAATACCCATTACACATAAAGCCACATGCCGTAATGCCAATTACACATTATGCTGAACACCATGATGCCAGTTACACATTACGCCCAAACACTGCGATGCTAATTACTCAATACACCGCACACTGTGATGCTAATTACACATTATGCTGCACACCTTGATGCCCATTACACCCCATACTGTGATGGCAATTACCCAATGCTCCCCACACCGTAATGTCCATTACGCCCCATACCATGATGCCCATTACACCGCACAATGTGATGTCCACAATGCCAGATATGCCCCCACAGTGCAAGATATTCCGCCACAGTACCAAATACACATGTGGCATCCCAGAATTGGGGTACCACCTTTTGTGCCACAGAATCGTTGGTGGCCAGGGCTGCCTAAAAATGCACAGGATTTCAGGGGGTTTCTAGGCAACCAACCTGCAGCAGCAAGGAGGGACTTTAGGACCTTGCAAGGTGCTGGGAGAAGCAGGAAGTTAGAGACCTGCCTGTTGCTGGGCAGATTTGAGTGTAACAAGTTTGCTGTGTGCAGTCAGAGGAGCCAGGAAGGCAGTCTGCAGTGTGTGCCCAGAGAGTAAGGAGTGAGCAGTGCGCAGGACATTGGAGAGGGAGAGCCCCTGCTGTGTAATGAGTAAGCAGGAGGACTGAGCAGAGCTGAGAGAGAGATCCCAAGCGGAGCAGCACGTGGGGAGTGTTCTGCAGTGACCAGCGTCTGCAGGGAGAAGGTGCCCAGACTGACAGTAGGGACCAGATAGAGAGGACCCCAGCATTGTTTGGCAGCATAAGGGCAGGAGGGCCTGTGCCTCACAGCAGGGAGCCAGCAGAGTGTTGCAGCACATGGAGTCGTGACTGGCAGGAGTCAGCAACAGGAGCTGGCAACAGAGCCTCAGGTACCCTGACACTGCCCCACTCACACTTGCCACCCACCATTACCCCAGGAACTGTCCTGCTATGCCCGCACTGACAAGCCCTTGCCCTGTTTCAATTAGGGCCTGTACTTCCCAAGTCCTAGTCCTGTAATCACAGCCTGAAGGCTGACTGGGCCATTTATTGGAAACCTTTTATTTGAGTCACACGCAGTATTGGACACCCTTTGCCCTGGATTACAAATTCTGCATTACAGTAGTTGCTACTTCAATTACGGTGCACCTAGGCCTAACAGGTACCTTGTGCTATTGTAGAACTGCGCAGTTCAGGGACTTATTATTTTCAGCCTGGACACTTATTGTTATTTATGCAAGGTATAAATGGCTGCATACTATTGTCATTCATTTGAAAGCTATTGCATTTCTTTTTGATGGTTTGAATTGTTTACACTGTAATCATATTGCATAGTGATCTGGGTAACGCAGTATACCGTGCGAATTGCGGCCTGCAGGCATTACAGGTGGCCCCATCGCGCACGGTATTCTCTTTATAGAACATTATTATTCTTTTGTCATTCATTGCACTTGTTGTGTGAATTTGTTCATTCTTTGGCGTGTAGTATATTGTGTGAGGTGCGGCCTATGGTGCCACAGTGGCCCCATTGCGCACAATATCATATAGGTGGAACATTCTTAGATCTGTATTCATAAACTGCCGATTATCATTCTTGTTATTGCATTGTTTAGTTATTTTCGTAGCGGTGATCTACAGTCCTTTTTGCTACCAAAAATAAATCCTTTTGATCACCGTCCTCACGTGTGGTGACCATTCTGTGTAGTTGTGTTGGGGTATTGTCTTCCCGTGGTGCCTTTGTCCCTCCGCCCTCTGAATTGCAGGCGAGTGAAGCAGTCCGGTAGCAACCAAGCAGTGCCGAGAGGAGAACAGGAACATCAGGTAATGGTCACACACCTGCACGCAGTCTGACAACATCACACTTGGCGTCACGAACAGGATTCAGCGATGTCAGACTCAGACCTAATTGAGACAATGAACCGCCTGATGGCAGAAATGACGTGTAACATGTTCCGAATTACACAAAAAGTAGAAGAACTCGGCAGAAATCAAGAAAGAAACCGACGCAGTAAATGGCGTCAAGATCGTGACACAAGGAACCGTCCGTGGCGGGAGGTGACCCGAGAATCGAACCGACGACCCACCGACAAGTATGATCTACAAGGCCAACCGATTTGCAGAAGGTGCCACCAGAGTGGGCACATTGTGAGGTACTGCCCAAACGCCACCTCCAGACAAGAGGATCCCGAGGCAAGAGGCAGACTCTCAAGAGAAGCCCCAAAAACCATAGTGCAGAACCAAGTCCGAGTGAATGTGCCATCCGACGCTGTGGATTGGCGAATCAGAACAAGAAAGTTAACAGGCCAAGTGATGTGGTTTAACGTAGCACGTGGCTATGGGATTATCCGAAGAACAGATAATGGGAGAACCGTATATGTCCACTATACGGGCATCCAGAAGACCCATCGGAATGAATGCTTCCGGACCCTAGCAAATGGAGAGTGGGTCGAATTTGAAATGGCAAGTGGAAGGAGAGGCGTCAAGGCCATTAACGTGACAGGCCCCGGTGGTGCTGCGGTAAGAGGCAACAGAGACACAGGCCAGAGTGAACGCCGACGCTTCACGCATGACTGTGATGACCCACACAGCCACCGGCCATATGGTCAGCAGAACCAAAGGGAAAGAAGACTACAGGAAGGTCTTGGCGAGACTGACAGGCCTAACACGAATTCTCTGCGACCTGAGCAGATGCCAAGACCACCAGAACCTAAAGTCCCCAGGAAGAGGGAATGGCTGGAAACGAGCCAGAGACCAGTCGTGATGACTCAGAACGAAACAGAGCAGCAGTGCATGGAAGGTGTGGTTAGGCCACAATTTTCTCCAGAGCAGAAGCGTGCTGCTACACAGGGAATGGAAGATGCAGATAACGGAAAAGCCAACCCTCGACTGACAGATGTTGAAGCGACAGACCGAGGAAAGGGCAGTGAAACCGTGCATCACGTGGCAGCGGAAGAAAGGATGGACCGCATGGAACCGAAGGGCTCAGAACCCATTATGCCACCGTCTAAACCCAATGTCCCTACAGAGAACCCAAAGGAAGTCGAGAAGGCCGAAGCCCAGTCTAAGGAAGAGAGGCCTGGAAGTGAGTATGAGTACACAACGATTTCGAGTGAAAAATTCCTATTCTTGATGCAACAGGCCATCAACAGGTCCAAGAAAAGGCAGAGAGAGGAAGCACGTGCTCAATGCCGACCGCATGCAGTGATTTAAGGTGCAGTCGAAGAATACTGTTGAAGAATGGGAGAGAAGACTTGCCTGAGGCGGAGGAGCAGGGAACCCGGGGGGGGACATGCCTCTGCACAACCCAGGCCCCATAGTTGACAGGCTTTTACCAGGCTTAGGTAACCCGCCCTGAATGTAATTGTAAAAAATGTATTGATGTAATGCAGAAATTTGAAAATGTTTACAGTTTATAGGTGACGTTAATTGTTAATGCTTTGTTCTTTAACAAGAGACTGTACCAGGACTTTAGTTGTCTCCGACATAATGCCCGCGGACTGGCATTCTTCCAGCGGGGAAGCATGTGGCATCCCAGAATTGGGGTACCACCTTTTGTGCCACAGAATCGTTGGTGGCCAGGGCTGCCTAAAAATGCACAGGATTTCAGGGGGTTTCTAGGCAACCAACCTGCAGCAGCAAGGAGGGACTTTAGGACCTTGCAAGGTGCTGGGAGAAGCAGGAAGTTAGAGACCTGCCTGTTGCTGGGCAGATTTGAGTGTAACAAGTTTGCTGTGTGCAGTCAGAGGAGCCAGGAAGGCAGTCTGCAGTGTGTGCCCAGAGAGTAAGGAGTGAGCAGTGCGCAGGACATTGGAGAGGGAGAGCCCCTGCTGTGTAATGAGTAAGCAGGAGGACTGAGCAGAGCTGAGAGAGAGATCCCAAGCGGAGCAGCACGTGGGGAGTGTTCTGCAGTGACCAGCGTCTGCAGGGAGAAGGTGCCCAGACTGACAGTAGGGACCAGATAGAGAGGACCCCAGCATTGTTTGGCAGCATAAGGGCAGGAGGGCCTGTGCCTCACAGCAGGGAGCCAGCAGAGTGTTGCAGCACATGGAGTCGTGACTGGCAGGAGTCAGCAACAGGAGCTGGCAACAGAGCCTCAGGTACCCTGACACTGCCCCACTCACACTTGCCACCCACCATTACCCCAGGAACTGTCCTGCTATGCCCGCACTGACAAGCCCTTGCCCTGTTTCAATTAGGGCCTGTACTTCCCAAGTCCTAGTCCTGTAATCACAGCCTGAAGGCTGACTGGGCCATTTATTGGAAACCTTTTATTTGAGTCACACGCAGTATTGGACACCCTTTGCCCTGGATTACAAATTCTGCATTACAGTAGTTGCTACTTCAATTACGGTGCACCTAGGCCCAACAGGTACCTTGTGCTATTGTAGAACTGCGCAGTTCAGGGACTTATTATTTTCAGCCTGGACACTTATTGTTATTTATGCAAGGTATAAATGGCTGCATACTATTGTCATTCATTTGAAAGCTATTGCATTTCTTTTTGATGGTTTGAATTGTTTACACTGTAATCATATTGCATAGTGATCTGGGTAACGCAGTATACCGTGCGAATTGCGGCCTGCAGGCATTACAGGTGGCCCCATCGCGCACGGTATTCTCTTTATAGAACATTATTATTCTTTTGTCATTCATTGCACTTGTTGTGTGAATTTGTTCATTCTTTGGCGTGTAGTATATTGTGTGAGGTGCGGCCTATGGTGCCACAGTGGCCCCATTGCGCACAATATCATATAGGTGGAACATTCTTAGATCTGTATTCATAAACTGCCGATTATCATTCTTGTTATTGCATTGTTTAGTTATTTTCGTAGCGGTGATCTACAGTCCTTTTTGCTACCAAAAATAAATCCTTTTGATCACCGTCCTCACGTGTGGTGACCATTCTGTGTAGTTGTGTTGGGGTATTGTCTTCCCGTGGTGCCTTTGTCCCTCCGCCCTCTGAATTGCAGGCGAGTGAAGCAGTCCGGTAGCAACCAAGCAGTGCCGAGAGGAGAACAGGAACATCAGGTAATGGTCACACACCTGCACGCAGTCTGACAACATCACACACATATGCCCCCACAGTGCCAGACACAAATGCCGCCACAGTGCCAGATATTCTGCCACAGTGCCAAATACGCATATTCCTCCACAGTGCCAGATATGCCCCCAGAGTGCCAGAGACACATATGCCCCCACAGTGCCAGAGACACATATGCCCCCACAGTGCCAGAGACACATATGCCCCCACAGTGCCAAAGACACATATGCCCCCACAGTGCCAGAGACACATATGCCCCCACAGTGCCAGAGACACATATGCCCCCTCAGTGCCAGAGACACATATTCCCCCACAGTGCCAAAGACACATATGCCCCCACAGTGCCAGATATGCCCCCACAGTGCCAGAGACACATATGCCCCCACAGTGCCAGAGACACATATGCCCCCACAGTGCCAAATACACATATGCCCCCACAGTGCCAGACACATATGCCCCCACAGTGCCAGATACACATATGTCCCCACAGTGCCAGATACACATATGCCCCCACAGTGCCAGATACACATATGCCCCCACAGTGCCAGATATGCCCCCACAGTGCCAAATACACATATGCCCCCACAGTGCCAAATACACATATGCCCCCACAGTGCCAGATACACATATGCCCCCACAGTGCCAGATACACATATGCCCCCACAGTGCCAAATACACATATGCCCCACTGTGCCAGATACACATATGCCTCCACAGTGCCAAATACATATATGCCCCCACAGTGCCAGATATGCCCCCCACAGTGCCAGATACACATATGCCCCCACACAGTGCCAGATATGCCCCCACACAGTGCCAGATATGCCCCCACACAGTGCCAGATATGCCCCCACACAGTGCCAGATATGCCCCCCACAGTGACAGAAACACATATGCTGGGGTGAGGGAGGGGGGGGGGGGGAGAGCGCTTACCCACTCGCTAGCTGCGGGCCGTGCTGCGGCTGGATCAGCTTCTCCAGCCCTCCTGCGCTGGCCGCGGCTTCCAGAACACGGCCGCGGCTACAGGAAAATGGCCGCCGGCCTCCTGCACTGAGAACATGTCCTCAGTGCAGGGGGCCGGCGGCCATTTTCCTGTAGCCGCGGCCGTGTTCTGTAAGCCGCGGCCAGTGCAGGAGGGCTGGAGAAGCTGATCCAGCCGCAGCACGGCCCGCAGCCAGTGGGTGGGTAAGCGGCCCGGGGGGCATATGGCACTCTGCCCCCCGGCCCAGCCCGCCCCTGCCTGAAAATCACAAGGAAGGGACTTACATGTAACCTAACAAAGATAAGATCAGTTTTTATAACTATGATAGGTACTTGTGTAGTTTCATGGCGCCGTGCTACTTCCGGGTTCTACGCTCGCCACAAACTATGTTTAAAAAAGTAACTTACCTCCATGCCAACATGGATAGTTCATACCTCCACTATCCATGTTGGCATGGAGTTGATTTTAAATAGCGTGGCAAGCGTAGCGAGCCACCGAGCCCGCAGCGTGGGCGAGCGAAGCGAGCCCCGCAAGGGGACTCGGACGCACGGAGCCATACTGGCGCCGTAAAACTACACAAGTACCCTATGATACTAAAACTTGAGGGGAATCCCATAGTACATTATAAACATACATATTGTGATGTATGTAATATACTGTATGTGCTGGCTGGTTATCTATGCTGTGTCCTGGGCTACACACAGACTGCACACACTGGGAAATTCATTAGATGGTGAGCCGTGTTAAGCAATTCGCAGGCTTGCACAGGCAGGATTTCACTCTGGCTGGCCGCCGATTACCTAATCGCAGGATTCTGCAATTTAGCAACCGTGCAATCAGGTCTGAATAACCCTCTAAGTGTGGATATATATATATATATATATATATATATATATATATATATATATATATATATATATATATAATGGTCTGTCTCCTTTCCCCCCTGTGATAATATACACAGTACACTGCCTGTGCTGTGCAGCACTCTCACCCTCTCATGAACTGCCACACGGGTCATTTGAAGACACCAGTCCCTTCCACTGGTGATCGGGCTCTGCTCTGCTGGGAGCGCTGCTGGTGCTTTAGGAGGCCCGGGCTGGCAGCTTTGCGCAAGAGGGTGGCGGCCTCCTGTTCCTCAGTAGGTGGTCCGATACTGCTGGCAGGTGGCACCAGGGGGTAGAAGGGGGTGTCTAGCAGCAGGCAGAGAGGGGAATACAGGACATGGAGTATGAGGCAGAGAGTCTACCCAAGCTCTCACAGTCACTAGGAGTGCTACCTTGCGGCATGAGCCGCACACTGCGCACTGCCCGGCTGTCTCTCTCCATGCTGCAGGAGCAACTTCAGTACTTTTAGTGCTCCCTGCAGATGCAGCTGGCCCTGGCTCCTCCAAGCCACCGCGGCGTTTGCGGCACTATAGTTACGCCACTGAGAAATGACACACATATGCCTGACTTCACCAGTATCTGGTGATTATAATACCTGAGGGGACGGTCATGATGCAGATTATATTTTTTAAGAAATAAAATTATACATTTATAAAGAATAAAATAGAAAGAAAATATATATTCCACACAGGACCAGGGCTAGGGAATTTGCCTATGCGTATTCACATTACACCACATGTAGTGCCCCTGATTCTTATTATACAACATTGCACCTTATTCCCATAACATGACACAATAGTGCCTTTTACCCATAATGTCCAAAGTAGTAGCTCCCCTTATACACAAAACTATTCTAACAGTAGTAGTAGTGTCGCTTATACACATACTGCCCAAAGTATTAGTGCCGCTTACATGAATAACGCCGACAATAATAGCACCCCTTATACACATAGTAACGGTCAAAGGTAGTAATACCTGATATACACATAATAATACCCACAGTGGTAGCGTCCTTTTTACACCTAATGCCCCAGAGTTAGCACCCATCATACACATAATAAGGCACACAGTAGTAGCCCCTTATACATGTAATGCCCCCCATTAGCAGTGCTACTTACATACATACTGCCCCCAGTAGTAGCTCTTCTTATATACATACATATTGCCCCCAGTAGTAGCTCTGCTTACATACATACATACATACATACATACATACATACTGCCCCCAGTAGTAGCTCTGCTTGCATACATAACGCCCCCAGTAACATATGAATCTGGACAGCTATTTCTTATACTCTAAAATGAAGTATAAAAGTATAAAAATGTAGCACATATTTCATTGAGAACCAGACAGAATGATTGGTCTAGATATGCTACTTACAGTATCACTGTCAGGGCATTTCTCTCTCACTTTGGATACCGTATATAAATAGACTAAATATATGTCACAGTGGGGCAGATGTATGACTGGGCGTTATGGGGGAGAAGGGGTATCAGCGCACGTTATGTGCACGGATACCACTTCTCCCCCATGTATGACGGAGCCAGCGTGCGGTAAAGGACATATCGGCGCTGCTATCTAAATGATAGCAGGCCGAATGTATGAACGGTCAGCATCGCTGACCATTCCGCGCGACGACTGTTTTGGCTTCGCCAACATCAGGCTGGCGAAGCCCTATCTAAACAGCAGGGACAGCTCTGTCCTGCTGTTAGCTCTGGGCTGCGCTGGGGATCTCGTGTGAGTAGCGAGATCCCGCGCATGCCCAGTCCAGCCGACTGGGGAACAGGAGACAGCGCATCATTGTAAACTGATGCGCTATCTCCAGGAGGGGACATCGCCGGAGGGGGGAGTTAGCGCTCCCCCACTTCGGCAGACAAGATGTTAATACATCTTGTCAATGTCCCTTCCTTCTTCACCTCGCTAATGAGGCTAAGCAGGAAGTATTATATTGGTGCGATAACCGCCACTATAATACATCTGCCCCAGTGTATCTTACCCTGGTATCCAAATGATTTCTACAGCATCCTCTCGCATTATACCGAGGGGAATCGGTGGTGGGGGAGCAGGTATTTGGCGTGGCAGCATCTTAGGTGCTCCATAAGCTGTGATGCTCGCAGTTTAACATGCAAACCTGAATCAGGCCCCAAATCCCTTCTTATATACTTATGCTTACCTATAATATGTACTAACCCTATAATTATCATTCACATTTGATATAATACTTATAGATATTAAATAGTACTAACTATGGTTTTTTTTTTGTGTAAACAAATAAAAATGTCACATTTTATTAAAACTATTAAACAAAAAGAGGGATGCAGCAACAAGATTCTTCTTTTCTCTTCTAGGTTGCTACATCTACAGTATATTAACTGTTCCAGAAACGATATTGAAAGATAGAGTGGCTAAAGAGGGAAATGTCTCCCCCTTCTGGTCAAGTGACAACTCTACAAATCAAGATTCAACATGTTTAACCCGATACTGCCACAATACACATTTATAAAGGAGTCAGCTGTAGACGTCTCTCTTTGTAATCTATGGCTAGGAGTAGGAGACAATTGACAGTGAGCACTTTGCAGAGAGAAAAGGACACTGTTCCATCTTTACTGGAGCACAGAAGATCTTTCTCATTTTTTTTACTCACCAAACCTTTGCATCCAGACGGAATATACACAGAATATGATACTGGCTGGGTTATCTAGGATCAACCAGCTGTATAAATGACACCTCAAACAAAAGAAATAACAGCAGTATTAAAAATTTCTTAATTATTATTGTTTTTGTTTGTTAATGAAAAAAAATTGTTGATTTATAAACATTTTAAAATTACCACTGTATAATATGTTTCTGCTATAAAGTGGCATACACACGGAGCAATTTTGTGCTATTTTCTAAGCAATCTGACTAGATTGCTTAGAAAGTAAGTACAGATCTCTCTGTGTGTATGCTCTGTCTGGGGCATACACACGTAGAGATGTGTGCTAAGGCAATTTCCTGGAGTGCAGATTTCCCATGGAGAGCACATACACATGCAGAGATTTGTGCTAAGCGATTTTGCTCATTCATTTTGCTTAAGCAACAAAAGGCAGGGTAGTGGTTCAGAATGAGAGGCATCACGGATGGTGTAATGGTTAGCATTAACCCATGACCTGTGGTCATGGGTTCAATACCCACCATGGCCCTAACTGTGTGGAGTTTGTATATTCTCCCCGTGTTTGAGTGGGTTTACTCCGGGTACTCTGGTTTCCTCCCACAGCCCAAAAATATACTGGTAGGTCAATTGGCTTCCAACAAAATTAACCCTAGAATGTCTGTGTGTGCATGTGCATGTACATGTGGTAGGGAATATAGACACTGGGGCAGGGACTGATGTGAATGTTCAACTATACTCTGTAAAGCGCTGCGGAATATGTATGCGCTATGTAAGAAACTGTTAATAATAATAAATAAATAAATAAATGAGAGATTGTGATCAACTAGCTCTCATTCTGTACACACAGTGAGATTTGCAGTTACTTGCTAAGCAATTTGACTAGATTTTGACTGCATGCACTGACTAGAGGGGCATGCACATGGAGCAAATTTGTGCTATTTGCAAAGCAATCTGACTAGATTGCTTAGAAAGTAAGCACAGATTGCTCTGTGTGTATGCCCAGAGAGATTAATTATCTCTTGCTAACTAAATCAGTGCATGCAGTCAGGGCATAGTCAAAGAGCAGAGAATGCTGGCAAAGCCTGCTAACTCTCTCTTCCATAATAAACATTAAGATCATGACAAAACATGGCAACACAAAAAGAGTTAGAAGAAAATAGGCATCACTCTGGCCAAAGGGCATCCTAAGGCAGAAGACACTGACACCCTGGGCCCCCCATTTAATCTGACTCTGGTCCATATATAGAGCTAGACACGCCTTTTGGGTGCAGCATGATACGCCCCCTTAATGGGGCGCCATGCAAAATTCGGTACTTGTGTATTATCACGGCGCCCACTACGCCGTTTGCGTACAGGGCTATTCACAGTAGTGAAATTGCATCGCATGCCATATTGTATGGTATGCAATGCGATTTTCCTATCTAATGTATTCACTGCTCTGTGTCAGGGAATCCATTAAAAAGATAGGATGCAATAAAAAAGAGCATCGCATGCCATAATTGTATGGCATGCGATGCGATGGTGTGCGATAAAAAAAATTGCATCCCATCACATGCCATTATGGTATGGCATGCGATGCGATGAGATATCAGTTTTGATGGAACCTAGAATAATGGCATTTAATGGTAAAATGACATATAATGTATCATTTTGGCCCCCACTATCCACGTCATCCCGAAGCGTGGCGAGCGCAGCGAGCGGCGGTGGTACGCATCCGACCGACCTTTTCATACCCCCACTATCCACGTCGGTGTGGAGTTGAGCCCGAAGCGTGGTGAGCGCACGCGTAATACATGTAACATAATACGCGTGCGCTCGCCACACTATATAAAAACAACTCCACGCCGACGTGGATAGTGGGGGTATAAAAAGGTCGGTTGGACGCGTACCGCTGCGCTCGCCACGCTTCGTGATCACATCGATACTGGGGTGGGGGGCCTTAATAAATGACATTATATGTCATTTAATGCTATAGTACATTAAATGCCATTTTAAGCATCAAAATCGCATTGCATGCTATACCATAACGGCATGCGATGCGATTTCACTACGTTTGCGTACGTAGTAAAATCGGGTGCCGTGCTAAAACACAAGTAACCAAAATTATAATACCAACTCTAATCTCCCTGAAACTACTTTCAAAAGTAGGTAAGTATGTTGTGATGTTCTATTTCTGTTGGCATACTAGATTCCTGAGTTACAGATAAGCCAGTGGTGCATTTCTCTCTGCCACTCATTTTATTGCTGGTTGTTAATGAGTAATAGATAAGCCGGCAGTGGTATGCTTGGTTGTCATATGCCTGACCTCACCAGTTCACCTTCTACGTTATGGTTCTTACTAGTTAAAAGCCCATCAAAATTTCAGCTTAGTCCCTATCTGCTCCTGCCTCCAATCTCTGACTTCACAGCTCCCTCTCTCCATAGCCACAAGTTTGAAACAAATAATTTTGCTTTCACTTTCTGTTAATGAGTAATTTGGTCCATTGAGTGGCCTCTGGTGATCACAGGCAGCACTTTACCTCAGAGGTGAGGAGCCTTTTATATACAGTATAAAGGGGATGCGGTCATTTGGTCTACTGCATTATGGTCGACAGTCATTAGGTCGAATCCATTAGGTCGACATGCTAAAAGGTCGACATGACTCTAGGTCGACATGGGAAAAGGTAGACATGATTCTAGTTCGAAAGGTCATTAGTTCGACAGGTCATTAGTTCGACAAGGTCATTAGTTCGACATTGTCTATGTCGACATTCACAAGGTCGACATGGAGTTTTTCACTGTTTTTTGAGCCAACATGTGCCGACAGGCGGTATTTCATGCCCTACCATCCACTAGGGCGTGGTGGGAGAATAAAATAGTGCCCGACGCATTGCGAGCGCAGCGAGCGATGCGAGGGGATGCAGTGCACTTTAAACTGTGTCCATGTCGACCGTGTTGATATTCAGGTAAAAAAACAGTGAAAAACCCCATGTCGACCTTGTGAATGTCGACATAGACAATGTCGAACTAATGACCTTGTTGAACTAATGACCTGTCGAACTAATGACCTTTCGACCTAGAATCATGTCGACCTTTTCCCATGTCGACCTAGAGTCATGTCGACCTTTTAGCATGTCGACCTAATGGATTCGACCTAATGACTTTCGACCATAATGCAATAGACCAAATGATCCCAACCCGTATAAAGATTGTTTCAGCTTTCACATGTTATTTCAGTTATGCATGATTATCTTGTCTTCAAATTGGTTCAGGCCTACTGGCTCCAACAGTAACAAAATAAAATTAATACATTTAATACTATGCATTCATAGCATATGTAACATGTAATAACTCTGTCAGCCAATTGTCCCAATAACCTAAACGAATACAAAAGGTAATATTAAGATAAAATGTAACAAGAAACAAACAATGAGATTCAGAAATGTTGCCCTATAAAGATCTTAAAATCGTACATTTGAATAGTCCAACCGTAGTGTACAACAACAATAGTATTACTGAATTCTGTCACAATACATAAAGGGGCCAAATTAGTGACCGCTTTAGCGTCTTTTGCCTTAGGCTAGGTTCACACCTGAACAACACATGACCAACCTATCATTGCGCCAACTGAGCAGCTGATCAAGGTAAGTGTACACAATTTTACTAATTAAA
Source organism: Crinia signifera (assembly GCF_055691185.1). Classification (NCBI taxonomy): domain Eukaryota; kingdom Metazoa; phylum Chordata; class Amphibia; order Anura; family Myobatrachidae; genus Crinia; species Crinia signifera. The sequence continues at coordinate 141,527,059 of NC_139222.1, read as the reverse complement.
CACTCAACGTGTCAGTCAGCATCCCCAGCTGGGCTGGCATTTAAAGTTAGTCACCCAGCTGTAATGTCAACTTCCACAGAAAGTGTATTTGTGGTTGGCGGACCACCCATACACACAGCCAGATGACCCGATGCATCTGCAGATATATTGCCCATCGGCTGTGCTACAAAGCCAACGTGATATGTCAGAACGATGATGTTCACAGATGTATCAGGGGACACACTTGCCGATATATTACTGAATAGAAATAATAAATGGGATTAATGGAAATAATAAAAGTCCTTTTGAAAAGCACTTTTCAAAAGGACACACACACACACAAGCATTAACACTGGGCATGCCATTGGCATTAAACATGAATAACACTAGAATTTTTAGTATAACAGGAAATCTTTAAGAATTCAAGTTGTGCACCTAGTTATAGCATAATAATATCTAAAAACAAGGTCGTTTTAAAAACAAAACAAACAAACAACTGGTTTCATGTTCAAACCAAGGTGGTTTAAACCAGCCAACACAGCTCTGTATAATTCTCTCATGAGGTCGTTCAATAAAATGCTCCTATGAATAACGCAGTGCCTGCAATAGGCATGTAGTGGGTTAAACATCCCCATCTACGTCACACTGGTAAGCATGTGACTAGGGGATCCAATAGCCTGGGTGGGTTTGGCCTAGGTTAACTACAGTATAGGGGCAGGAAGGGGAGGAGGATTCCTCTTCTTCCTGCTGAAATTCAGGTGTGTGGACGTGCCCCTGGGAGCTCTCTGGTCCGGCCTGCTGCTTTGCACGGGACTGATAGATAGTGAAGGTATTTGGTCTTCATGTCTTCCTTCCGTCTCGACGGCGGCGTTCCGCCCGGCAGCCAGCACGTTTTCGACCTGATGGCGGCCGCGATGGCGCCGCTGGATCCTGCCGTCCTCTCCCCAGCTCCCGGCCGCCGCTCCCGAGTGCAGGCGCAGTGTGATGTGGGCATCGCGCCCGTGGAACCTGTGCGGCCTACTCGGCCGGCGCGGGCTGATGACGCGCAGTAGGGCGGGGGATCTGGGGGTTCCGAGCTCGTCCAGCCGGGCCCGGAGTGGAGGTGCGCCGGCTATAGTCCGCGGGGGGGAAGGAGGCAGGGGTGTAGGTCGGGCACATGCTGGGGCTGACGGTACGCCTCCCGCAGCAGGCCCCCGTTCCGGCGGGCGCTCTCGTGGACAGGGTGCCGCCCGGAGGGGACAGGCCGCTGGCAGGGAGGGTGGGCAGCCAAGTGGGTCCCCAGGGCAGTCAGCAGGCAGGAGGGCCACACGCTCCAGGGGTAGGCGGGCCACTTCACCGCCCAGGGTTGTGGGAGCGTTGCCGCACGACGATGGTGTGCATGGGAGAAGCAGGGAGGGGCCTGCCCGCAGCAGGCAGAGGGCTCCAGGATGCTCGGGCCACCCGGGGTCTGTTACTGGGCATAGCCAGAGACGGGACACTGGATCCCCAGCCCCGGTTTTTGACCCTTCCCTGCTCTCGGCCGCCCTATCGTCTGTGGCGGGAGCCCTTGCACCCTTGGCCGACAGCATGCCCACAGGCACGGGAGGGGGACACAGGGGGAGGAGGAGAGCCTCCAGGTTTCCCCGGGAACCCATCTCTGGGTGCTCTCAATTTATGCAGGCGTTTAGGGACATGTCACGCAGGGAGAGAAAAATGCGTAACCAGCCAGGAGTGGTGCACTGCAACTACACGGCAGTCTTGAGAGGGTTGCACGAGAGCTGTAGGGTCAAGATTGAGAGGGGTGATTATGTCGATGTGTTTAGTCTGACTGAGGATTCCAAAAAGGCATTTAAGGCAGCCAAAGAAAAAGGTGGCATTGGGTCTGAGGCGTACCGGTCTTACGATAACTGGTTGGCCGGCTTCTGCGTCTTTGCAGCCTGCTATTTGGAAGATCGGCCGGATGAACACATAAATGTGATCCGTTATATTCATATGGTCCATGAGATGCAGCGTACGTATGGGGGGACTGCCTGGCGTATTTATGATGAGCAGTTCAGGAAAAAGCAGGACTGTTTATACATTTTAGATATGGGATGCAAGGACGTTGAGATTTGGATGGGGCTCACACGGGTTCGCTCGGATGCAGCGGAGGCCTCCGCTGCGTCTCCAGTGGCCGCTGTCGTGGCCCCCGCCCCCACTACGGCCAGGGTCAGACACCCCCAGACACTGCGTTTTCCTGCTGGAAATAAGCCCGTGGCTGTGGGGGCCTCTAAGGGCAAATACAAAACAAATTTTGTGCGTGACTGAAATTTTGCGCTAAAAGCAGCTATGAGTGGTTCCCGGGACATAATAGGACCTACACCAGAAAGGTCCTTGGAGTTGAACAAATGGAAAAATTGGTTTGAGACATCCCATTGAGACATATGAAAGGGAAGTACTTTTGACCTTACACTTGTGCACATTGATTTTGTTCACTTTCACGATATTTTTGTATTTAATTTTAGCGCTGTGTACTGTTTCTGGATCTTAAAAACCAATTTTTCCATTTCTCTAAGGGCAAATGCTATGCCTTCAATAATTCATCCTGCCAGTTGGGGCAGCGGTGCCGTTTTTGGCACACATGCATCATCTGCTCAGGCAACCACCCAGCCGTTCACTGCTTTCGGGGTACCCGCCCCTCTAGAGGGGCGGGTCCAGCCTCTGCCCCCAGGCCAGGGGGAAACAGGAACCCTCGCTACAGCATATACGCCAGTGCGGGTGGAGGCCATGTCTGAGTGGCTCCGGCGATACCCGAATAGGGAAGTGGCGGCTTTCCTGCTCCAGGGTTTTAGTGCGGGTTTTTGTTTGCCAATTCAAGGGGAGGTACGGGGGAGGGGGGGGGGTTCCTATAGGAACTTGCAATCTGCCCTCTCCCTTCCTGAGGTGTTGAGGGAGAAAGTTGACAAGGAGATTCAGTTGGGCCGCATGGCCGGCCCCTTTTCCCATCCCCCATTGGATAACCTGGTCATCTCACCAGTTGGGGTTGTCCCTAAGAAGGCCCCAGGGAAGTACCGCCTCATACAGCATCTATCTTACCCAGCGGGGTTCTCTGTCAATGACGCTATTCCGGCGGAATATTGTTCGGTGACTTACCAGTCATTTGACGATGCCCTGGAAATGGTACTGTCATTTGGATGGGGAGCACTCATGGCTAAGATAGATGTTGAGTCGGCTTTCCGTCTACTTCCGTTGCACCCCAATGCATTTAGGTTCATGGGCTTTCGCATAGGGGAGGAGTATTTCATCGACAAATTTTTGCCGATGGGGTGCTCGGTATCCTGTGCATTTTTTGAAAAGTTCAGTACCTTCTTGCATTGGTGTGTGGAACATTCATCGGGGGAGAGCGGGCTCGCTCACTACCTCGATGACTTCCTGTGCATCGGACCGACCGCTGCGTGAACCTCCTGTCCAGGGTTCAAGCACTCTTCCGGGACTTTGGCGTTCCTATTGCTGACGACAAGACTGAAGGCCCGTGCACTTGTCTGTCGTTCCTGGGCATTCAGATTGATACTGTAAGGGGTTGTTGTAGTTTTCCACACGACAAGGTCCTTAAACTCGGCGAAGCAATTCATCTGTGCAGTGGGAGGAGTAAGATTACATTGTGCCAGGCTCAGTCGGTTTTAGGGCAGCTCAATTTTGCTTGCAGGGTCATTCCCATGGGTAGGCTTTTCTGTAGGAAATTAGAACTGGCCACCGCCGGGGTGAGCAGACCACACCATCTGGTTCGTTTGTCCTCCGAGATTCGGCGCGACTTATCGGTATGGTCCTCCTTTTTGGAGGATTTCAATGGTGTGCGGATATGGCTCTCCCCAGTTGTTGCCAATGCAGAGCTGCAACTATTCACAGATTCCGCTGGGTCGACTGGCTTTGGTTGTTTCCTGGCCGGACATTGGTGCACCGGGACATGGCCCAGTGATTGGGCCGCGGCCGGGCTCACTAGAGACCTGTTGTTGTTGGAGCTGTTTCCCATTATGGTCGCAATGGAGATCTGGGGGTCGCTCTTGGCAATAGGAGTGTGTTATTCTGGTGCGACAACTTTAGCGCGGTCCATGCAATCAACAACCAGAAGGCCAAGTCTCTCTTGGTTCTGCGGGTCCTTGCACAGCTTTCCCTGCAGTGTTTAAGATGTAACATTTCGTTTAGGGCCCAGCATGTACCAGGTGTCGAGAATGAGATAGCGGATGCACTTTCCCGTTGCCAGTGGCAGCGTTTTAGAGAGTTGGCTCCACAGGCTGATATTGTGGGGGTGCCCTGCCCCTCTTATGTTTGGCAGGTGATTGGGCCGGACTGGAGGGTTTAGCGGTATCCTCTTTAGCCCCTGCTACCCTGCGGACCTATCGGCAAGCCTGGACAGAATGGGAGTCTTTCTCTGGAGGGGATGCGCAGCCAGGTAGGCGGGGACAACAGCGTTTACTATCCTTCCTTTGGTCCCTATACAGCGCAGGAAAATCCAGGGCAGTAGCTGCACGCTACTTAGCGGGCATATCTTTCATCGCTAGGCTTAGGGGTCGACCAGATTTCACTAAGGGTTTTCTTATAACCAAGGCCATGAAGGGCTGGTCCCGAATGGCCTCGTCTCCCCCTGATTGCCGCCGGCCTATCGATGCTTCTCTTCTTTCAGCTCTGCTGGAGGAGGTTAGACATTGCGCTAGCTCTGCATTTGAAACTCTGCTGTTTAGATTGGCTTTCTTCATGGCTTTTCACGGTGCATTTAGGGTATCAGAGTTAGTTGCTCCCTCAAAGACCAGGGATGCTGTTTTTCTGGGGTCTGACATACGGCTAGAGGGTGGGGCGCTATGGTTTAGGATTAGGCGGTCCAAGACTGACCAGTCAGCCAGGGGCAGATGGTCCTCCATGGGCCCAGTTGTTCCGGATTTAGTATGCCCGGTGTCGTTGGTATCCCTATATATTCAAGTGAGGCCACATGCAGGGCGCTCTTGGCTCCTGCATTATGATGGTTCGCCCATGACGGTGTACCAGTTCAGATGGATGCTGGGCCGCTGCTTGGTGTGATTGGGGCTGTCTCCGGGAGATTTTGGTACTCATTCGTTCCGCATTGGCGCCGCTACCGCGGCTGCTGCGGCTGGCTGGTCAGTGGCTGACATTAAATCCTTAGGTAGATGGCGCTCAGCGAGCTATAGGAAATATATTAGACCTCATCTCCTGCCCTGAACGTTGCTGTGCTTGTCTTGTTTGACTGTCTGGTGTGATGGATGGTCATTTGTTTTTCCCTACCCTATGTCCACCCTACTCGGGGCTTAACTACACTCTGCTCTTGGGCCAGCATCCGGAGTTTTCTCGCTTTTTTGCCTGACCTGACGGACTGAATCAGGCGCTACTAATTTGGCTATAGTCTAATTAAGAGTCCCTCAGCAGGTCTAGTCGTTTTTCTCCGGCCGAGTACACCTTTCATTCCTTACTGTACCTTACCCTCCCCTTGTTTGTCACTTCCCCATTGTGTCCTGGATGGCTCCAATTGTGATTGGAGCATGTCTATTTGGCACCAATACTTTGTGCCTTAGTTAATGCTATCAAATTTTTTTTTTCTTTTTGGCAGATCCCCCTTATATGTAAATAGGCCTACATTCAATGAACCAATCCTAACCCCAAACTTTTTATATCTCTTCCTTATAGGTCTGGGACTCGATAGGCTCCAGGTGTGGGTAGTCGGCCACTCCTTTATTCACTGGGTGGCCAGGTTAGCTGGCACAGGTAGGGGTCCCTCCTTTGCTTGCACCGGGTTAATTAGGTGGCTGGGAGTCCGGGGTATGTCATGGTTGGCACTTCGGGGTTTCCTTATGTTGAACGTCCGCAAATACGGGCTGCCCAGAGTACTGGTGCTTCATTTAGGAGGTAATGACCTTGGGAAAATGTCCCAATTGGAGCTTCGGAGATTGATCTTGAGTGATCTTGCTGCCATTACTACAGCTTGGCCCGGCTGCACCATTGTCTGGTCCTTTGTGGTTCCCAGGTTGATTTGGAGGGGGGTTAGTAATCCTAAAGCGATCGATGAGGCCAGGAAGAAACTTAATGTGGCAATAGCTCGATGGGTGCTGGCTTCTGGGGGGGCAGTGGTCTCCCATGATAGGATTAGGTTTGGGTGCCAGTACCTCTTCCGGCCGGATGGGGTTCATCTAGGCGATGAGGGACTGTTTATGTTTCTGGAGGATCTGTTTTTGGGCATTGAGTCTGTAGTTAGGTGGTGGCGGGGCGGGGCATCCGTTTAGATTCCCCGCTTTGGCGGGAAAGAACGGCTGGTTTTTAATAAAATTAAGTTTACATTAGTTATTGATCTTGCGTATATGGTTTGTTTCGGTGCTCTCACCTCTCATTGATTTAGGCCTGTTGCTGTAACACCCGTTTCGGGGTCAGTAACCCCCACCCGGCTGGGTGGGTAGTTAATGCAGTGAGGTTGGATACCGCTATTTTTGAGTTAGGCCAGTCACGTGTGTAGTTGGGGTGGAGTTTTAGCTAATAGCCGTTCTTTCTTGGCCACCATTAATCAATCAATTAATTTAAATAATCAAATTAGCTTAAAATTTCCGATAAATAAATCAGTTAACAATTTTCTGCCAAACCCAAGTCTCCGAGTCGTTATTTCAGGTTTATATAGTAATAAGTTAAAGTGTTTAAGGTTTTACATGCTGAAGAAGGACAGGTAAGATGATGGGATGTTTAATGTTCTGCAGATGATCTCATTCCCCCTTCAACAACAACCCCCCTCCTTCTAAAGGTCTGCTCATTTTTAACCAGAGTGTCACACTTTTTTTTAGAAGAAGACCGCTAGTATGGGAGACATCCTTAAACTACAGCAACCTGTTCAAATTGAGGGTATCAAACTGCCCAACGATAAACAGTACATATTTGAACGTCTGTTTAGATTTGCAGTTGACTGGATTAAGTGAGGCACAACTTTAGAATCCCTACCACATTATTAAGATGGAGTGATTTAAGCATGTTTTGAGATCAATGTAGCTACATTGATCTCAAAACATGCTTAAAATCACTCCATCTTAATAATATTCTTTTTACTTCGACAAGTAGAGCCTGGAAACTAGCCAATGTATAAACACAGTCACTATTCCTTGCCCTTTTGGGAAACTTATGGCCCCCATACAATATGCAATTTGGGCCCGATTTCACCGAATTCCGGTGGATCAGGCCTGGAAATTGGATGAAATCGGCCCAAATACCATGTGTCAGTGGTCCGATCCGATGTCAGGTGCACATCGGAACGGACCTGGAGACCATAAGTGCTGCACATAGCATCTCCAAGTAGGACCCCCTCACAGCGGCAGGGAGCGGGGATCACATGCGATACATCACATACAGAAGGGCCACATGTGTCGCATGTGATACTGCCACCCTGTAGGGTCCCTGATGGAGATACTATACAGGAGTCAATCGCACAAGATAAATGAATGTATATACTGTGTAAATATATATATATATATCACATATAGATCAAAGACCCCAAAATATTATATTAATGAATGTCTATTCAATTAATTCAATAAATGAATGTGCTAATACAGACAAAAATACTTGGAATATTGAAGTTTATCTAGGTGTGGTGCACCAGAAAGAAAAAAAAAACACCTCTAAAATGTAGAATAGGGATAGTGGAGCACTGCACTATTTAATATGTTAAAGCAGCTCAAATGGTAAAAACAGTAGATAAAGGAAAGAATGAGCGCTAGAAATTTTATAGGAATATTAATTATGTAACAGCATGATGATGGATATTAAACAAGAGAAAGGTAGATAGTAAAGAATAAAAGAGTACAAAGCACCTGTAAAGAAAAATAGTTAAAATAATGTTTGCACTCTTAATAGAGTGAGTAAATGTCCGGTGAGTGACTGACACAGTGACTGACACTGTCCCTACCTCTGATGTTAAATGCCGGGATCAAGCGGGGGATGTTCTCTGGTTTACCTCTTTACCTCTAAAATGTAACTTTATGGAATTATGTTGAAAACTGCAAAACATATACAACACTTAACATATAACACAAAGTGAATCAAAAAAGTATGTGCGTGCGTGTTAAAGCATGTGTGGGGATTCCGTGTGCCTTTTTGTATCCTCCTTATAAGGTATTAAAGTTCAGTGTGCCTGTTGCAGATTTGCCTCCCTTAGGGTTATTTGGTAAATCTCTTTTCTTCTCTATAGAGAAGTATTGTTTTCACTGAATTTCTTATTCTTCTTTCTTGCTATTTTCTACAATATTTCTACATCCATTGGGGGTTTTTCTTAGCATCCTGAATTGATACATATTACTCTCATTTATTTTTAACTTGACTTCCTCCACTTCCCTTTTTTTTGGAGGCAGCCAAATCATTTTTAATTTAAAACTCTATGTTAAACATAGAATTTGACAGCAGATAAAGAACCACTTGGCCCATCTAGTCTGCCCTTTTTTTAAACTAGATGGGCCAAGTGGTTCTTATCTATTAAGATAGACAGCTGTCTTTTAAATTCTTGAGTCTGGGGTCCAGTCCTTCTATAAAAAGTAGCGAAGTTACATTGGATCATTGGACTATTTCATCCAAGCCAAAATCCTCAAGGTCTTTAAAACTACCTGTTGTTACTTATACCGACAATTGTCTTGAATATATACATTCCTTTCTACTATTTGGTTTCCTTTACCAGTGACAGTTGAGGAATGTATATATAAGGAATAAATATATGTTTTTTTTCACCTGACCCATGCCACGATATGCATAGATACATTTTGCTACGATATGCATAGATACATTTAGTTTCTCCAGTAGTATTGCCCCCTGTTGCGCTCTAGTGTTAATTGTTAGTTTCTTTATGAATTGTGTTTTTTTATTAAATTATTTTTTGCATAGGTAGAATGAATACACCTAGAAACACTATAGAGAAATCTAAAAAGGTAGAGGGCATAGGTCAGGAGGAAGGAATAGGGATACAGGTAACAGGACTACAGTGAAAGGAATTGGCACCAAGAAGAATTATAGATGGTGGAAAGAAAACACCAGAAAGAAAAAGGGAAAGTAGCAGGCAAATGAAGTCAGACAAGTGAAAGAAGATACAAGTAGAGTGTATAGAGCATACAGTATATAAATTATTTTTTGAGGACAGACTTGGTAATGCTATAGGGGGGTATTCAATATGTGTCAATATTTCCAACAGTTCGAAATATCAGCAATAGCCTAATCCAGTGATTCCCAAACTGTGCACCGTGGCTCCCTTGGGTGCCACAGTGATGTCACTTGGGAGCCGCGACTGAAGGGCCTGCTCTGTAATTACTAATTACTCATAGAGGGCATTCTGTTGGTCGCCGCTACAAATAAATAAATACCTGGCGACTCTTAGTCCCGGTTCAGCTGGATGCGAGTACACTGCCCGGCCCACTACGCTCCCCTCCTTCCGCTTTGCATGCATAATGAGCAGCTGCCCGGCTCATTACAAAAAGCATAGCAGCACAAAGTATGCTGAGGCAGGACGACGTCTGTTTTCTAAATATGAAATGAAATTGATACTAAATGGTGCCCATACATGGTGCGATTATCGCACCAGTTATTGGCAGGATAGCATCATATGTGTTTTGCATGCGATCAGAAGGCAGTACAAAAAGTATGTGCAGCACATACTTTTTGTACTGTGCGATGCCTGCGGGAGGGCGCATCGCACCGTGTATGGGCACCTTAATAGTTTATATGCACAGCATCTGATACCATTACCATAAGATTATTTGGGTGAACTGCAGACATTTTAAATATTCAGGCAGGCAAAACCAAATCCCTTGAAGCAGGAGGATGGGGCTGGAGAAAATATACAGATTTTACCAAACGCTTTCAAGAAACCTACTGTAGTTGGAGAATCCGTAAATAACATTCCTCAAATACTTTAAGTTGAATTGCATACACGCCATTTTAGAATGGTATGGCCGCCATTTTGGTTCGCAGAGTTGCGCAAATAAAGTATAATACCCAAGTTCTGTGCAACAAAGCGAACCTTGAGCGCTGCCATACTAATACACATAAATTCATATCCCACACTTACACAAAATAAAATATAGTTAAATATAGGTTTCGTTCGCAGCACATAGTTTAACCAATAAATAGACGACTGTTTCTGTACATGTTTCATATCTTTATGTTCCGTGTCATATGCGCAGCACTCCAGTCATAATGAAAAGTTTGCAAGTCCTAAAGCCTCCCATACACGTTGCGTTTCCCGGCGGTGCGATGTGTGCTTTGAGGTGCGCGCTCCCGCGGCACCTCATCGCACAGTACAAAAAGTATGTGCTGTACATACTTTTTGTACTTGCTTTTCATCACATCACATCGCATTGCATGCACAAGGCATGCAATGCGATGTGATGGATGCTATTTAAGCCCACAATGCACGCCGTGATCGCAGCGTGTATGGGCAGCATAAGATTAAGGTCTAATAATTTCGGACAAAATCCATAATCTATGTACTTTTGCCATGTGAACTGAGGAAGACAAAGGATCAAGTTGTAACCAGTTCTTGTGTTTGATTTACAATCCCCTATGACGATGCAGCTAACAAAGGACACAGAAGTACATTCCCTCTGCACCAATCCACTTAAAGTGCATCCCTTTGCTCCAATCCACGAGAACCTGACTTTTGAACCCCTGACCAATGGAAACTACCTTTGACCTCTCTTTGTGTGGACACTATAAAAGTAGCTATCCCTGGGCTGGATTGGTCTCTTCTTCACTTCGTCTTCCCCACTTCATCCTGACCGGCCTATGTTATATTTGAACCTAGGGGGTTATTCTAGTTCATTCTTTCTGACAAAATCCTTCTTAGATGGACAAAACCATGTGCACTGCGGGTGGGGCAGATGTAACTTGTGCAGAGAGAATTAGATTTGGGTGGGGTTTTTCTTCAAAGTGAGATCTATATTGCAGTGTAAAATAAAGCAGTCAGTATTTTCCCTGCACAGAAACAAAATAACTCACCCAAATCTAATTCTATCTGCACATGTTACATCTGCCCCCCCCTGCAGTGCACATGGTTTTGTCCATCTAAGAAGGATTTTGTCAGAAAGAATGAACTAGAATAAACCCCCTAGTGAGCTCGACCGGACTGCGCAGCTCATTTAGACGGTAACATTTGTATTCCTATATGTAGTGTGGCTGATTATATTATGTATCTCTTCTTTTTCCCTTGTTTAGTAGATTCAACTGTTAGCTTGTATCACTGATGGAATAACTTGTATTAATGTACTTTTTCCTTTCTGTAACCCCCTGTTGTCCGCTAGGGACCGAAAATATAATATATGAACTAAATCTTTTTATTTAAGTCTGTGTCTTGGCATTTATTCGCTATAAGCGACAGAGGGTAATATAAGGAAACAATCCTTACATGTGTACACCAGTTTGGGTACTTGGTACAGCGTAAGTATACCGCTTTGTTGGTGTCTGTATAGCGTGCTGCTAGCACGGACAAAGGTTCGCTATACTGCGTTACAATTGGTACGCTCATAGCTAGGAGTAAAAGGTATTACTTTACGGACATACTGTAGTACGTAAACTGCGCACTTCATTTATTGTCCATCTGGTTATATTTATATCGGTATTGATAGAAACATATGGAAAATCGTAAAAAACCTCGGTTTTTCACTCCCGATGTTTCTTCCCAGGTAATTGGATACCCTAAATAGTTACTATTAAGTTCTGCTAATGGGGTGAAGGAGCTAATTCAAAAATCAATGAAAGCAGAGAAGATCACTGGGGCTGGACTCCCCCCTATACAGGAACTGCACTCAGCTAGGGTAAAGAAGCACGCAGAGAAGATCGTGGCAGACAAGCTCCACCCTGGACACTACCTATTTGACATTCCTCCATCGGGCAGGCGCTTCAGGTCGATCCCTGCCAAGTCATCCAGAACTGTGAGAAGCTTCTTTTCTACAGCTATCTGCCAATTAAACAATGTATGACTAACTACTGCTAACCGAAACATACAACTATGCTTGACTAACTATGATTATCCTTGAAACGTAAAACTTGTATGTCCTTCCCCCCTTCTGTCCCCTTGCTTGTAGCTGCACCATAATCCGCAAAAAATTCCTAGTATACGCGAGTATACATGGCAAATAAAGTTGATTCTGATAATTGAGTTCTTTCACTTTAACAGTATGTGTTACTTCCTGAATTTATTCTACAGCAGACAATAGTTACTGTACGTGTGTGTGTGTGTGTGTGTGTGTGTGTGTGTGTGTGTGTGTGTGTGTGTGTGTGTGTGTGTGTGTGTGTGTGTGTGTATAGATACATGAAAAAAACTGATATCAGAAAACCTACTTCCTAAGCATGAATTGTACTTCAGAAATGACTTTGATGAGTTTCAACAGGACACAACACGCAAATATATGTGGGCTTACTATGTACACGTGAACATGTAAACAAACCCAGTGCCCTCTAGTGGAAACAATGTCCACACAGGCCACAATATGTGCAGACTGTAATGAGGTCCAGATGTGTGTAACTTAGGTACAAGGCGTTGTAGCGAAATAGTCCAGCAGCCAACTACCCCTATTTCATGAGGTGTCGTAATATCACATCTGACATAAATCCACAGCAGGATGTTAGGGAGCATTCATAGTCTTGAATGTTCTCTTCAGCTGAATGTATGGGAATGATTACGGAATTTAATTTATGTGAAAATGTAAGTTACTAACAAACTAGGAAAAAAAAAAAGAAATCTCTGGTTGTTTTTTATTGTTGTCCTCCCATGTACTCTAAGGATTTAGTACCTAATTCAGTATGAATTGCTAATCAGATAATTTGCAAATCAAGCGATTATCAAATAACTGCATTTACGTACTGTACACATCTCGCATGTGTGAGGGCAAATAGTGACTGGAAATCCATATGGATCGTAAACACCATGAAGCTGCAGTTTGAATAACAGGAATGCCCTGGGCGGCAAGATTGCATGCGATACATTGCATGCAGTTGTTTTGCATGCTATACATCACATGAGATCCCATTCCCTGCTGAAGGATCCAATGGATCCTTGGTGCAGCACTGACAATCACCGGCTCCGATATGTTGCGCATGAGACCGCTCAACGGATCGGTATAGGAGGTTAAACACATGTGATTTTGGCCTGATGCCTCACAATCGGATGAAAAGGGCCCAAATCACACAAGTAAATGGGGGTCTTTAGTCGGTACTTATGTAATATCTGGGCCCCCGATTTTTTCATCGCATCGCATGCAATATAGTGGCATACAATTCATGCAATGCGATTTTTCATTGTAAAGATCCGATTTTTAATTGTATAGTCACCCATGGGTGATTTCATACCCCCACTATCCAACTACGCATGGAGTTGATTTCTATATAGTGTGGCAAGCGCAGCGAGCCACCGAGCCCGAAGCGTGGCGAGCGCAGCGAGCCCTGCGAGGGGACAGAGAATACATGTAACGTAATCCACTGCGCTCGCCATGCGTAGTTGGATAGTGGGGGTATGAAATCACCCATGGTTGACTATACAATTAAAAATCGTGTCTTTACAATGAAAAATCGCATCACATGCCTTAAGTAGTGGCATGCAATGAAAAAATCGGGCGCCCAGATAATACATAAGTACCCTTTAGTAATTAATATTTGAAATTAAGGTGAAGAAGTATCCCCATGGCACATGTTTGACAAGGTCAACTCTCCTCTTTACTCCACTAGTATTCTGTCGACACCTACCCATCTTATGCAAAGTGATACCATGTACATTAAGCAGCTCAAAAATAACGATTACAAAAACTTCCAGGTGGTGAAACCATAAAGTAGTTTCCTCTACAGTGACAGGGAGTCGGGTGCTGCATTGTGAAAATCTCATGCAGTGTCCGGCTCCTGTCACTGAGGAGACAGAAGCGCAAAAAGGTCTCCAGGGGTAACCCAGCATCTCTTGAAATGCCTGAACTGAACATGCCCCTGGAGTATATATATATATATATGAGGGGGGCATTTCTGGGAGGCTACACCCCTCCCTGTGAGGACATGACCCAAATTGAAGTAAATGTGACCTCCTCACGAGGCAATCCCTTTTTTGTGCGCAAGTTGGGTGAGCTTTTTACTATATCAGATGCCACTGACCCGGATGCCGCCACTTCCTTCTTAACCACTTTGGGCGGGATGTATTAAAATACATCGCCCCCCTTCGCGCCCCCCCCGCCGCGATGCCGCCGCATATGTACTAACATATGCGGCTGGCATCGCGATGCGGTGACGGAGGCCCCCCGCGATACCTGTACTGTGGTCTGCGGGGGGGTCTCCGTCACCTCCCAGCCGGCTTCTGCTGCTTTCACGCCGGGGACAGCTAAGCAGGCTGTCCCCGGCGCTTCCTCCTCCCCCCTGCAGCCGGAAGGACGTCCGGCTGCGTTGATAGGGGGAGGAAGGGCTTACCTTCCGGGGTCCAGGAGGACCTGCAAGAAAGTAAGCCCAAGGGAGGGGGAGAGGGGGGGGGGTCGGCAAGGCGGCGGGGTTGCGGCGACGCGGCAGGTGGCGAAAAGAAGCCCATAGGCTTCTATAGGGTATCGCCACCCAAAGGTGGCGATACCCTTCAATGCGGTATCATTTTTGATACATTGGAAAATGCGGTAAAACCGGGGTTTTACCGCATTTTCCATTTGATACATCTCACCGTCTGTCTGTTATTAACCAGTCTTGTTTTATTAGTTTTGCTCCCAATTGTAATGCACAATGATACCCGGTGCGTACTTACATCATTCTGGAGCATTTTGGGGAATGCACTGACAGATTGTTATCAGGAGCTGCCATTTTTGGATCAACTGCTGAGAGGATGACACCCGGGTTCGGCCAACACACCCATATTGTCTCTAACGTATATAAGTAATTGTTAATAATAATAATAAAAACAAATGTAGGCTATAGCAAAAAAATCTTCATAGGTTAAACATTAGCAGTAGAGCCGGCCTTAGGCATAGCAAACTAGGCAATTGCCTAGGGCATTTGGAATGCCTAGGGGCATCAGCAGCTTCTGCTGATTAAAATGATATGCAGCATACCTATATTCTGTGTGTGAGTGAGGCTGTATCTGCATATGAAATGGTGTATTCATGGAAATCTTTGTAACATAGCATTCCGTATGCAGGAACAGCTCACAGAATATAGGCATGCCACATATCATTTTAATCATTGGAAGCTCCTTGTGTCATAACAATGCAAATAAGATGAATTTTCAGCAAAAAAGGCACCCAATGTTAGCAGAACTGGCCAGGAGCTGCATGGCCTATTGAATCAAGATGTATGAGGAAACATCTGTATCCAAACAGAGGCAGAGGTCACAGTGTTAGCGTCTGTGCGAGTGCTGTCTGCGGGTGGCTTGGTTGTGCAATAGTGTTCGGCATATGTGTAAGGGGCATTATGTGTGTCATGTATAAACGCATTATTAATGTGCGACATATGTGTAACAGGAATTATGTGTGTCAAGTGTATAAGGGCCATAATAATGTGCAACATATGTGTAAGGGGCATTATGTGTGTCATTATGTGTATGAAGGGCATTAATAAAGGTTGGCATAATGTGCAAGGGGCATTATGGTTATAAGGATATTAATAATGTGTGTCATGTGCAAGGGGCATTCCTGTGTGGGATTATCAGGGGTGCTGAGAGAAAGGGGTAGGGGGTACAAATTACCCAGGCCAAAGTCTGATGGAAGGGCCCAGTGGGGGCCCCGGGCCCCCTCCCCTTAAGTGACAGCAGCAGCTGCAGCTCTTCTGCTCTGCCCAGCACACACTGCTTTGTGCTGGGTTGCAGTGTGACCATGGATACAATATTTTCTCAGGATTTTTTTCTAAGGGTATAATGTGAATAATGTGGGGAGTAATGTACATAAGGTAAAGTGACGTGAATAAGGGACACCATCGCATGATATAATGTGAATAAAGTTGCACTACTGTGTGGCATAATTTGCATTGGGGGTACTATTGTGTGGCCATGCCCCTTCCCAGCAAGAACACACCCCTGTTTGGGCTGCGCATCAAATGTGTGCGCTGTTTCTATTTAAAATATTGCGGGTAGGAGCACCAAAATGTTGACTGCTATGATGAGGGTTGATGGTGCTGGGAAAGGGGAGCAGGGTCAGAGGCGGAACTAGTGGCGGTGCTAGGGGGCACCAGCCAAAATCTTGCCTAGGGCGTCATTTAGGCTAGGGCCGGCTCTGTGTGTATGCATAATTATAATGAACATGATCACCATCTTCGGTTTGTAATCCCCACTGGGATATTTATCAGTCAATAGCACTAATTATTCCACAACGCATTTGAATGGGCCACTCTGAAGTACTTGGGAGATTAGGTAAAGTTTAAAATATATTAAATATATGCCAACAGAGCCACACAAGCCTTTTATATGCCATCAGACTCCTCCTCTGTAGGACTCCGGCATGGTCACACAATGGTCACCAGCTTGTGAAACATCTCCCCATGCACAGAACATGGTTACTAGCTTGTCACACATGTCTCCACCAACTAGTAATGACGCTCATTCACATTTTGCCACAAGTAAAGCCCCTCAGTCACATTATGTCCTGTGGAGGAATAGTCTGGTATTATAGTCAGGCATCCAAATACTTTTGTCCATAAAGGGTAGCTTTAAAAAGGACACCTTTTATTACCTGTTACCTTGCCACAATGGTGAGAATGCCAAAGCCAAGACCTCTCAAAGAGAACAAGTTCATCTCCAAAGACCTTGTCATTCATATTATAACAGTGCGCAATATTCTTCTTCCTGGTTGTGTGGGAAAGAGGAAATCAATGAGAGAAGTTTTTTGAAAGTTGGTACAAACTGCAAAAAAAAAAAAGTCAAAAGCTAAACTATAACAAACTGGAAGGACTTACACCAAACCAAGAAGGGCTTATGGGCGAAGGCTAATGAGAACCCCACTGCTGAAAAACAATTAGTTTTTGCTGAAAAGTACCTAGACCAGGGGAGGCCAAACCGGTCCTCGAGATCTACCAACGGTCCACATTTTCCAGGTTACCTAGTTGCTGCACAGCTGTAGTCATTACTAACTGTCACATTTTAAAACATGCTGCATTCATTCCTACTATAGATCCACAGGTTGCCTGGAAAACATGCACCGTTGGTAGATCTTGAGGATCGGCTTGGCCACCCCTGACCTAGACGAACAAACATTCTTCTAGGGAAATTTACTGTGGATAGACAAAACCAAAATAGAACACTTTGGCAACGTAGACCAGCAATTTGCATTAAGGCGATACAATTAAGCGGCTTCTAAGGAGAGCACCACATCTGTGGCTAAATATGGTGGAGGACCCATGCTGTCATGGAGCTGTTTTGTTGCAACTAGTTTAGACATAATGGGCCTTTGTCAGTTCACTCTTTCTGACAAAAGCCTTCTTAGATGGACAAAACCATGTGCACTGCAGGGGGGCAGATGTAAAATGTGCAGAGAGAATTCGAGTTATTTTGTTTCTGTGCAGGGTAAATACTGGCTGCTTTATTTTTACACTGCAATATAGATCTCACTTTGAAGTAGAACCCCACCCAAATCTAACTCTCTCTGCACAAGTAATGTCTGCCCCACCTGCACTGCACATGGTTTTGTCCCTCTAAGAACGATTTTGTCAGAAAGAGTGAACTAGAATAAGGCCCACAGTATCAGCAATTCCGTAGTATATATTTTCAGTCATTTTAATCACTTTGCTGTGGCTACCAAGCTTTATTGGTTTACATTATTTATGTAAATCTTGTTTATATAATTATTGATGGGTTTCGTGTGCCAGCGATACACCTCCCTATAGTGCCATTGGTGGCATATCAATCATGCTATCTTTTAATGGCATCGGACGCTCCACCACAGCCTATTTTTTGTTGTTCTCTATGTCAGATGCTTATCATGAAACAACTAGATGAAAGCTCTTGCTAATACTTACCTTAGCAACACAGGGTAACTAAGGGGTCTATTTATTAAGCCTTGGATGAAGAGAAACTGGACAGAGTTAAAGCAGCAGTCAATCAGCTCCTAACTGCCATGCCACAGGCATTTGAAAAATGAGAGGGGCTGGTTGGCTTTATATCCATCCACTTTATATCTCTCCAAGGCTTAGTAAATAGATCCCTAAATCTGCGAGCAAGCCAGGTGAGGCAAAACGTGTATCAAATCAGGGGACTCCCATTGTGTGCACGTTTATGCAAGTCCTCATATTTGGTTTGTAAACTTGCATTTGACTTTTTCTGACAGGCCAGCAATCAGTACTCCGGTCTTATTTTAGCGGTAGATTTATTAAACAGTAAATGTCAGGAACCCCAGTTCTCGTGCTGGGCGCATGAGCTACTTACCATATTCACTTGATGTATTCTGTGCCGCAGATTGGCCGCTGGCATGCTCTGCTGCTACTGGCATGATGTATCTGTGTCACATGATGTATATTATAAATAAAGAAATGGAATGAAACAATGTCTAAAATTGTTAAATTTATTGTTTAGAATCTAAAGTGACGTGCAAAATGTCATGTTCCGGGTAACTCACAGGAATAAGGCCAGCGAGGTATCACTCTGCGTGGCCTTAGTGCGGGGATTAAGGGTATTTTAAGGCAACCCTTTAAACCATAAATCCCTATCCTGGGACCTATGTCCAATAGCAGGAGACCGCAGCGGTCTCTGATGGGGATGGGGGTAGTGAGCGTGTCTGTGGCACTGAATGGAGATGCTTGGGTTGAAAAAAAAAAAAATTAGCTGAAAGCTAAAAAAAGGTGGTATAGCAATAAAGTCACTAATGGTGTGGATAGCAATGTCCGGAAATGTAGAATGGAGGCATGTAACGGCAAAATTCAGATACAGACAGAGTTAATGGTGAGCAGAGAGCAGCATCCCGCTGGCTGCTGCTTACCCTCCTGGTTGTCTGTGATTGCTGCATCTGCTCCTGCTTCTGTTGGCGCCTGCCGGTTGCAATCGGCAGAACCCGGCTCTACAGACCCTGACTCAGCGCGACTTCGGCGTTGCCATTCTCACGAGAGTTCGGCCTGCCCAGAGTCAGCGCTGTGTGTGGATGGGTCTGTGCACTCTACTCCCGACTGGGAGGAGACTGTGTGGGCAGGTATTGCTGATGTGGGTGGTGCTGTAAGGAACGTACCAACGCGTTTCAGCAGATAGGCCTTTTTCCAGGGTTATTGTTGGTACTATTAGGATGTGCTTTATTGAGTTTGTGGGGCGGTAACTGTTCCAGGATTGGTAGTGGGTGAATAGTTACTGCCCCCATAAACTCAATAAAGCACATCACAGCAGTACCAGCAATAACCCTGGAAAAAGGCCTATCAGCTGAAACGCATTGGGACACTCCTTACAGCACCACCCACGTCAGCAATACCTGCCCATACAGTCTCCTCCCAGCCGGGAGTAGAGCGCACAGACCCATCCACACACAGCGCTGACTCTGGGCAGGCCGAACATCAGACCTACAGCACCAGGGTGAGCGCTAATTATACCTTTCACTTCTGCATGACCTACAGGGTAATTGGACATACCCCATACGCAGCAGCTCCCTGAATTCACCATAGACCCACACCTCACATGCTTACTGATTTGAGCACTATTGCCATTTTCCTAAACTCACAGTCCCATGTGTCTGCCTGGCACCCAATTCACCCCCGCAATGTCCAAGGGACATGGGTGCCGCCATGACACCCTGGATTGCCTGACCTCCGGCCACCTGTCCACTGACTCCAGGTTAGTCACATGATACAGGTGAATCCAAGTATTCATTTCCTGGTTCTGTGTGTGCTTCTGCAGTCAACAAGCAGCCATGTGGAGGGTTACAAGCTAGCCTCCCAGATTGCTCTTTGCCTTGAACAACTTGTCAGTTCCCCTGAAAGTTCTCCAGTGTCAGCTCCCAGGCCGAACCATTGGTTCCCAGACCGACCCCTACCATCAGCTCCAAGGCCACACCATCAGTTCCCAGTATGATGCTGGGTTAGTGACAGCGTCAGGATTGTGACGGTGCCACCTCTGTAATAGCATCCTTATATACGGTGCATGTGCGGTTGCCATTTGTATTAGGGAGATGAGGGAGAGCACAGGAGAAACAATTTTGTTGAAAAAAGGAACAAAAAGAAAACAGGAAAGGAGACCCGGAGCACCGCATTAGGCCAACGATCTCCTAGACAGGTAAAAATAAAATGGCCATGCACAATGATCATTCATACATAACATCACATGCAGGAGTGTTATTTCAAATATTGAAGCACTGATAAAGCACATTCCCCAATATCCCCGCTACCTTAGTTTCCACTTTGCAGGATTAATACAATGATACGCTAATTGTGGCACTTAATATGCGCGCATTGCGTATTAAGCCCCTAGCGCCAGATAATAAGACTACCCCAAAGGACCTTCCTAGTAAGGTAGCACATATTGTTAATGATATAGTGCATACGCACTGGAAGATAAACACTCGATAGGGCCCGATTCATTACTGGCCGTCCCCAGCATATTCGCTCTGGGGACCAATGCGCATATTAGCATATCACACATATATATATATATATATATATATATATATATATATATTTTTTTTTTATTATTATTTTTTGCACCATTTAGAAATAAAGATATTATTCTGCAATACAGCTGCACTAAATCTAAAGATATATTAAGTCTGTCTAAGTCTGCAATCCCTGCAGCCCCTTCCCCCATAGGTTTCTATGGGTGATACCATGCTGTCCGATGTACCAATATCGGGTAGCGTTGCATAGGGGCCCAAAGCTACTGAGATTCTGAGATGGCGGTAGCTCAGTGTAACCTATGGGATACTTACCGCACTGCTGGCGGGGCAGTGTAATCAGCGCAGGTCATATGGGGGTCAGCACTAATCGCGCATGCGCAGACTTCTGCGAAGCAGATCGCAGAGACAGGCTTCTTTCAGAGCCCCTGTCTGCAGGGACATACAGTACATCCCGCCGATCGGAGTGGATATTGCAAATGCGATCCTAGGTGGTGGGCCCCACTGTGTTTGAGTAAACACCAGGCAGCATGCAACAATAAACTTCAATTTACTGAACAACTTCCCCACAGAGGCAACACCATTGAATGATCCATGGGCCCGATTCAGACCTGATTGCATAGCTGCAAATTTGCACCATCAGTGTTCAGTTAAGACACCCCACTAGAGTAAAATCCCACCTTACAAATTCATGTGATTGAATCTGGCCCTATGGGTAGTCCATTGAACCATCTTCTAGTCAAATCGATCTGGTTTCGACCTTCCCAGGTAGGCTTATCTTGGAAACTGGTTAATATCAGCCCAGGTTACACACAATAGAGAAAAAAGATGCAGGGGCATTATTCTAACTTTTCTTATTAGAATTTTTTGTATAAATCTTACAATAAATAGAGTATTTTTGCATAATCTTGGTTAGGGTTATGGGCTTACCAACCACCTCGAGGTGACCTCATCAGGTAAGGCAGAGGTTCTCAAACTCGGTCCTCAGGACCCCACACAGCTCATGTTTTCCAGGTCATCCGGCAGGTGCACAAGTGCACTCATTACACACCGACACATTTTAAAAAAGATCCACAGGTGGAGCTAATTATTTCACTTGTTATTCTGTGAGGAGACCTGCAAAACATGCACTGTGTAGAAAGAGTTTGAGAACCTGTGAGGAAAGTCCTTAACATTCTTGGGATACAAATCTGTGGTGTAAAACACCCCCAAAACCAGCCCAACAAAGCATCACACTAGTGGGGCAAGTGAATTGTTGAAGTGTTAGATAGAGAGGGGCCACTCCCTAAATATCAGTCCAGGTTATTATGCTGTCTATACAGAGGTGTCCTCCTACATCTAGCCTCAATACACTATGCAGCGCAACAGTGCTGATTAAATTCATATGCAACAACTTGAATATTGTGTGTGACAGTACAACAGACCTTAAGGTGCCCATACACGCTGCGAGAATCGCATGCGTTATGGGCTAGATCGCATTGCATCACACGGCATGAATTTTGCATGCAATGTGCATGCAATGCGATAGCAGTACAAAAAGTATGTGCAGCACATACTTTTTGTACTGTGATGCGATGCCTGCGGGAGCATGCATTACATGCTGCTATCGCAGCATGTATGGGCGCCTTTATATAGGCAAAAAAAAAAACCTTCTTCATCGTAGCATTTCATATACTGATTCAAAGATTCAGTGGTGTGTCCTAGACATTGCAGAGGCAAACACCTGACACTAGCAGAGTCTCACGGAGCCTGGCGTGCCAAGAGGGGGCTGTTTTTGGTACAACTGGACCAATTATGAATGAGAACATTTGTACACCCAAAACATGGACTGCCATGTGGCATTGAGAATATGGGAAACAATGATTGCATGTCTGAGCCCTAGATTTTAACATGTTAAAAGTTATTAGTTCCATAGAGTCCTGAACACAAGAGATATTCTGTAGAGTAGCATTAGCAGCTGCTATTTGTGTATGAAGAAATACCTATTCCATTAAGGTGGACACTTCTATCACGCAAGATGGAACTTTGTGTAGTAGTATTGTAAGAAATCCTAACTACACAGCTATTGGAGATGGTGTATGGCTCTACGTCACTATAGCCCTGTACACACAATGGGGAGCCTTGCTGAAGCATGGCAATAGCAAAGCAGCGGACCACGCATGGCTGTCGCCCATACAAATGTGGCAATGTATTTAATTTCTATGTGAAATAGCCCTAAAATCACCCCATGTGTATGAGCCTTATAACTGATGTTTTCTTAAATGCATTTTTTTTTGTCCTAGTGAGTACTCTAGTTGTTACAGGGCCTTACTCCATGTTGTACAACAGACCTGCTAGCACAGCTTCTAACCACGATCAGGGTTTTTGCCACACAGTCGAAGTGAAATCCCGCACTGTGCGGGCCTGCAAATTGATGTGCTCGGCTTGTGAAATCTTTGCAGCCGTGTGAATAGCTGTAGATTAATTCTCAAGCTGCTCGCCATCTAATGATTTATCCGGGGTGTGCAGTCTGTGCATAGCCCAAGACTTATTTGGCAGCTGCAGAACAAACAGGCTTTTCGGAGCCAGAGCTGATATCACAACTTCACCTCCACCACATGGGCATGCCTGCATTTTTCCCTGATACTCCCAGAAAGCGTCCAGTTTCCACTCACAAATGGCATATTTCTGTCAATCACCTTGTGAACCAGCGATAAAAAAAAAAAAAGTAGCAAAAGTAGCAAGAACGGCCTCACAGATGCATACAATGAGCTTATCGATAATCGTGCAGCCGTACGGCCAAGTCTGAATCAGACCCAATATTCAGTAGAGGCAGCAACTACTTTTAAACTATGTTGCAAGAGGTGAACTACAGCTATGTCCACATACATCTAGCCAGTACCATGCAGCAAAAATTGCCTGCTGTGAGTGAGCTGGCAGGACCTGTGCAACCCTGTTAACTTCAAGTCTCTTTTTTGGGCAATCACATAATAATATACATATTTTTATGAGTAAAACACACAAGCCAAATCTGTTGATTGAAATGAAATGTAGTATACCGGGATGCAGTTACCATCCCGGCGGTCGGGATCCCGGCGCCGGAATCCCAACTGCCGACACTTTCTCCCTCCGTGGGTTTCCACGACACCCCTGGAGGGAGAATAAATTAGTGTGCCGAGCGTATCGAGGCACCGGGCCCGCTGCGTGGCGAGCGCAGCGAGCCCGCAAGGGGGGGGGGGGGGCGATCCACGTCCCCCCCTTGTCGGCATTTCGGCTGTCGGGATTCCGGCTTCGGGATTCTGAACGCCGGGATCCCGACCGTCGGGATTCAATACTAAATCCAGTATACCTATACAGGTTGAGTATCCCTTATCTGAAAATCCGTTATCCGAATTATTCCGAAAACCATACATCTTTTTATTTTTTTTATAAAAAAAATGAATAACTTATTGGGGACATCTAGAACAGCACTACCGAGGACATGATGTGTAACTGGCACTAAATCTCTCCAAGAAAATGATTGGTGGGCAGTCACATTCAGTGCCTGAGAGAGTACACAAACTTTGTTTCATGTTTTGAAACCTTGTTTTTTGAACAAATAAAATGTGTGTATTTCATGTGGTTAATGTGTTTATACCGCATAAATGCAAAAAAAACATCATTGAAATATTAAAATATTCCAAAATACAGAATAATCCGTTATCCAATATATCATGGTCCCAAGCATTTTGGATAAGGGATACTCAACCTGTATTCTGTATGCAACTGCATATGAAATATTATGTACTGTAATGTACCATTTAATATGCAGATACGGCCGCAGCTGCACACAGAATATAGGCATGCTGTATATAAATGTAATCCGCTTGTGCATTCTATATGCATTGTTTTGTAAATTGGGTGACTTTTGCATTAAAATGCATCCTAAGAGACACTCCGTGCTACTAGAAAGGAGGATAGATAGTGGACATATCTATGTATATAGACAGCACTTGTGGATTTCATGCAGCTGTAGCCATTGAAGCTGGATCAAAAGAACAGTGCCACTGGCAACAGGATGCACCCCACCCAGTTTCAAAATTAGTGTGGAGATAAAACGGACCCTGCTTCACCAGTTGTCATGCAAAGTAGAAGGCAGCTACTACAAAGGTTACAAAATAAATTGCCGTCAAGAAAATTGTACATTAAAGTTGGGGCCACACCTAGGGACTGCTTGACAGGAAGGATACTGTACACCAGTGGTCAGGGAGCCAGAGTAAATTACCCCAAATGGGGTAAAAATTTAAATTCCTGGGGTAATGGACAGTTGCGCATTATCTATATGCATACCCGGCTGTGTCTCAGTAGCGTGACCAGCCATTACTACCCAATTAGAAACTTAATCTTAAGCATGGAAAAAGAAAAGAGCACTCCCTATTTCACCACTGAGGATATGCAGATAACAGTAAGGCTGTGTACACATGGGGGAGATTATAGCAAATACAGCTGGAAACATGGTCGCTGAGCGACCATATTGCCGGTGATTGGAGTCTGAACCAGCGATAAATCACTGGGTGCGCACTCCCGTTTTCAGCTGCTGAATGGTCGCTGGTCAGAAGAGCATGCTCCTCTGACCAGCGACTTCAACTGCCTCTTCTCCCGGCAGTGTGACATTTTCATCTGCGTCCATCTCTGGTCGCAGATGAAAACGGACACTGAGCAATATGATTGCTAGCAATATATTGCACTGTGTGTACACACCTTAAGAGGAAAAGTTGCCACCAACTAGGACATCTGGATATTTAGGCCAGTATAAAATGGGTATTAATGTCCGAAGCGTGCAAATACCCATGCTTGCGGCGGTGTATACTCTCCCATTTAAAATGACCCAGGTAGCAAGCAGGGTAGAACACGGGTTCAACCGGGCTCGCTGTGCAGTGTAAACTGGTAACCCTGTTCAATGCAAGGATCAAGACCAGTTCACTGCAATGCAATAGCAGGTGCTCTCGATGCCCTGCCTCTGCTGGGTGGGGAGGCTGTTGTAAAAGGGGTCACGAGCCACGTCACACCTGGGTTGGAGCTGGGTCTAAAATCCCGGCTTGCTGGTGTAAAAGGGGTAGAATTGACCTGGGACAATTATTACTGCTATAGCATAACTAAGGGACCTAAGTGCAGTGCAATATTGTAGCCAGCTAGCAGCAAAAACAGTTGGGCTCGGGCCTAACAAAAAAAAAAAAAAAAAAAAAAAAACATCCACTGTCAATATGTGCACTGCACCCATGTAAGAAGCAGCCAGGGTGCGCTAGATGACATGGGCGCATTCATATAGGCGCTACTATCTAATAGAAAGCAGGCCGATATGCCTGCTATCTTTCAGCAGCGATGACCAGAATGTGAGAGGGTAGGGTCACCATCATACTTCGTGCCGGTTAGGGATGCCAATCCCGGGGCAATTTTTCAATCCCAGAATTCGGGATTGAAAAATGCCCAATCCCGGGATTTGCTTCCCTGATATAAAAGACACACCTCGACCACCCCGCATATTTACTTACTGATGCATGTTGGTCCACTGGTCCGCTGCTGGCAGTCTGGTCTGTGACGGGTGTTTGTGCCGGGAACAGCATGGAGATATCCTCTGACGGCGGCACGTCGCACTGCCCAGGACGGGAGAAGCCGGGCAGCTGCTGAGCACCCACTCAGATGCTGCCCGGCATTAGCGGGCTGGAAACTCCAATCCTGGGATTGAAATCCCAGCGGTTTTTGGGGCCAAGTCCTGGGATCCTGCCGATCCCGATATTGGCCACCCTAATGCCGGTGAATGGAGGGGGCATCTCGACATACACCTACTAGTGGATGGAGGAAGGAAGGTAGAGGCACATGTCCCAAAAAAAAAAAACACTGATGGAGTGGGGGAGCAGGGTATGCCTGAGGTGAACATGGATGAGACAAGGTGACTGAGCAGTGCATTTTATACTAGGGGTATGGCCTAGTGGACAAGATGCAATGCCCAATTTTTGGCACTCAAATGATGTTGGCGCTTGGGCATCCGAAAAACTATTTTTTTGGCTCCCGGTCTCTGACTGGTTGGCCAACCCTGGTATAGAAGCATAGTCCAATAATCACAAATAATATTCTGATGAGTGCCAAGAATTGCAAGGGTACTCCTCATAATGGCTGGTATAATAAATAATTTCTTCAATCAAAAGTGCAAAGAGTTCACAGTGGACCATGAGTCGATGTTTTGGTCTACCTCCAGGCCTACAAATGTGGCTTCTAAAGTGCATTGAGAGACATGTGGATCTTGAAAAAAACAAACATAAAAAAAAGTCAACCTATGGTCCACTGTGAACACTTTGTACTTAATTATTTTCCATTTCAGTTAATCAAGGGGGGGGTTGTGGGTTTGGTTATTTTCAACTGAAACAAACCAAAACCATGAGCCCAAGTCCTAATCTTAAGGCCCATACACACTAGGCGATAATGTTCACAATATCGCTCAGAAAGAGCTTTCTGAGGAATATTGAGGACAATATCACCTAGTGTGTACACTCCCTGTCATACACTCCCTGTCATAAACAATACACAGTCCCACATCTACAATAGTAAACAAATACCTCCCTCTTCCAGCATTTTGGAATGAGGACGGTCCTCGTTCACAATGGCCGTGCTGCCGCCGCTCACCATCGGCAGGTATATATGGGTCTTTAGAGCCCAGGAATAAGACCAAATGTGGCTTTGTACTCAAACTTTGAAGTTTTGGGACAAATAGATGTAGCCCTCTTCATCATTGCAGGGGCTGGCGATTCTGCCCCGCCAGCGGCCGGCTCCCGCGCAAGAGACGCTTGTGCTCTCTGTGGCAACGTAGCTTGCCGCGGGTCCCTTCTGCTTCCCGCTACATCTGTATACAAATAATATCAAGGTTTTACAATGGAATTTACAAGGCAATTTCATGACAACTCCTTGAACTGAGATTGCATTGGTCCATTTTTACTTTGGCATTAAGTACCAGACCTGCTCAGAGAAAATACTTTCTAGAACCTGTCAATTTACAGTCCTTAAATTTACCACAATCTCTATTTTGTTGTAATACTAGGTTGTATAGAACTGTACATGATAAAAGTTGTTATATTAGCAATGCCTACCAGAAACAAAAAATAAAAGTTAGATATTAGAATCCATACAATTAACTTACCTTTTACAGTAAAAGGGAATCATAGATCACAATTTTAGGTGCAAAAATGTTAAATGGGTAGATTAAACATAAGACAAATAAAATAAGAAAATCCCACTGGATAATGATACCATTATACTTAATTCTCCAGGTGAATTCCTGTAAAATAACCAGTCTGCAATCCCTTATGCAAATACATAATCATGTGCAGTAGGCTACATCACCAACTTAATTGTGGGCCTTCAGGCAGGCCTCACAGAACCAACTATGTCAGTTTGTTACTTACTTTAGGATTGCATGCAAATCACATGG
Source organism: Crinia signifera (assembly GCF_055691185.1). Lineage (NCBI taxonomy): Eukaryota > Metazoa > Chordata > Amphibia > Anura > Myobatrachidae > Crinia > Crinia signifera. The sequence goes on along the minus strand of NC_139222.1, from coordinate 141,499,138 downwards.
GTTTTTAACCCTTGCGATCCCAATGCGCATTCATGTATCGCAAGCAGAAAGTCTTGCATAGACTATATAGTGCAGATCTGAACTATACATGCTGTGCGATCTGATCGCATAGTGCTCGCACCGTGTACACACACCATAAAACAGACTTCCACAAAATGCAAATTGACAAAATACATTATTAAATGAGAATTCTACAATGACAAAGTAAACGCAGGGGAGCCAGACTACTTACCTGAAACACCATACCTCTACATGATCTGTAGATTACCATACCACAATACCACACAAGTTAGCTAAACTCTAGTCAGAATAGAATGATCCGTTTGCTGCCAAATGCAATACAAAGGACATAAGGAACACATAATTATAAGGGGTAAATTTACTAAAGATATGAGTTCTATTGAACATGGATATTGCCCATAGCAACCAGATTTTACTTATTTTGCACCTTCTAGAACAGGGCTGGGCAACACCAGCCCTCCAGATGTTGATGAACTACACATCCCAGCATGCCTTGCATCAGTTTCAGCATGGCCACATAGCAAAACTAATGCAAAGCATCCTGGGATGTGTAGTTCATTAACATCTGGAGGGCCGGTGTTGCCCAGCCCTGTTCTAGAAGATAATAGATGGAATCTGACGTGCTGTTATGGGCAACAATCACATCTTCAATAGAACTTCCATCTTAGTAAATTTACCCCCAAGTCTCCGAAATTCTGAAAAGGTTATGCCTGATGAGAAAATATGTACACAAAAAAATCTTGTATACTTTTGCAAAATTAGTAAATCCCTTTAAAAAAAACCACCTTCAAACTAGCAATCATGCCTGGGAATTATTTTTTCTGCTTGGAATAAAGTGGATTTTCCTTCGCCAATAAAGAAACAAGATTTGAGGAGGTACATTTTGCTTAGTCTATAAGAAACATTAGCATCAGGAATTATTTCCACCAGCTATCAGATTCACTTGATTCAAATTTTTTGAATGGATTTGAAGTCTACCATTACCACATGTAACATCGCTGGGAAAGCCATTCATCTGCTGGTTATACCAGCAGATGAGCGGCTTTCAGGACGGCTTTGCATAGCGATCCGCTATGCACCGAGCAGCTTTCCCCGCAGCGATGATGGTCATCGCTGTCCATACATGCTGGGCATAGTCGCCCAGCGTGTATGGACCTTAAGACTAATCTTTCATATTGCAAATGGAGGGTTGCATGGGAACTTTGAAATGGTTCAGTTCCGGTGTGACCCTGCACTTTGGCCTGCTCAGATCGCTTCAGCGAACCCAAGAATATTGCCGGTTTGCTGACATCATGCAGGGGAGGTGGCAGCGCTTAGAGTTGTCGTTCGACCCGATTAACCTGTTCACACCAGGAAGCAACACGGCAACGAACCAGTAAGAACCCTTCTTTTTTACCGGTTCGTATGGCTATGTTGCTACCGGTTTGCTGGACCCAGTAACCTCTTTCACATCGCACCAATTACTGGGTCAAACCGGCATGAACCAAGTAATTAGGTGCGATGTGAAAGGGGTATAATTACACAATTGCCATACACTTATATCTATCTATATATGGAACAAAATGCAGTAATGCATGCAAGGATATGGAATCATGGTGCAGAAATAACAAAACAATAAATACATTTCTTAAATAAATAAACACCAACAAAACATTTAAGTATATTAATTAGGAAATGTGGGAGGGGCAGAAGAGGTATAGCTACATGTAAAACAAACATGCATTACTTGACAAAAAAAAAACAATAAATAATTTAAACGGAATTGGTAAAGTTTGGACATTTATTTTACAAAAAAAAAAAAAAAAAAAAAAAAAAAAAATCTTCAGAGTTAAGAGAAAAATAAACATTACATGAAAATAAGAAAATGTGAGAGAATAGGACCAGCGTTATAAATGACAAGATAGCTGTAACAAAAACAGGTATAGGATCTATAGACACCATAAAACTAGTCTGTCCTGTGATCACGTACTGTAAGGAAGTCGGAGTCTCTGAACGTGATGCACACAGTCACAGTCATAAGTCATTGCAATGCGCACTCTGGTCAGGACATTTGTGTGGGCTCCCAATGCGTGGGTTCGGTCGCGGGCACGTGTGTCTGGGGGCAGGTTTATGGCTCTGTAATGACGGTCAGAGAGTACATGGGAAGGGGGAAAAGTCCAGCTTGGGATGGAGGTGCATGTGCAATGGCAGCTAAGGGTCAGCCACCCCCGGTTCCCTTTCCCGCAGCAGCCTCTGATTTTCTTCTCGGAGCTTCTCTAGCTCCATCTCCAATTCCTGGATCTTTGAGTCCTTGGACCCCGCTACCTGTGCGGCCGACACCTCCTGGAGCCTCAAGCGATTGTTCTCTTCCTCCATGCGGCTCAAGCACTTTTCCAGCTCCATGTATTCCCGGATTAGCTCCGGCTTGCTCATGTCCTGCAGGGTCTCTGCATGGTAGCGCTCATAGGTCTCGGAAAAGTCCTTCTGTAAGAATTCTGCCCCGTCATCACTGCCCATGCCGTCGCTGCCAGTGCCATCGTCCTCCTCCTCCACGTCCTCCTCCGTGCTGTCACCTTTGCTGAAAGAGTTGGCATGCAGGGAGGGAAGGGCGGCAGGGCCTCTCCGCTGCGGCGGGCACAGGTCTGGTTCCTCCTGGTCATGATCGTCCATGAGGAACTGGGTGGTGTTGTAGGGTGCCACAGGCTGACCCTTGGCGAACATTTCTGCCCTCATCCTGGACGCCCTCTGAGACTCCCGCTCTTCCAGGCGCTTCTTCTCCTCCCAGGTCAGCTTATTGTAAGGCTTCCACCTTCTCTTCTTTTTGGATGGCAGCCTCCGGTGCCTCTTTTTGCCCAGCTCCTTCCACGCTTCCTCCTGCTGGCTTTTGCCATGGCCAAGCTCTTCTACCTTGCCATGGTCCTCGTCTTCTTCTTCTTCTGGGCAGGACGACAGGGTGGAGGGATTTCTTCTCAGGCACTCCCCTCTCCCCTCCTCTGCTCTCGGTTGCCACCCACTATCTTCGCTGGCCAGCAGGGATCCCCCACCTGCCAAAGTTTTGCAGGGTAAGGCTGGCTCCTGAACTCCCACTTCAGCCATGGCACCCCAATCTTCCCTCCTGGGGTGCAACAGAGCACTCAAAGTGCCACAAGGGCGCAAGGCTTGCTACTGACACGCTGCTCAGCTCTCTATTAGGTGTTAAGTGCTCATGGAGACATGAAGCAGCGGGAATCAACTTGCCTGTAATATAAATCCACCTTGCATATGACAGCAGCACCTTTGAGATGGGATCTCCAGACACTGCTCTTCCCACTTCAGAGGCAAGCGTGTTGACTAGAGGCTTCTGCACTGGAATGCAGTTGTTAAGGCTGCCACCAGCTGGCGGCTGCTGTAAGGACACACAAACTGGGCAGCTGAGCCCCCCTCCTCCTCCGCCTTCGTTCTCTCCTGTTTCTGAGCTAGCATACACACGCTTGCCAACCAACCTCCGACTGCTGCTGCCCAGCCTGGGACGCTGTCTTTTATACTAAACCCGGCCCCCACACTAAGCGCATGCGTCGTTCTCATATCGAAGTTGACTCATGGGAGTTGTAGTCCACATTGTTTGTCGCAGATGAGGGGTTAAAGTATATTTGACTACCACTCCCACAAAGCCTCTGATGTCACCTGAGCGATGGCCAATGGGCGCTGGCAAATCGAGCAGCGCCTATTCTAACATTTTATTGGATGGGGGATCAACGGGCTGTTGCCAAGCTCTAAACGAAATGCCATCGGCTGATGTAGCTGTCTGTTTATGATCATCCAACCAATCGCCGACCGTGGGCCGTACCATTTGTGCTGGCCAGTGGGTGGAACATCATATTTTCCTAGTGTAACTGTATACGATTTCAGACGGAGTAGCATAACGTTAATGGCAGATTTCTGTTATGCTACAGTTTGGTAGAACAAAACAATCGCAAAATGAAAGCGGTCATAAATTGTTTTAATATCCCCCCTCCCATGTACACACACATACCAGAAACCCTGTAGCTATAGGGAGGGGGAGTAAGGGGGAGCGTAAAAATAGCGCCCATTTTCGACATATGTTACATCGGACACACTTCTACACGCGGGAGTACATCCAGGACTGAGAAATGAATGGCCTGAGCGCCAATATTAAAAGCGCCTAGAAGCGTGGCATATTTTGTCATCTAGGGCGGAGGTATACAATGATTCATATATTAACATTCAATGTGTAAAACTCTCCGCGCAGGTTCTTGTAAACATACGCCGTAATTAGTCCCGTCTTAAAGCGGAAATGACAAAACTTTGAAGCCAACAGGAAGTGGGCAGAATTGCATTTCCTTGCACAACACCTGGGCAGTATATATCACACTGTCTAACGTTTGTAGAAGTTGATCTCTGTGAGAGTGTCTATGTAACTAGTGGTTATGTTCAGTGCATTAACATAGCACAGTATGATTCTATTATCAAAACACGTAATTCCATTGCCAAAGGTCAGGGTCAGTTCCAAGCTTTATAAAAAATATTTTTTTTAAGTAGTGATTTTGTAATACAAATGTCTTATATTTTTTTTATTATTTTAAGCTTATTAAGGGGCCTATGCATTTATTATATTGTCAGTGCTGCAGTGCTTATTTTATCAGTGTGTTTTGTGATAGAGTTTCATACCCTCCAACATGACCTATTTCATTAGGTATAAAATGCTATGCTCCTAGACTACCCACATAATGTATAATTGCCATCCCCTGTGCTTAACTTGTAAATTGATGAGAAGGGTGTTTCAACATGGCAAATTATAACCATATTATCAAACAGTAAAGGTGCGTACACACTTGGAGATATAGTGCTCAGTGTCTCCTTTTCATCAGCGACCAGAGGTAATCAGCTGGTCATTAGAACGGGGCTGAAAACGGGAGCGCACACCTGGCGATTTATCGCCGAGGCACACTCCCATCACTGGCAATATGGTCCCCAGCGAACATGTTTCCAGCGATTTCAGCCCCTAACGCAGCCGTGTGTACACGGCTTTAGATGAAGTCTCGGAAAAGAGCATTTTGTACCTAATGGTCATGTTGGAGGGTATGGATGTTTTTAATTAATTTACAAAAATGCCCCCACTATTTACTGTTGCTCACTGGGATAGCTGTAGCAGTAACATTCATAGCTACAAGTTACACCCCCAGCACGCTCCTAACATGACCCTCTCCAGGAGGGACATAATGCTCTTTTCCTGGACTCCACCCCCCTTAATTTATAATTGCTATCACCTGTGTTGAAGCACCTTTCTCATCCATTAACCTGTTTAAAACAGGTGATGGCAATCATAAATTAAAGGGGCCTACACATGTGGCAATTTGCTGAGCGTTTTGAGCAATGCAAGATTGCTCAGCACACAGTGATGTGTCAGCACTGTATGCTGAGTGATTTTTCTGGAGAACACTGGCGCTGCATGGTGATTAAGAGATTAATGTCTGGATATTAATCTCGGGCCGAGCATCGCTATGCTCCTACACACAGAGTGATGTAAGATCGCTATGCTCCTACACACGGAGTGATGTGAGATCGCTATGCTCCTACACACGGAGTGATGTAAGATCGCTATGCTCCTACACACGGAGTGATGTAAGATCGCTATGCTCCTACACACGGAGTGATGTAAGATCGCTATGCTCCTACACACGGAGTGATGTAAGGGCATTTTCTAAGCAATCTCGTGATGTTCCTTAGAAAATGTCCCTAAATCTCTACGTGTATAGTCCCTATAAGAGGGAAGCCCAGAACAGATCATTGTATCCCTCCTGGAACGGGTCATATGTGGAGGTATGAAGGAGTATTTCATATTTTCTATAGACTTCTCCTTAAGGCTCTTACACAGAAGGTGACTCCTGCCCCATGCTGAGCGATGTAGTTTAGCACAGTGATTCCCAACCTCGGTCCTCAAGGACTCCCAACAGTGCACGTTTTACAGGTCACCCGGCAGGTGCACTCATTACTCACATTTTAAAAGATCACAGGTGGAGCTAATTACTTCACTTGTGATTCTGTGTGGAGACCTGCAAAACATGCACTGTTTGGGGTCCTTGAGGACCGAGGTTGAGAACCACTGGTTTAGCACAGGTGTGCTGAGCAAACAGTACTGACCAGTTTTCTCTCAGTTTTCTGACTAAATATTGAATACATGTTGCCAAGATCTGGTCAGTCGATGGCGACGGGGAGGACTGCGCACCGCCGTTGCTTGGGGGCATTCACACATAGCGATCCGTGCTTAATTTCCAAGCGATCTGGACAGATTGCTTAAAAATAGGGCTAGAACTGCCCCGTGTGTATGCCCCCTTAGTTTTCCAGAGTCTGACAGAGGCAAATGGAGAGGGATCAGAAGATCCCTCCTGCAAGAATGCCTTCACAGGCATAAAGTGTATAGTTATGACATAGGGATTCTGGCATATCAGTTATAGTAAATAGGGGAAGTTATCCATCAACAGTTCCTATTAACGAGCATCTTTAGGAAATGCACACTTCACTTAGGGTCTAATTCAGACCTGATCACAAAGCTGCTTTTTTAGCAAAAATGGGCAAACCATTTAACCCACTGCAGGTGGGTTAAATGTTATATGTGCAGAGAGAGTTAGATTTGGGTGAGGTGTGCTCAAACTGAAATCTAAATGCGGTGTAAGAATAAAGCAGCCAGTATTTACTCTGCACAGAAACAAAATAACTCCCCAAAATCTATAGCTGTGTACACGCGGTGCGTTTTTGGCTTACATTTTAAATAGATAGTCAAAATTGCACAGTGTGAACCCTGCATGCAATATCAATGTGCAGCCCCGCGAGGTTGGTATCGCAAGTAGAGATAGACTGTGCAGGCAAGACAATTTTGACTATGTCTATAGTGTATATGGCCATAGGCCAAATACAGGTTGAGTATCCCCTATCCGAAATGCTCGGGACCGCGAGCATTTCGGATAGGGGAATTTTCCGGTTTTTGGATTTTATTTTTTGCAGCCATACTTACCTGTCCCCTGATGGTCCCCGGGCGTCCCTCGGCGTCCGCGCAGTCCCCGGGCGTCCACAGCAGGCCTCCGGCATCTTCTCCTGGTCTCCAGCGGTCCCAGGAATGCATTGCGCGAGTGTGCGCGCGCACCGGTGACGTGACCGGCGTGCGCACACACTCGCGCAATGCATTCCTGGGACCGCTGGAGACCCTGGAGAAGATGCCGGAGGCCTGCTGTGGATGCCCGGGGACTTGGTAAGTATGAAAAGAAGGTTAGGGGTTAAAAAAAATAAAAATCGAATGATTCCAAAAACCACGGTTTTTGGAATAATTCGGATAAGGGATGTCCGGATACCGGATACTCAACCTGTAGCACATATTCAAAATTGTAAGTGAAGGTAGTCAAAAACCTTCCACGAGACAGAATGCACATGTACACATCTTTAATCTGTCTGCACATGTTACATTTGCCTCACCTGCAGTGCAACATGGTTTTGTCCATTTGCTAAAAAAATCAGCTTTATGATCAGGTCTAAATTAAGCCCATACAGTAGCTCAGTTATGGGCCCACTTATCATTGTATATTTGTGGCTTAATCCAAATTTGTTGGTTACCTTCAAATATTAAGTATCAGTGGCATAACAATAGCTGAGTTAAGTGTGGGCGCCGGGGGTCTGCGGGGCTATTGATACGCTGCACTGTTCAGGAACAGACACTTTTTGAGGATGCTAGAGGAGGCAACCTCTTGCATCCTCAAAAATGGTCTGCTGTTAGGGGGCAGCCATTTTGTGATGGTTACTTTCGTTAGTAGGAGCCAGGAGGAGCGCCAGGACCGCAGACAAGTAGATCTGCGGGTCCCGGTGGCGGCAAAAAGATTGGTAAGACAGGGGGGGGGGGGGTGTTGTTTCCCTAATTTTTGGCCGGGGGGGAGGGGGGGGCGCATTTTGTAGTTAAGCCACTGTTAAGTATACCCTGAATGTATGTAGTGGGCACATCATCAGATATCTCTGATACTTGTTCCAATCCCACCATTCCTGCCAGCAGCCGCATACCTACAGTATAGTTTTTTATGGGAAATGCGATGCTGCCAAATTTATTATAATTCCGTAGATTATTACCCACAGCTACATGCTACACACTGCAAATGTATTTCTGGAGGGTTATGCAGGAACCTTCTATAAAAAAGGTCCACTGTTCAAGTGCGCAGAAGTTCCTTCAGCTCACTGAGCACTAATACCAAACCCAGATTGCATTCAATACATAAGCAATAATAGATGGGCCCCTTAGTGCTTTCTTCACCTCTTTTCAAATTGACCACATAAATCTGTGTAAGGGATTCGGTATGAAAATCCCGAAAGAGTCAAAATCCCGAATGGGTCATAATACCGACAAGGACAAAATCCCGACATTTAAAATCCCGACAAGGACAAAATCCCAACATTTTAAATCCCGACAAGGTCAAAATACCGACATATACAATGTCCAGATGAAACAGTCAACATGAGTTTGTGTCGACAGGGCGCAAGGTTGACATGGGTTTTTTCACAGTTTTTTTACCCGAAAAAAAGCAGTGAAAATAACCATGTCGACCTGTTGACACAGTCATGTTGACTGTTTCACCTGTACATTCTATATGTCTGTATTTCGACATTTCGGATTTTAAATGTCAGGATTTTGTCCTTGTCAGGATTTTGACCCATTCAGGATTTTGACCCTGTCAGGATTTTGACTGCATCCCTGTGTAAGGTACCAATGTGGTCCAAATGTAGAGATCAAAACTAATTTTCACATGATGGTTGAGAGACGTACAGCTATGAAAGATGTTGAAGAAAAAAAGGATCAGTCACCAACGCATACACTCACACACACACACACACACACAGCAAAGATTTCAGCAATGAACAAAATTCACTGTCAGTACACACTGTGATGTCAGTTCATTCTTAACCATGCACAAAGCAAGCTGCAATCATGATAAGCTGAGGAAAATAGCAATGTGGACTAAAGGTGTTAAAATTAGATCGATCAATATAAGAAAGAATTTTAATGGACTAGCAGGAGATTTGAGGGTACCGAGAATGAAAAGAAAAGGGAGCGGAGGGATGGAGGACAGTCTCAGATTATGAAATGTGGCATAGCAGAAGATTTTTTTAGTGAAATGTAATATACTGTATTCCAAGTGGTAAGTGTACTATAATTTGCTGAGGTCTGCATGATGCAAGGAAGTCATAATCGTTTACTAACTGGCAGGTGGCTGCTGTGATTATGTGCCTTATTAGTTTATTCTGATTACATCAGCGCAATGGGCTCTGTGCTGGGATGAGAAAATATGCTGTGGCTCAGAAACATCTAGTTGAACCATAGTTAAAATTAGATCCCTTATATTTTTGTTATCCTTTGAACTAGAGTATTCCCAGCTGATATCTAGGAAGTAGCAGGATTAAGACCAGCTCCTTCGGTATCTACTAGATCACGGGTGTCAAACACAAGTCCCGCGGGCCAAATCCGGCCCGCCAGACCTCGTCATGTGGCCCGCGCGAGGAGATAGCACGCAGGGCAGTGTGTCCCAGCTCCTGCCTAGGCCACCTCCTCTCACCCACCCCACCGCCTTACCTGTTCCTCCACTGTCGGCGGCCATGTTCCTGTAGGCACATATGTATGCGGCTACAGAAACATGGCCGCCGGCCTCCACGGCTACGTGGAGGAGGGCCCGGCCGCCTGTTCCCTCTGATGCCCGGCAGTGACAGACACTGGGTGGGGACGTAATGACGATGACGCCGCCCGCCCATGCGTCTGTAGAGAAGTAGGAGCAGGCAGGGAAGCTGGACCGGGAGTCGGGGACAGTGTGGCCGCAGCAAGCAGTGAAGAAAAGCTGGAAGCCGCAGCAGCTGCAGGACAGACGGAGAAACACGAAGTGAGGATGAGGATCACACTCACAATAAAAAAAAATATTTATATCTGCTGTTTCCTGAGGTGTCCCTGTGTATAATAATAACAATGCCATGACACCACAGGCTGCTCCTCCTGTATAATCATTTATGTGTCATGGCATTACTTTTATTATATTATACAGGGGTAGCAGTCTGTGGTGTCATGGCATTATTATACAGGGGGAGCAGCCTGTGGTGTCATGGCATTATAATTATACAGGGGGACCTACAGATACAACCGGCCCTTTGAGGGTGACCAAACTGCTGATGCGGCCCCCGATGAATTTGAGTTTGACACCCCTGTACTAGATAGTGTAAATGAGCCAGTACACATATCATTATACCAGTAATAGAGTGTATAAATATGTACATTATATTTTTTGTAACATGCTTGTGGTGCGCAATTAGAATTGCTTGTGGTGCACTTTTTGATTTTGGGCCCACTCCTCTTTATCAAGTGACTTCCAGATGGGGGAATTTTGTCATGGGACAATTGACAATTGAGGAGGCACCGCCAACAAAGGGCTAATCAAATATCGTTAAAGACCTGCAGTGGCAAGGACCAAAAAACAGACCATGCTGCCATGAAGAACACAAAAATGGTAGTGGTGAAGCCTGGAGAGGGTGCATGAGAGTAGTGCTTGGAAATGGAATGTGAAACTGGGACCGAATTTGAAACTTGAGTGAGAGAATGACTGTCCATACTGTAGCAGAGGACAAAGCAATACAAACATACCAGTATTTTATAGATAATGCAGTTATTGTCAGATGCCTACAGGTTGTAAGTGAATAAGAAGAATTGTCCACACGTTGATTCCAATCCAGAGTAGGTTTATTGAAAATAACAGGCTACAGATGATAGAAGGTAAACAGCAGTCAATATGATAATGAATCAATCTCTACTGGGCTAAAGTCTGTACAGCACTGTGACACTCCAATAATACAGTAGTAGTAGTAGTAGTACGTTTATTTATAAGGCGCCGCAAAGTGTCCGCAGCGCCGTACATAGTGACAGGCTTTGACAAATGAAGAACCTTTTCAAGAGCCAAGTAAACAACAAGCACGTGCAGTCTAATCAGGATGACCTTTAAGTATGATGCTTAGATATGTAATATTATTGTGGTTCTCATCATCCTTTATTCATATGGCACCACAAGAGATACACAGCACACAATTACACAGTACATAAATACATGTAAAAAGAAGTTGAATATAATAGAGGACAGTTACAGGGTACATAGATATAGCTGCATCAGCAGAGGACACTGGTATAAGTATTATTGTTGCAGAAAACCACATTATTTTACTTCCATCAAAAATGGTTTAAGTAAGGAAAAGAAGATTTATATAGCGCACACATATTTAACAACATTCACAGCAGGCCCTGTCCCAGTGGAGCTTACAATCTATATTCCCTACCACATGTACTAACACACACATTAATTCTATGGTTAATTTTGTTGGGAGCTAATTGATCTACCAGTATATTTTTGGATTGTGGGAGGAAACCGGAGTACCCGGTGGAAAACCACGCAATCGAACTGACATTCGATTGAACCCCATCACATGAAGATTGGTGTTTATCTTGGTCCCATTTAATCTGCCTTTAATTAATTAATGATGTACAGACCATTTATACACCAAACCCCAAGCTTCAGTAACAAATGCAGATCTGTTAAGTTTCCAGTTTGTTAAACTATAGCTGCAACTTTTACATAGTGGAGGCAATCATTTTGTGGTCTGATCTAGTAAACTGATTGTCTCACAGAATAGCTGCATGCACTGCATGGCACTTTAAAATAAATAGTGACATTTTTACATTTACAACATATATTTTCCCGGTACTTATGTAATATCTGGGCTCCCGTTTTTCTTATGAGACCGCGTCCGCTCGCCACGCTTCGGGCATGGTGGCTCGCTGCGCTCGCCACACTATATAAAATCAACTCCATGCGTAGTTGGATAGTAGGGGTATGAAAAAATCGGGAGCATTTAACATGGAAGCCCAGATAATACATAAGTACCATTTTCCCTTATAAAGATACAAATGCATGTTCATTGCTGCCTGCTAATATACTTAAGGGGCATACACACATAGGGCCTTATTCTAGTTCACTCTTTCTGACAAAATCCTTCTAAAGCCCCGTACACACGGGGGAGATATATTGCTCAGCCATATATGGCTGAGCATTATATTGCTCAGTTTCTCCTTTTCATCAGCGACCAGAGATGGTCGCTGATGAAAAAGAAACTGCCGGGGGGAGGCCTGCAGTGGAAATCAGCTGTCAGCTGATCACTGCAGGGGTAAAAACGGGAGCGCGCACCCGGCGATATATCGCCGGTGCACACTCCCATCGCAGGCAATATGGTCGCTTAGCGACCATATTTCCCGCGATATTACACAAAATCGCCCCCGTGTGTAAGCATCTTTAGATGGACAAAATCATGTGCACTGCAGGTGGGGCAGATGTTACTTGTTAAGAGAGAATTAGATTTGGGTGGGGTTTTACTTCAAAGTGAAATCTATATTTCTATATAAGTGTAATCTTGCCAGATTGCTTAGAAGAGAGCACAAAATCGCTCTGTGTGTATGCCCTTTTATACCGGTAGATTGTCTGATGATGCTATCCTGTGGCAGAAACTGCCAGCAGCAAAGTACCGTATATACTCGAGTATAAGCCAAGTTTTTCTGCCCAATTTTTTGGGCAGAAAACCCCCTCCTCGGCTTATACTCGAGTCAAGTGGAAAATACACATCGGCGGAGCCGGCAGAACACTAGCTCCGGGCGCAGACATATCACAAAGCGCCGGAGCTGTGCACTGCTGCCGCCGGCTTCCCTGCCTTATCCGCCCGCTCTCCCAGCTCACCAGCCGGTTTCCCTACCTTGCCCGCCCGTTCTCCCGCCGGCGCCGCGCTGCAGCAGGACAGAGCAGGGGCCGGACCCACGCAGGAGTGTCAGAGGTTGACACTTCCTGCCTGGTGCTCTGCTCCCTCTGCTCCGTCCTGCGTCTAAAGTACCGGTACTGTGAATAAAGGTACCAACATGAAATGTTAAAGAAATTCCAGTGTGTGTGGGGGGGGGGGGGGGGGGCAGTGAGGGGGCTCTGGGTAAGTGCTGTAATAAATTACCTTTATGCTGTTTTTTTACACACTATGTGTACTGTGCATGTCTATGTGTGTGTATGTGTGTGTATGTAATGTATACTGTGCATGTTTGTGCGTGTATGTATACTGTGCATGTCTGTGTGTGTATGTATACTGTGCATGTGTGTGTATGTATACTGTGCATGTGTGTATACTGTGCATGTGTATGTATACTGTGCAAGTGTGTGTATGTCTGTGTCAACTGTGTGTATACCATTTGTGTGTTTTTGTCAGTATTGTTTGTATACATTGTGAGTTCTTCGCTGTTTGTATGTATACTACCGGTAATACCGTATGTGTGTGTGTGTGTGTGTCAGACCAGTAACCGCTGTGTTTCCCACCCCCGGCTTATACTCGAGTCAATAAGTTTTCCCAGATTTTTGGGGCAAAATTAGGGGCCTCGGCTTATATTCGGGTCGGCTTATACTCGAGTATATACGGTATGTAGAAGAGTGATTGAAAGGTAAATTACACAAATAACACAATTTCCTATAATTACTCCATATATCACATTCTAGTCCTATAATCACTACTACTTTGTCACATTCTGTCATCTAATATGACAATGCAACTTGTTTAGAACATCCCAGGTTTTACTATAAAATGTTTAGTTTCTGTTCTGTAGTACGTATGTATAATCAGTAAATACTTTTATTGTAACTGTTTAATAATAAAAGTGATAATGTGTGATTTTTATTTAGTTGTGCTATTTTCAGTAAATGGTATTGCCCTTTTAATATTTTCTCAACTCTTCCTCTAGTACTGCACATGAGAGGGGGCGGGACGAAACAATCTGAAGTAGACTGGCAGCGCAAGTGGCCAATAATCACTATTTCAGTTGCTTAGTGTGTGTGCTTAACCTCGTCACTGCCACAAAGGCCTGCAGTGACACCAAGCTTTTCCTATCACGGGTGAATGTATTGTGAGGCTGGCCGAAGGCTAAAATTGCATTGATTACAAAAAATAAAGCATGAAAAGAAACAGACACTCCAGCATGTTTTTGTTTTCTTCACTAGAATGTTAGCATTTTTATTTATAAGGTAAGAAAGGGATATAGAAAATAAAACTTGGGGATGAGGGTAGGGTGGGGAACAGGCCATTCGTATGATGTCATAGTGAAGTTTCCAAACACCATATGAAACAAAGCATGCATAGTTATTTATAATGAAAACAAATTAGATAATGATGTGTAGATCTTAAGGAATGTCATTTGCTTTTGTTGAAAAGTGTTATTTCTACCAAATAGTCGTTTTTAATAAAAGGGAGGAGAGGTTTATTGTTTCTCAGTCCAATGATTTCAATCTGTATGGCTCATCTAAATGGTGGGGGGAGGTAGGGATTCTACAGGCTTGGAACATAATCACTCTGGACGCCAAAGATGGCTCCAGTTTGATATTTAACTGAATGTATAATATAATCGGATATGTTATATAGAAAACATTATTTTGTGATCTAGGTGACAATGAAGGCCGTGCGACTTGCTGGATCGGGGATAACACTATGATCCAGAGGAGAACAGTGATTGGGCAGATCCAGAACATATGGCTGATATGCCTGACCTTGTTAGTTACACCAGCACATATTTTAGACTTGAGGAAGCATGTTATATAATCTCACTGAAGAGGGAGAGCTAATACAGCGGATTCATCTATATGACATTTTTACATGATTGAGACATCTGGAAATGTAGTGGAGATTTGTATTCTCCTAGTCTTTAATGGAAAAAGTGTAACCCATATCAGATGGCAATTGAATGACTGCTGCAGATTTAGCTAAGAATTTGGAGGAGATTAGATTCTGCTACCAGAAGGTTATGTACCCTTTGTTTCTATCCTAACCAGTTCAGGATATGGGTGGTTTGTGAGTGCGGAGGGGGATGGGCAAACAAAAGCAAGACCCTTGAGGAGCAGACTCTGTATAGAATGGAGGTAAGTAATAGGTGGGTCTACCTTAGCTCATTACCTGGAATCGTTATCTAGTTTCTGAGTTAATTTAAGGTTCTAATGGGGCCTACACACTGGGAGATCTCAATTCTGGGCGATGCTAGGTCGCTGAAAACCTCCATGGGAACACTGGCCAGGACGCAATTAACTAAATTTATGCAGCGTGCTGAATATTATTTGTTGGGCGATAGCGACGCGCGGAGGCGCGCATCGCTATCGCTTTGGCCGCTGCACATGGAACGATGGAGGGGCATTTTCTATACGATCTAGTGAGATTGCTTAGAAAATACCCAGAGATTGCTAAGTGTGTAGGCCCCATTAGTGATATTAGGCCTGTTTCATAAATATAGTAAAGACGCCCACCACTGTGTAGAAATTTGTAGCAGCAGTTGCAGTTCCTTTGATAATCGACTCGCTAAGTAATGCTATGTCTGTGCAAGATGGCTGCGAGAATTGAGATGATGGTGCATGTTTTGTGTGTAGTGGATCACAATTGTAGGCCACATTTTTGCTACAACTGTCTGTTGCCTACCTCAAGGAAATCCTGACCGTCAATCACACAAATAAATCCTCACTGAGAGCGACATCACTGGAGGTACCTTAGCACATCATGTGCAGTTGGACAATAATCGCTCACTTCTGTAAATATCGGCATTTTGTACAAAGACCCTGATGTCCTTTGGTGAGTGAAAACAATGTTTAGTCACACAAGAGATTTTTTTTTGTAAACAAAGGAAAGCCTTTAAATGGACAGATTGAAAAACCTGCTAAGTAAATGGGAAAGTATATTCCTAATTTTACTGATGCAATGAAATCCAAACAAAAGACCTTGTAGCTAAACCAACCTTTGACTAAATATTTGGTTTGAAAAATCATTTTGTAAGCAGTGTATATCTGAGAGGCTTAAGTGCATATCCCCATATACCATCTATACTTTTAGATTGCAAGTATAGGGCATACCCCCTTTCCGATTGGCCACTCCCTAAAAAAATTGCAGCAAGCCTTCGCTGCGCACCCTGTCCCGCTCCAGTGTCTCCGAATGTTGGGAGGTATGGAGCCATCCTGGGCCCAAGATTTTTATTGCTGTCCAAGATGTAACAAGGTTTAATAATCTTTCAAAAATATGCTTAACCCCTTCCCGACATATGACGTACATGTACGTCATATGACGGTTGCGGGGGAATCAAGCCAGCTCACGGAGTGAGCTGGCTTGAAAGAGAGCAGGTAATGGCTGTATATTACAGCCAGGTACCTGCTCTCACGGCCACGAGCGGCGAGTTCGCCGATCGTGGCCGTTTAACCCTTTAAGCACCGGAGGGGGGGCGCCCCCCTCCGGCGCCGATCGGGGCCCCCCGCGGCGAGATCGGAGGGTGCCGATCGGTTGCCATGGCAGCCAGGGGTCTAATGTAGACCCCTGTGCTGGCCATGTCAGCATTCCTATTACATCCTGCCTGGCAGGATGTAATAGGAAGTGCTGAAAATCACTATGTTCAGCCATAGAGCTCTATGGCTGAACCTAGTACAGGCGATCGCGCCCCCTAGTGGTCAAGTACACTAGGGGGCCTTGTAGTAAAAGTTAAAAAAAAAAGAAGTTAAAAAAAAAAAAAAAAATATTAAAAGTTCAAATCACCCCCCTTTCTCCATTTCACAAATAAAAATAAATAAAAAATAAAAAAATAAACATATTTGGTATCGCCGCGTTCCTAAAAGTCCGATCTATTAAAATATAACATTAGTTATCCCGCACGGTTAAAGGCGTAAACGGAAAAAAATTCCCAACGCCAAAACTACGTTTTTTGGTCGCATCGCCTACCCAAAAAAAAGTAACTAAAAGAGATCAGAAAGTCGCACATATCCCATAATGGTATTAATTAAAAAGTACACTTCAGCCCGCAAAAAATGAGCCCTCACCCAGGTCCGTAGGTGGAAAAATAAAAAAGTTATAAGCCGCAGAACATGGCGACGCGACGCAAATTAGAAAAACCGTAAAATTTTCTATATTTTTTTTTTTGTGGTAAAACGTAACGAAAACTATATAAGTTTGGTGTCACCGGAATCGTAACGACCCATAGAATAAAGATAACCCATCATTTTAAACGAACTATGAACTCCAAAAAAAACGTAACCAGCGCAAAATTGTGGAATTGCGTTTTTTTTTTCTTTTTACCCCACATTGAATTATTTCCTGATTCCCCAGAATATTATACGGTATAGTAAATGGTACCATTAAAAAGTACAACTTGTCCCGCAAAAAAAAAGCACTCATGTGTCTATATAGCCGGAAAATTAAAAAAGTTACGCTTATTTGAACGCGAGGAGGAAAAAAAAAAAAAAGTTAACAAAAAACGCCCCGTCGGGAAGGGGTTAATCAAGCAACCAGAGTGCAATAAACACCATTTTCTGGGAGGATTCCAGTACAGAACTCTAATCCTAGACAGAAAAGTTGTGTAATACCCCTTTCACACAGAAAAATCCCAAAAACCCAGGTATTTCCCGGATACAAAAACCCGGGTACAACTAGACAGCAAGGGGCTGACCCCCTTTCACACAGGAGCAAAAACCCGGGTATTTCCCGTGTCGACCCCTTTCACACAGAAGCCGGATTTTTCCTGCAAAACTCTGTGTGTCATAAGAAAAGGACAGTTTTAAAGGCACACAGAGATGAGATCATGAAAAGTGGGTGGTGACTGCTCACTGCATTGCATTAAACATGGCTGACAAGTTGCAGAACACCCTCTCTATTAACCTAAATACTATGACACAGTAGAAGTACAAGGACACATTGGTTGTATGTTTGAAAGAACTTGTTTTATTTTTCACAAAACATGTTTTATGCAGTTCACTTTAAATATAAAATGTTTTCAAATATAAATCTTTAGTGGTCATAAATACCCTTTCAACACTGAAACAACATTGAACTATTGCAACACGAGGTAGAATATGTATTTAGCATAGGTCTACTATCAGTGGTGGGTGAATAGGTTGTGCTGCCATCCAAGCTGATATTGTATAGGGGAGACACAAACCTAGTCTGACTGTCCAGCAGCCACACCTTTTCATCCGGCACTGTATATATAGATAAACACTTGTATTTGCAATTTTTGGTACCTGTAGGGCACAGGTCTTCAACCTGTGGCCCTTCAGATGTTGTGGAACTACATGTCCCCGCATGCCCTGAGTTTTTTTGCCATCCTACTATAGGAAAAAATGTGGCAATGTATGGTGGGACATGTAGTTTCACAACATCTGGAGGGCCACAGGTTGAAGACCTGTGCTGTAGGGCAATTCGAAACACTCTGGCTCCTGCCGGGCAGTGAAAACCCGCACGGCCAGGAATCTGTGCCACACACAGCAGTTTACAATGATGGGATCCGGCTGAAACCAGGCGGCCTGGGTGAATGGTCACATTTGTGCCCATTATTAACTACGGTGTGTGGCACGGCTTCCTGGCCGTGCGGGGTTTCGCCATCCGACAGGAGTCGGAGTGTGTGAAATAGCCCTTAGTACACCCCAAAAAAATATAATTATATAAATATAAGCCCCAAACAGGGAATTTTTTTATTGCCTTAAAGATAAAGAAGAAGGCATACTGTGTACACATTATAGATTATGTTCAGTCACATATCTAGAGTATACTCTATTTGTACACATTTAAATAAAAAAAAAGTTTGAGAACTTTGATTCAGCTCCAAACTGAAGAACCAAATGAGCTTTTTTGAGGCTCATAAACTAAAGAACCATAATACTCTACTGTGTACATCAAAATGGAACACAGCATTTAACGGGCCTTGTAAGTGCCACTTTTTAAGCAAGAAAAATTGAACGAGCCCAGAAAAAAGATAAAAAGAACAACCATATAGCAACATTACTACAAATGCCTGTAGGCAGTGCTGATTACAGTGCTAACAGGAGTGTTATGATTACTGGCATTCACTGAATCATCAGCATAATTTTTCACAATGCCATATTGCCTACTATATCCTGTGCCATTGACAGTATCATGCACTGTCTCCTGTGGACTGGTATTGGCATGTGGCCTACTTGGCTGTGTGGCATGTGAAAAATTATTGCCCATGTTTTCAGTATAACTACGCCCTTGGCCCTGCACAGTAGTTTGGCTTGAATTTGAAGGCATAAATGTATGGCCTCTGTGTGGAGGATTACAATAATCACCCTCAGCGTACGGACTACACAGCTTGTAAGGCTGCGGATTCTGTAATGTAGACACCATATTGGTAAGGAAGGTCATCTGTGCATCTCGATTTTCACGCGCTATGCGTTCGTGCAGACCCACCAACTGTGTGAGAAAGGAATCTTGCAACTGTCTCTCGTTGTCAAAGAAGCGCTGCAGTCGGGCATCCTCTTGAGTTTGAAATTCAAGATCGGACTCTCGGAGATGATCTACCAGGATTCTTGACATTGAGCGCGTAGCAAGCTCCATCTTTGACGGTTTTTTCTTCCTTGCAGGTACATCAAATACTAAAAATAAAGGAAAAATCATTACAATCCAATAGCGGCATGCCAGTGTATATATAGAGATATATATATAGAGAGAGAGAGAGAGAGAGAGAGAGAGCGAGAGAGACTACTACTACTGGTTCCCACAATACCCCTCTCCAGGGCACACCACACGTGTGCTGTAGTAGTGGGTGCGGGGTTGTTACCTGTGTTACAGTGGGACTACAGGTCCCAGCAAGCCTGCAACACATGCTGATACTTGGGAGAACCACAGGTACCAGCATGTGGGGCATTAAAGGCCTGCTGATACCTATAGCCCCCTGTACATCTATTAAAATAGATACACAAACAATACTTGAAAAACTTACTGTTACGACGCAACGTTGGGGTCTCAGTCTGTGCAGGAGTGGGTGTCCCAGATGGAGTAATGGTGCTGGCTCCACTGTCCTCAACCTCAGCCTCTAATGGATCAATTGTGTCCTCCATGGCAGCAATAGGATCAGGGATGCTGTTGTCTATGCTGTCTTCCAACTCCATTATAGGTGGGCAAGATGGGCTGCATTCTGGAGTTATGCTCCGTGATGAAGCTGCACTGGATGATGATATGGCAACAGGGTTCACCAGGGCAGAATTGCCAAAGACCTCGTTACATTGGTCGAAGTAAACCCATTCCATCCTCCCAGCACCACTTTTCCTCCTGTTGTTGTCACAAACTTTGTTGTAGTACCTGCGCAGAGCTTTTAGTTTGTTGACCACCTGCTGCTGGGTACGCACAATGCCCCTTGAAGTGAGGACCTTGGCAATATTGGTGTAGACTACAGCGTCCTTCACTGTGCCAGTAATCTGTTTTCGGATTTCTTCCTCCCCTCTGACACTGAGCAGCTCACGGATCTCCTCATCTTTCCAGTGTGCCATGGCCATTTACTGCTGCGCTGCACGCCTCTGCCACGTGCGCTCAGCCAATCAGGGAACCTGTAAAGATCAGCCAATCATGCAGCGCCATGCTGCACAGCCAATCAGCATGATTTTTCAATAGTCGGGAGAAAAACACGGGTCGGACCCTTTCACACAGCCGCAAACACGTGTCTGACACGGGAAAAACCCAGGTAAATACCTGGGTCGAAGTCCCGGAACTTTAGACCCGTGTTGACCCTTTCAGACAGAAGAAAAACCCGTGTCGACACGGCAAGAGCAGGGAAATTACCGGGTCTTTTTTTCTGTCTGAAAGGGGTATAAGAATCCAACCCAATTATCCTGACAGTTGGAAGATTCAGGTAATATCCAGGGTGTGAAAGCTTTAGTGCATACTGTGAAACAGGTTCTTACTATTAATTAGAGATGTGCGGGCTCGGATTTCCCAGATCCAAGCCCGCGCGAACAGGGCCGGTGCTAGGGTGTCCGGAGCCCTCCTGCAAGCCATAAATTTTGCGCCCTTTCACATTGCCATTGCAACAAGCTGCAGCCCGATTGTAAAAGCGTATGCAACATGCAATCCTATTTAGGATCTCGGGTGCATGTACATGTATGCATACACCATCTCAGTGCTGTGTCCGCAAAATGTTGCAGGCACTAAAGGTGCCCATACACGCTGCGAGAATCGCATATGTTATGGGCTAGATAGCATCGCACGGCATGCATGCAATGTGTGTGTGATGCGATCCAAAAGCAGTACAAAAAGTATGTGCAGCACATACTTTTTGTACTGTGCAATGCCCGCAGGAGCGCACATCGCATCGCACGCTGCTATTGCAGCGTGTATGGCCACCTTTAGGCACATAACAGAGCCCATTATTTAAAAATGTCTAAATTAATATAAAAAAATCTACAATTATTAAAAAAATTGTTATAAACATGTACAATAAAAGACTCACTGTTCTTTTGCTGTTTAACTCTTGTGCAGTCCCTCCTCTTCTATCTGCGTAGGCAGGGCGCTGAGGATTCCATTACACCCCTCTCGTGACTGAGGGGAAAGGAGGGGAGAGAAGGAGGAGATGGAAGAAGAGGGGAGGAAATAGAGGGGGCGTAGTGGTGAGGACTGGCACAGCACACTGAGAAGAAGGAAGGAAGGGCGGCGCTGCTGCCTGTTAGTCATTTGATTGACAGCTAACAGGCACAGGGAACAATGGGTTATTAAAGCTGATATTGATATAACTAAAGAACAATAAGTGAAATGCGCAGTTTACGTACTCTTTCCGTAACTTGCGTACCCTTTATCCCTAGCTACGTGCAAACAAAGCGTAGCGCAACGTAGCAGACCTTTTCCGTGTGTTGTACACGCTGGATCAGTGCCAGTAATAGGATATCCCTTCGCAGTACTTAATCCCTTAACTGCGAATACCTTTTAAGGACAATGCCCGTAATAAACCTTTCTCGCCAGATGCGAATGAGACTCGAGACAAGGATATAACAAAGGGAGGAGATAGATTCTCCAAACAGTGTATTTAGTCCCTAGCGGACAAAAGGGGGTTACAGAAAGAAGAAATACAGGATAACACGTGATACAATTCCCTTAATAATACTAATACACTTTAAACTAACAGGGGAACAGAAACAGATACAGAATATAATCAGCCACATTTACATAAACAGGAATACAAATGTTACCGTAAAGAGAATATCGCAGCGCAGTCCGGTCGGAGCTCGCTACGTTCAAACTGAACTTAGCCCGGTCAAGATGTAGGGAGAGATGCAGTGCCAAAGAGAGAGAGTCAGCCAGCTCAGGGATAGCTATCTTTATAGTTTACAAACAAATCGGGGTCAAAGGCCATTTCCATTGGTCACAGGTTCAAATATCAAGTAGCAAAATATTACATCCAATAAGGATTGGTGCGGGGGGGGGGGGGGTGTACTTTGGTGTCCTTTGTGTGTTGGCATCGTCGCCGGGGGTCGTAAACAGCAACAAGAACCAGTTACAACTGGATTCCTTTGTCTCACACAGTTTAGCAGAAATAGTCCTTGAAATATGGATTTTGTCCGTAATTATCGGACCATATGAGTTGCGAAGTTTTCGCAACGACCGGAGTGCTGCGCATAAGAAACGGAACATAACGATACTAAACATTATACAGAGATGTGTAGTGCTCTAAACCTTTAATTAACTATATTTTATTTGGTGTAAGTATGGTATTATGAATTTATGTGTATTAGTATGGCTGCGCTTATGATCCACTTTGTTACACAGACTCGGGTATTTATACTTTATTTGCGCAACTCTGTGAACCGAAATGGCGGCCATACTATCATAAAATGGCGTGTGTGCAACTCGACTTTAACAGGGTAGGGGGTGGATCCGGACATGACATGTCATCCAGGCATTCACAGACAGCGCTACATGCCTCAGCGCAAGTGGCCGTGAGGAAGAGGGGGCAGGTCACAGGAGGAGGACAGTGTGTGCGCGGTGCAGGGAGCAGCTCCGCCTCTCCATACTACTGCCTGCTGTCAGACAGGCACTGTGGGCGGCTTGCAGGCTGTGTGCACTCGCGGTGCAGGGAGCAGCTCTTTATACTGCCCGCTGTCAG
Organism: Crinia signifera; assembly: GCF_055691185.1. NCBI lineage: Eukaryota > Metazoa > Chordata > Amphibia > Anura > Myobatrachidae > Crinia > Crinia signifera. The sequence goes on along the minus strand of NC_139222.1, from coordinate 141,476,154 downwards.
ACAGGCGCTGCGAGCAGCGTGCAGAAGGCAGTGACAGTGAGGGCTGAGCCAGATTTAGCAGAGCATGGAGAGTGCCTAATTAATTGACTACCATATATTATTTTTCTGGTGAGGCCTAATTAATTGACTACCATATATCTTTCTGGTGGTGCATAATTAATTGACTACCGTATATCTTTCTGGTTGGGCCTAATTAATTGACTACTGTATATCTTTCTGGTGGTGCATAATTAATTGACTACCGTATATCTTTCTGGTGGGGCCTAATTAATTGACTACCGTATATCTTTCTGGTGGTGCATAATTAATTGACTACCGTATATCTTTCTGGTGGGGCCGAATTAATTGACTACTGTATATCTTTCTGGTGGTGCATAATTAATGGACTACCGTATATTATTTTTCTGGTGGTGCCTAATTAATTGACTACCATATATCTTTCTGGTGGTGCCTAATTAATTGACTACTGTATATCTTTCGGGTGGGGCCTAATTAATTGAGTATCGTATATTATTTTTCTGGTGGTGCATAATTAAATGACTACGTATATCTTTCTGGTGGGGCCTAATTAATTGACTACCGTATATCTTTCTGGTGGTGCATAATTGACTACCGTATATAATTTTTTTGGTGGGGCCTAATTGACTACCGTATATATCTTTCTGGTGGTGCATAATTAATTGACTACCGTATTTTATTTTTCTGGTGGGGCCTAATTAATTGACTACCGTATATCTTTCTGGTGGGGCCTAATTAATTGACTACCGTATATATTTCTGGTGGTGCATAATTAATTGACTACCGTATATCTTTCTGGTGGGGCCTAATTAATTGACTACCGTATATCTTTCTGGTGGTTCCTAATTAATTGACTACCGTATATTATTTTTCTGGTGGAGCCTAATTAATTGACTACCGTATATTATTTTTCTGGTGGTGCTTAATTAATTGACAACCGTATAGCTTTCTGGTGGTGCATAATTAATTGACTACTGTATATTTTTTTTCTGGTGGTGCCTAATTAATTGACTACCGTATATTATTTTTCTGGTGGTGCCTAATTAATTGACTACCATATATTATTTTGCTGGTGGTGCATAATTAATTGACTACCGTATATTATTTTTCTGGTGGTGACTAATTAATTGACTACTGTATATTATTTTTCTGGTGGGGCCTAATTAATTGACTATCGTATATCTTTCAGGTGGGGCCTAATTAATTGACTACATATATCTTTCTGGTGGTGCATAATTAATTGACTACCGTATATTATTTTTCTGTTGGGCCTAATTAATTGATTACGTATTTCTTTCTGGTGGGGCCTAATTAATTGACTACCGTATATCTTTCTGGTGGTGCATAATTAATTGACTACCATATATTATTTTTCTGGTGGTGCCTAATTGACTACCGAATATCTTTCTGGTGGGGCCTAATTAATTGACTACCGTATATCTTTCTGGTGGTGCATAATTAATTGACTACCGTATATCTTTCTGGTGGGGCCTAATTAATTGACTACTGTATATCTTTCTGGTGGTGCATAATTCATTGACTACCGTATATTATTTTTCTGGTGGTGCCTAATTCATTGACTACCGTATATTATTTTTCTGGTGGTGCTTAATTAATTGACTACCGTGTATCTTTCTGGTGGTGCATAATTAATTGACTACCATGTATTATTTTTCTGGTGGTGCCTAATTAATTGACTACCATATATTATTTTTCGGGTTGGGCCTAATTAATTGACTACTGTATATCTTTCTGGTGGTGCATAATTAATTGACTACCATAGATCTTTCTGGTTGGGCCTAATTAATTGACTACTGTATATCTTTCTGGTGGTGCATAATTAATTGACTACCGTATATCTTTCTGGTGGGGCCTAATTAATTGACTACCGTATATCTTTCTGGTGGTGCATAATTAATTGACTACCGTATATCTTTCTGGTGGGGCCTAATTATTTGACTACTGTATATCTTTCTGGTGGTGCATAATTAATGGACTACCGTATATTATTTTTCTGGTGGTGCCTAATTCATTGACTACCATATATCTTTCTGGTGGTGCCTAATTAATTATTTTTCTGTTGGGCCTAATTAATTGACTACTGTATATGTTTCTGGTGGTGCATAATTGATTGACTACCGTATATTGTTTTTCTGGTAGTGCCTAATTAATTGACTACCATATACCATATGACTATTTAGGCAGCCAGTGTACAAAGAGGGTGGAGCCCAGTACAAACATTCTTCAGTGTTAAGGTGTCCGGCATCTTGTGTCACAACTAAAATTCAGTTTTAAAATGTGTCCCATAGAATTTGAGAAAAGTGATAAGATTCATCATGGCTAGTCACATGTACAATAGCATGTGCTGATTTCCAAGCTTATCTGGAAAATGTCATAAAGTTCTATAAAGAAAAATCTACATGCAGGGTATTTATCAATCTATAGAACTATTCAGAATTTAGTCAAATAGAAATAAACTGACAATAATATAATTAAAATGAAGAGCAATTCAGTAGTACCTGCAAGGGGATTTCTGAATATCCACAACTTCCCTGATGGATCAAATGATTATTGCAGTCTCGTATTTTCCAATCTGAGCACAATCCCCTAATGCAGCGACTTTATTAGAATTGCCTCATTTGATCATGTTCCCTCCCCATTAACTTGTGGTAGTATGCTGTGTGTGTGTGTGTGTGTGTGTGTGTGTGTGTGGGGGGGGGGGGGGGGGTGTTTGTCATATGGAAGCTAAAGTGACAGCCCAGTGTCACAGTACTTAAGGCGAAATGGCAAAATATATCTTCTGCTATTACCTAGGAACCTGTAGACTGTTTGCCAAGAAGCACTAAAAATTGCAGTAAGCACTACAAATTGTGGACCTACAGATACATTTACTCTCCCATGTATTACTATGGAGGTGTGTACTAAATGAGAGGGAAGTTTTTCGCCCCTGTCATTATCAGCGCTACTATCTAGGAGAGAGTGTCAATGTCTCTGCTGATGTATGAACAGTCAGTTGCATGGACCGTTCCGACAACTGCATGTATCATTGCCCCGACACTACAGCAGGAACTGCACTGTGCTTTTGCTGTGGTGACTGCATTGGAGATCTTGCGCATGCCCAGTGGAGCTGGCCAAGAAATCTAATGAGGTCTCGCGGCTATCACTTCTCCACTCTAGCAACAGAGATGACATCATGTTGGTGTTGCTTCCCGCTTCACCACTGTAAGAGGCAAAGCAGAAAGCGCTATAGCAGTTCAATATGTGCCGATATAATACATATACCCCTCTGTGGCTACACAGCCACATACAGAGCAAGCTGAACTTTTTCAGTAATACGTCCAATAGTACCTCCCCAAATGCATCAATAAACCTTGGAAACACATGACCCTGTCAACGGTTCACCAACTGTCCTTCCTTGGACCACTTTTGGTAGATAGTAATGAATGCATCCCAGGAGAACCCCGTAAGGACTCCATGATATAAAATAAGGAACATTATCTTTTCTTGTGTGCAAATTGTGTAAAATGTATTCTATAATACACTCATTAGCTTTGGAGGTAATTTCTCAATCAGCCAATCAAGAGGAAGCTAGCTTCTGTTGGTAACTGCCATAATCACCTACATATGTGTACATCAGCCTCAGGGAGTCATTCAAAATTAATACAGTCCATGAGATGCATATATACAGTATATATACACACACACACACCTGTGCTCGGATCTGCCTCAGTTCACTGTTACACAAACATGCCCTTTACCACACTTTGGGCCAAATTTATTAAGCCTTAACAAGTGATAACGTGGAGAGTGATAAAGTACCAGCCAATCAGAAATTGACATTGCTCAAGCACAGTCTGTACCATGGCAATTAGGAACTATTTGGCTGGTACTTTATCATTCTTTATCACTCTACACTTTATCACTTGTTAAGGCTTAATACATTTGGCCCTGTGTCTTCATTTTACCATCCCTTCACTCATTACGCCTCTCCAGGCATAAGCAAGTATAATTACCAAATCTGCATAGGAGCGTCAGCATTAGGGATGTGCACCGCCCACTTTTCGCGCTTTGGGCTTCTGGTTCTGATTACCTTCAGGTTTTAGCTTCTACTGGGTTTTGCCAAAACATTCCCTCAACGTTTTGGTTTTTGGGTTCTGATTTTTTTTTTTAAAGCATAAAAAACACTAAAATCACAGAATTTAGGTTTATTTTGCTCCTAAGCTATTATTAACCTCAATAGCATTCATCTCCACTCATGTCCAGTCTATTCTGAACATATCACACCTCACAATATTGTTTTTAGGCCAAAAGGTTGCACCAAAGTAGCTGGATAACTGATAAGTGACACAAGTGGGCGGCACAAACACTAGACTGGTATGGCACACTTACTAGCACCCTGGACTGATACGCACACTTAGCATCACCCCTGGACTAATACAGCACACTTGGCAGCACCCCATGAATTATACGGCAGACTTGGCTCACCCCAGTAATTATTTGGCAGACTTGGCTCACCCCTGGACTGATATGGCACACTTAGCATCACCCCTGGGCTGATACGGCACACTTAGCATCACCCCTGGACTAATACAGCACACTTGGCAGCACCCCATGAATTATATGGCAGACTTGGCTTACCCCAGGAATTATACAGCACTGTATCAGGTCAGGTGCCCCTGACCTGATACAGCACACATGACGGCACACATGGTATTATACGGCACAGATGGCGGAACCCCTGGACTGACACAGCACACATGGAATTATACGGCACACATAGTGACACTCCTGCAGTAAAAAGAGTTATTCTTTTAATAAGAAAAAGGCAGCACCCCTGGATTGATACAGCAGACTTAGCAGCACCCCATAAATTATACAGCACACTTGGCTCACCCCTGGACTGATACGGCACACTTAGCATCACCCCTGGACTGTGACGGCACACTTAGCAGCACCCCATGAATTATACAGCAGACTTTGCAGCAACCCATGAATTATATGACACACTTGGCTCACCCCAGGAATTATGCGTCACACATGGGGTCACCCCTAACCTGATAAAGCAGACATGGAATTATACGGCACAGATGGCGGCACCCCTGGACTGATACAGCACACATTGCGGCCGACATGGAATTATAAAGAAACACTTTTTTTTTCTTTTAGTTAAAAAAAGGTCAACTCCCCTGGTCTAATACGGGACACATGGGGGCACACCTGGAATTATAAGGCACAGATGCGGGCACCCCTGGACTGATACGGGACACACCTGGAATTATACGGCACACATGCGGGCACCCCTGGACTGATAAGGGACACATGGGGGCACCCATGGCATTATATGGCACAGATGCGGGCACCCCTGGACTGATACAGGACACATGTGAGTCCCCCTGGACTGATACAGCACACATGCGGGCACCCTGTACATATCCTGATACACTGGCAGCAGTAATTTAAAAAAAAAAAACATTTTTTTTTGCATTCAATTTTTTTCTTTTATTAAAATAATGCATCCCTCTTCTATCCATAAATCACCCCACTCGGCTGCCCCCCTGCAAGATTCCCTCCCCTCCTCAGCAGACGCACAGATACATCCATGCTGTCTGAGATCACAAGCCTGTTTGAAAATGGCGCTGAGCGCCGGGAAGTATATATCTTGCGGTCTCGCGAGAATCCGACAGCAGGAAGATGATGTTCGGCTTTGTTTTGGACTCAGAAAATGGCGGGGACCCATCAAACTCCTCGGATCAGGTAAGTTCTCTAGGATCCGAACACGCGAATCCCTAGTCAGCATGCAGCTTTCTTTGCGGGCATGTACAGTACAAATTTGTGTATTTTGAGCTATGCAAACTGGCATATATCCAAATCAACATGAGCCACTCTGCATTTGGACTATGGCATTTAGGACCATCAGTGTCATTAGACAAGTAAACAGGCAAGTACTATTTTAAGGGGATGTGAGGTATTCCCACCAGTCGGGACTGTCTGTTACTATTTGAAATTGAATGAAATTACATTCAGTTGAATCATATTGCATTTAATTGTTAGAATACATAATTATTAATACATTATTTAAAAAACATAGTTGTCAGAATCACAATTTTATATCTCTGCAGACAGATTTTTAGCATTATTCAGTAATAACTCTTTACAGAAGGCTGGATTCCTCGGATTAAAGGATCTTAATATAAAAGTGCAAACAGCCATAAGAAATCTTGAATGTGTTACAGAAAACAGAAGGACATTTCAGTGTTATTTGGAGCCACTCAGTAGTGTAGAATCCTAGATTTGTAAATAGAAGTTCTCAATATACAGATTTGCACAGTGGATGCAGGAAATGACAGGGGTGTGGAGAAAGCCGACAGATAACGGTGCGTGGATGCAGAAGGGGAGTACATAGAAAAGGAAGAGTTAAAATGTACTTAATATACAGTAATTAAATGTAAATGATAGCATTAGTCTTGCTATTGAATAGCCACACCTCATACTTATCTCTCACCACTTTACCTTTCTCCAAACTTTGTTTAATCTCCCCCAGTGAGGTTCCTTGTGAATTCATAGGCTGTATTCTCAGTGTGGTCACTGGCTGCTAATGAGTTGTTAGGCTCATAGGTGCCATTTTATGTTTTTGCTGGTGTGTGCTCAAGACAAAAATATAGGGGAGTGGCTTCAAGGGGAAGGGGCGTTGCCACAATATAATACCAATGCGCAGCACAGTTGTCTCCAATATTCAAATTATTTTTACACATAACTTGTGGACCTGTAGCTGTTTCTCTATGATAACCGTACGTACCCCCATGTACAGGAATGCCGGGAAGATGCTTCTGTCAGCTCTGTTAATGGTGCTGGGCAGCAACTTTTGTGCGGCAGCCGCCGGGTTACTAAAGAGCGGACGGAATACACTCTTCCCGGCATACTGTTTGCCAGGCGGCAGGGCTGGCGATGCGGGTGCTGCAGTTGCAAATTAGCACGTTAATATGTCGGCCCAGCAGCGTGACTCGGGCCCGTGGGTGCTCATCAATTTCCGTGGGTGCTCGGGCCCTTGAGCACCCACAGAATCGGCCCCTTTGAGTAGGCTGCATTGTCTGTGGCTTTTAGTGAATGGATAGGCTTCATATTCATAGAGGTCACTGGTTCCCAATAGGCTTATTTTTATATATATTTAATCAATAATAAACAAAACAGCTTCTTTTTCTCTGTTTTTAGATGAAGGGTGATCTTTAATAATAAAACAGCAATACATAATGGAGCAGAATTCTATTTAATAATTTTAAAATGATAACATGTGCACCGCAGTAATTCAAATATACAGATGGAGCGCCTCTCAGCCAGTGCTGGGGCTCGCCAGAACGACCCCGCCGGTGAGCCGGCACTCCATCTGACGCGTCCCAGTTTCCTGCCCGTCTCTGCTTCAGGGAAAGTTGGAGGGGGGGTCGTGGAGGTGGCCGGGACCGGCGGTGAGCTCCGTAGTAAGGGGACCCTGGTGGGAGCTGGCAAATCTACCGCCAGCCTCTGCAAAAATAAGAGCAGCTCCATCTGTAGGTTGAACTTGATGGACTGTCATCATGTATGTAACTATGTAAAATTTACACCTTTTTGTAGACCTTTAATGTTTTGCACCGTGCATGCTTCACAAGTAAGTGTGTGAAGATAGCGATGCTGAGTTATATTCATTTTAGCCACTTCACTAACTACTAAAGTGTCATAGTTGGACTGTAAGTGCAGTTTTACATAGTTCAGTAGAGGTGTGTTGACGCAACATGGGCAATGGGCCAGATACAGTGTTATACGAAAAACCCAGTGCTATTTTTCAGCAGGAACTCAGATCCTGAACCTCTAATTAAATATGACATCATCAGGAACTGAAAATGTACCTGTGAGTGCCTTTGTTTCTAAATACAATATATACATCTATCTCTCCCTCCCTCTCTCTATTATATATGTTTTTTTTTATTTAATTGATCCACCTGTAGACCTGGAGTTCCTGGACCTATTTTTCCAGAAAAATAGTAGTGGAAAAACCAATGGTTTGCATAAAAGCACAAATTCAGGTTCACTCGTTGCAATATGAATTCGACCCCAGCTGCGATGGTCAGGATTTGCATCCATGCATTTCTGCGCATGTGCAAACCCCAGCAGCGAATGGCTTTGGCGAGTTACACACTCACTGGGCCGTTTTCTGCAGGGAGGGAGGGCTGGGTGGGTGCAGGGGAACGGCCAGTGTTTATTGGGTATCCCAAATGAAAATGATGGGCGTTCCCCTGTAGAAGCAAGGGTAGCGATGCATGCTTGGGGCGGGCGGCTGACGTCACATGATGGGAATCAAACTCAGCATAGACTAACTTCTATTACTGAAGGTGAAATAAATCATTCAGTGGTCAGCGACCATCAAATTATTTATCTCCTCTTCTGGCCGCATGCGAGGGGATGTATTTGTGTACCCATCCCCTCTCATGGTATCGAGGGGATTCGGTGGCAGGGGGGGCGCAGGCGTTTGGCCGGGCAATGTTAACTCGCTCGCCATGCACCAAATGACCACTGCTTAGCGAGTAAACCTGAATCAGGCCCTTAGTGACCCAAAACACAGCACGATTGACATGCTGCAGCCATTTAGGGACAAGGAGGAGGTGGCGAAAAACTGAAGCAAATGACATCCGTTTTGTGCCTTCTGACACAGATTTACAGGCATTGGCTATGGATATGCGAATCCTTAGGATTACTCAGATGGCCGATGGCACGACCAATGGTTGTGATGATGGTCCAATGCCATGTTTTCTAGAATGCCAACAGTAGGTGTCTTGCCCTCAGACTCCCCCTGCAGCATCACCAGAGATACAGCAGCAAGGAAAATACTGCACAGCCCTGAATTACCCAATATGCACAGTTGGGCAGCAGTGAAAATATACCTTTGATTACCAAGTGCACGGCAGAGTCATGGTAGAAAGGGTCAGGGGAGCCGAGAGAGGGGGGGAGCAGGTACTAATTACCCGGGCCCAGGCTTGCTGAAGGGGCCCCGCAGGGGCCCTGGTTCGACCCCTCCCTTCCCCCTCCATCCCTCCCGGGTATTACCAGTAGCACACACTTCTACAGCATGTGCTGTTCTGACAGCAGGCTCAGCATGAGTGTCTCACTGACAGCGTGAGAGGTCATGCTGAGCCTGCTGTCAGCACAGCACATGCTGTAGGTGTGTGCTGCGTCTGAGATAAGTTTTCTTTTACCCACCTCTAAACATTTTGGGGGTGTGGCCTAAGTGTGGGAGGTGCCCACAACACCCACACTTAGGCCACACCCCCAAATTTTTTTACCGGGGCCCGGCATTCCTCTCGGCTGCCCTGGAAAGGGTATAACTCGAGGTGAACGAAAATGTCACAGTGTAATAAGCATGTGACTTAATTATTTTAGATGTTTTTTTAATTACCCTCCTTCAAATAAAGTTATAAATAGCAATTACATGGCAACATATGGATCAATTGATTCCTCTACTACCTGATTTTCATCTAGTCCTCGGGCCATGTTAGTCCTCACCCTGGTTCCCTACCTAACTCCCAGCTCGCTCTCCTGATTCCTCTGTATTCTCTGTGATCTCTCTCAGTCAATATATGCTGGCTTTCCTGCTCTGCCACTCTGCGTGTGTTTTGCCTTTGTACTTGCTTTCCCTTGGAAGAAAACGTCATTTATCAGATAGCTCTCCAGTCACTGCTTCATTGGTGTAGGATTTGCAATTACAGCAGGCAGGATAGAGGAGATTGTTCACAAAGGTAAAGAAATGGGATATCATACATAAAGCAAGAACACAAATGAACAGTAAATTAACCTGTTTACTACCAGGCCTATTTAAGATTGTATGGTAGTATTTCTTTACCAGTCCCAAAATCTCTTTTGAAGTGGTCTTCATCAGAAAGCAGCATGCTTCATTCAGTTGTAGCTGGAGAGTTTCAGTGCCAAGGGATAGCAGAAGCCATGGAGGCGGGTCATCTTCTCCTCCTAAGTAATCTGCGCAGCAGCCAGTGTACAATGAACGGCCAGACCAGTATGAAAAATAGAGTCTGTGAGTGGGCAATCACTGGGTGCTGGGATTTCTATAAAAGACGACAAGAAATAAAGATGTTCTTATACTAGTCCTCTGAACCCGGTTTTGCATTTGGGAATACCTATAAAGAAAATTCTAAAATTTGGCAAAACTTGGCCAATGTGAAGGACATTGTGCCATAAGTCCATTCTAAAGTAATATTTTGCAATTAATACACCAAATTCAAGAGGTCTAAATGGTTTTGATTGAATTTGACAGTATATTGGTAACTTATACTCTTTTCTCCAGCATTAAGGGATCAGAGCATGCCAGCAGAAGTTCTTAATCACTGTACTAGTGTGAAGGAAGACATTATTTAGGTAGCCGGAGAAGCATTCAGATGCCATCACTATGAGAAAGGCTAAATTTTTATGTAAAATCAAGGTGCTTTTATGCAAGAATTGGAGCAAGATTAGAAATGTTGAGATTGAGTCTAAGAAGGCGCTATCCAATAAAAGTACAATCTTCCCCTAATAAAGTTTTGCTTAAAATAATCCTTATTTCATAGACCTTTAAAAGCCAGTTGGTTGCTTTGGCCAACCTATCCACTTTTGGTCACACACTGCTGATGTCAGATGCAGAGATTTGTTTTCTTCATCATATGCACTATTGTGCCCATACAGAGTGACAGTTGTGATTTCAGACAGCTTAGCGCGCACATGGAGATGTCCATCTTATGGACATGTTATAATTGGAGTGTTGGTCAAAGCTGAAGTGCTCATACTTGGATAAAGAAACTGCACCATAAAGTTGGTACAAGTTTCGATAGTGTATTGAAAGGTTAACAAATCAGTATTTTTGCATCTACAGACGGTGACAGTGGCCGTTTCAGTCCTCGTACATTTGTACATCAGGGACTTTTTAGCAGCATTTGTGGACAACAGTAGTCAGACACAGATGCAGCTTTGTCCAACTCAGAATCATCCCTCTATCTCTCTCTGGGCCAGATGCACTAAGCTTCAAAAGTGATAAAATGGAGAGTGATAAACAGCCAGCCAATTAGCTCCTGTCTGCCATGTCACAGGCTGTGTTTGAAAAATGGCAGGCAGGAGCTGATTGGTTGGTTGATTATCACTCTCCATTTTATCACTTTTGAAGCTTAGTGCATCTGGCCCTCTCTCTTTCTTCAATGCTTGACACATCTCACTACAAATCTTGATTCATAAACAAAATCATACCGGCACTTTGTGTAATCCCTGAGTTTGTCCATGTATATGATACAAATCCTAGGAGAGAAGAAAGGTTTTAGTTTGGGCTGGAATTCTTATTAACACACAGAATAATATAGTATATATACAAAACTGGCCTTTAATCTATATAATAATTTCCTGGCTTCTCCATGTGCACATAGTGGAAGCCTTTGCAGGTACCTCAATAAGTTGGTACAGACCCCAATCAGCCGCTGGACAGGAGGATTCATCACCTGTGCAGGATAAGTATGGCTGTGCAGGGTGGGATGGAGTGTGGAATATTACAGGGTGGCCGGGACACAGTCATGATGGAGTTGGAGCCCAGAATGGGGAGGATAGTTATTAAGAAGAACATGTTTTTATATAAAACAGGTCATTAAAAAGCTTTACAAGTAAACATCTGTGGCTCATTAGCGGTTACCAACATACCAAAATAAATAACCTGGGGTTTTCTTTTCTACTACAATTCCTACATTTAACTGGATAGCCACTAAGTATGCATGTACAGCCCCCAAGTATGCTCTGCCAGAAGAAACTTTACCCTAGTAATCATAACCTAGCGGTCATAATCATTAAACAAAGTAATCACTGTTATTATATAACTTTGTGGTTCACTAGGACTGGTATTCTATGTCTCGGTCATGGCATCATTTTATTGCAAGATGGGTTAATACATTCAGTATGTTTCTATAACCTGCAGAGCTCTCTCCAGGCTTTCTATTCGCTGAGAAAGCCCCTGGATTGATGCCTGGAGAGCCTCCACTGTGGCTGTAATCTGAGGGCTCAGGTGGTGTGGTAAACCTTGGCACTTGATCGGCAAATGAGTAGACACGTCTGAGCAGCTTTCTCCATTCCTCAGCCAGACATCACTAGTTGAATGCGACACTAAATAAGATAATAAAAACACACTGTTAACCATGCTACCATGTTCATACCAAGCTACTATTCCATACAACCCAGTGCTCCTGCTTTTTTGAGTGCCTGCTTAGAACCCTCTTCCCCATTTTCTATACTTTTGAAACCATTTTTCTGGGGACAATCACTATATTTTATGGTGAAAACGGACTAGCAATTGGGTTGGGGCTAGTTAGATATATGTTGTTATGCAAATCAAGGCCATCATCAGATTGTGAAACTGCTAATTCTATAAATACCGCACTCTACAAGCACATAGGCTCTGGTGCTACAACTTCTCATTCTACAATTACACTTCTTTATACCTGTCACAATGTCATCATCCTTTTGTCTTTCTGCATTATGCTTCCTTGACTTTGCCTTTGGCTTTTTGTGGGTGACATCAGATGGCTGAAACAAGTGAGGATAAATCCTAGAACCTTCATCTTCATAAGCCTGCAAGGCAAGAAATTCTGGACAAAATTCTGAAGGTTTTAAAACAAAAAAGTAAACAAGTGTAGTCCTGGTAAGACAATATTAAATAATACTGCTTCTCACCTCCTTAGGCTCCAGTTGTTCCAAACTATCGGAATAATCTATTTCAGACCCCCAGCTATGTAGTCTCATCTCAACTTTAGCTGGGTCTGTGGCTTCATCTAGAGATGTAACCGCAACAAGAGAGAAACACATTGCAGCAATGAGAGCAGTGTATCAATCATATCCAGCTCACTCTATCCAGCAAGTACAGATGGAGCGTGCTCTATCCTTGCAGGGGCTGGCGATTCTATCATAAGGGGGTGTGCGTGCACAAGATGCTCGCATACCCCATTCCGACGGAGCACCCCCCAGGTTCCCGCCGCCATCCCCCACCTCCCCGCACCCCTCCCTAAACCTGCCCGTCTCCCTGAAGCGGAGACAGGCAGGGTCCTGCTGCCCAGCCACCAAGAGATTGGGACGCTCTTGCGTCCCAGTCTGATGGAGTCCCTCTCCGCCAGAGCTTGCTAGCGGGAACATTCTGGCGAGCGCCGGCCAAGGAAGAGAGGGGCTACATATGTAAGCAATATCATCTTTATACATTACATTAAAATCAACAGCTGTAATAAAATCAAAAATGTTCTATACTTTATAGCAGCATATTACACTTCTGACTATTGAAGTGGACAACTGCTGTAAAGTAGAGAATGGATTACAGACCTAGAGGGTTTCTCTGCTGCTCTGGCTCTTCCTGCCCTGGATGGGCACCTAACGTAGCGGTGTTCTCATCGGTGTGACGGTCTCCTGAATTTTGGTCCTGGATCCCCTCATTCTCCTGCTCTTCGATATTACCCAATGTTTCCTTCACTGTAACATGGAAACAATGATGAATTAATAGATTCCTAGTTGCCGTATGTGCTGGTCTCTGAGTTTATTTCTCCAGAAGTCTTATAACAGAAGCTAAAGTAGTTTGAGAAACAGAGAATCTAGGTTTCTAATAACCTGCTTACAAATGGGGCACATTTTTGTTGTAAATGTGTTTTGTATTAGTACATTACCAATAATGTACTGGTTCAATGTCCATCACTGAGCCACTCCTAGTATTATGATAATGTTCAATATACAACACAGGTACAATGTATTCAATCCTGTCTCACAACTGCCGATCCGTCTCAACAGCCATGAGCCTGGCCCATTTTCATTTTGCTTGACCACATATCACCAGGCGGCATTCAATGTCCCATCTGGTGATTGGCGAAAAGGGGGGCGTGTCCAAGTAAACAGCTGTGGATTGTCAAGATTCGGCCATGATTGTGACAATTCAAGGCCGTTACTGACAAAACTTGCCCTACAGCTTTTAAAGTCAGGCCCGTTCTGTCGACCTGCCTCTTCAATGCTGTGGGGCAAGATAGCATTGAATAGGCACCCACCACTATTCCCCCCCTCGGAAATGGCAGGGATTGAATACACCCCTATGTCTTAGGTATTGTGGAGCCTCAAGAGGTGTATTTGAACTCCCAATTCCAACATGTTGTGGTCAGGCAGAGCAATATTGGACTACTTGGAACCCAGACTGAACACCTGGATTTCTTCCATTTTTACTTGAGGGCCATTAGCATTGCTGGAAGAGGACTCAACACATAAGCCTACAGTGTACATCCTCTGACCCCATTTACCAATAATTATTTTATTCAGATTTCTAATGATATGTTTTGGAGCCAAACATTCTGCAACTCAGCTTCCAATATCATTGTGGAATGTAACTTTATAGTAATTCCATATATGCTCCTTATTTTATAAAAGTATGACCAATACAATATAGATAGGCAATATTTAACAGCACACAGTTTGTTTACACACCAATTTGGTCCTTGAAAAAGGAGTCTGGAGGACGTGGCATATCTGGGATTACTTCGTATAAAGGGCGGAAAGGCTCAAACATATCGGGTGAGGTGTCTTCTAGAGGAACGGTGTTGATGATCTGAAACATGGTACAGTACATATCAGCATGATAGAAAACATTTTGGAGCAGGTGAAACAGATAAGATCAACACAAATTACATTTAACAAAGCACACCCAAAATATATATGATAGTAGTGGACATGGTAAGCGGTCTGTTAACTATACGAATAGGTCATTATTGTTCATATACAGATAAGGGTCCTCACATCATGGGGATTATTTACGCACCAACCTGTTGAACTTGCTTCTAATCATGTTATGCCCGATATTTGAAGCAGCAATGCTTTTACTAGAAGGACATGGCTAGTAAAAGCATTGCCATTTTAAAATTTCAGGCATGAACACAATCAAAAGCACCAGGTTTTACAACCTAATGCTTCGTTAATAAGCTCCCATGGCAATGTGCTCTTGCAGAGTAAATGTTTAGGTGCTCAGATTGACTACATAGTAATCCAGCCCCACCTACTGCAGACTTGTCTACACATGGATTTGGCTGAGATAAAATAATCTCTATTATTTACAGGTTTATCTAGGCCAGCACGTCTATTGCCTACTATGAAGAATGATACTTGAGGTGCTGTAGTATTTAGCATTGTAGTATTTATACAAACATATACTGTATGAACACTTTTGCAGCGATGAAAGCTATTCAGTGAATCAACTGTGATCACTGTGATTGAGAGAAATGGGAGAAAATAAGAAGCAAAAAGCAACTGTAAAATGTATATGAGTTACAATACAGTGTTACATTGCATAATATTTCTATAAAAATACATAAAAGCTACAATTCACAACACAGTAACAGGCTTAGTAGCTCACCCATTACCATGGCAATGGAAAATGCATCTACTTGACAAGAACAACACCTTCCTAAAACTTTTGCTAGGGACTGTATCATTTTAATTTTGTATTTCAAGTTTGGTAATATACTGTATGTCAATATGCAAACTTTTAATCCGTGTCCTGGAAACTGTTAGTCAGGGCTGACACTAAACATTGGTGATCACATTACATAATACTGCTATAACAATAGTGAGGTTACATGTGACGCATCCAGTTGTATTTTTTCACTACTTGTTAAACCAGACGGTTCTTCTATTGAGCACGGCGATGATTTGGTATGCTTTTGTCAACATTAGGTGGCTTGGTTTTGAATTGTAATTTTGTGTACACATCTTGTTACAGGTACATCTCTGTAGTGTTTGTTCATTGCTTTATATTTAACATACAAATTAAAAAAAATGTGTATGGGTCACTTGTACCAGTAACGCAATGGTTTCTTTGGGGTTAAGACAATTTGATGATCAAAATTTCCTCTGCTTTCTGAGCGAAAGGTGTATAATAAGTTTGTGTGTAGTGCATAGCTAGAGTAGACACAATCTGACTATCTAGTTGTGAACTGTATTCTCTGATTAAAGTTTTTGTGAAATGTCACGGCGAAGAAGCGTAAATAACTGACGAAGTTAACCTGTTCAATTCCTTAACAATTTGAGTGTCAACATCTGTGAGAGATACTCAAAATATCCGCTAAAATGCCAGCGTCGCTCACATTTATTATGTCAATTCTAATAAAAATGTTGTGTAAAAAAAAATATTATATTTCTTATATAAAAAGGTAAACATTACAGGTGATTATGATGAATAAAAATGTTTGCTTGGCAATTTTCACACCAATTTTGACAAAATCACTTGGCACTCAAAGGGTTAATGAACTCATTATGGAGCTCAACATAGTCCACTGAAGACCTTGATCTTCTACAACTACATTTTGACCAACTGTGAGTTACTTTTAGGGAGGAAGCATCATCCTGAACCATTTTGTGTGGGATAATACAGACAGTGGCTGTTTTTTTGGCCAAGACTGGTCATGTAGCTACCGAACCATTCGTGTGTACATTAATGAGAACTGGTACATTAACCAATGCCTGCTGCAAGTGCTGGAAGTCATTTCCATACACTGAGTAGTAGTGCATGTGGTGCCCTTTTCCATAACAACAATGCACCTAAACACAAGTGGTGGATTTTCCGGCCCACGAACGAATCCAAGAGCTTGGTCATCTGCCATGCAGTCCAGACCTGTCCCTCTGCAATTTCTGTGTGTTCCCACAAATCAAGTTCAAGATGTGCTGAATTTGTTTTGAGTCACTGGAAGCTGCAGTGGAGACCTTCCTCCAGTATTTAGACGACTTAACTGCTTTGGACTGGTCCAGCTGCTTCACCAGGTGGTTTGCACTTATGCAGTTTTGCGTAAACCGAAAGTTTACTGCACATTCCAAGCCATAAAACACTGTTATCATCATGTAATAAACAAGAATGAGCGTTACCTTTTGTGCGACCATCTTCATTTCTTTGATATAAGCACACATTGCATCTTCTTGGCTCATTTTGCCCAATCTGTTCCAGGCATCCCTGGAAAAGCAAACAATTAAAAGTCCTGGCTTCTATCGTCAAACGATTGGCCAGTGCTGCAATGCTTTTAAATAAATCAGCTGTGAAAACATTTAATAATAAAAACCCCAATTTAACAGTAAAAGGACAGAGTTATCTCATGGTGCACAGAGCTTCCTTAATGGGACATGTTATCTAATACCCCTTTTACACCAAGGAATAACCCAGGTTGGACCCAGGTCGGACCCAGGTCAGCGTTGGTGTAAAAGGGGCCAACCCAGGTCCATAACACTGGTCTCCTACCCAGGTCCTGACCAGGGTTGAACACTGGTTGGACGTGGGTCGTGGGCGGTGTAAAGCCAGAACTAAAAATGGAAGTACAATGTATTTATGAAATAAAAGCACAATGATAATACCACTTGTATCTGCCAATAGGATCCCAGAAACCAGGACGAGAGATATTGCAGGGTCCTGCTGTAGACTGCTTGTAGTAACCATAGAATCTGAGCATCTCATCATAGGATGGACTGTAAGAACCTAGAAAAAAGGAAAAGAAAAGCACCAACTCAGACAGCAGCTAAGGGAAAATGTACCTAATCTATAGAGTAAAACCTGTTACATTTACTCACAACTATTTAATGTGTGATTGTATATGCATTTAGATTCAGAATTATGTCACCCCCATTATGGGGCTTATTCAATAAATTGCAGATTGTGATCTTTCCAGATCCGTGTGTCCACAAGGCCATGAAATGTACAGAGCATGATGGGGCAGCAACCAAGCACTTGCGGGGGGGCTTCAACCATTTTGTGGGAGCAGTCCCGACAACGCAGGCATGTCCACATCACTCTGGGGGCTAAAACATGGCTGGCCTGCATCTGGCTTTGTAGCCAGTGATGTGTGACTGCTTCATTATAGTGATGCACCTGCAATCCATGGTGTGCCTGCATAATTTTGGGAGCACATCGCTGGACAGGACCCAGCATGCAGGTGGTTTTGCCATGTGCTGCGTTGTACTGCCAGGAGTTTTTATTTTTTCTTAACTTAGCAAAATTACAACTCATGCTGAATTAGACTCTATGGGCCTTATTCCAGTTCACTTTTTCTGACAAAATCCTTCTTACATGGACAAAACCATGTGCACTGCAGGTGGGCAGCTGTAAAATGTGCAGAGAGAATTAGATTTGGGTGAGTTATTTTGTTTCTGTGCAGGGTAAATACTGGCTGCTTTATTTTTACACTGCAATATAGATCTCACTATGAAGAAAACCCCACCCAAATCTAATTCTCTCTGCAAAAGTTACATCTGCCCCACCTGCAGTGCACATGGTTTTGTCCATCTAAGAAGTATTTTGTCAGAAAGAGTGAACTAGAATAAGGCCCCATGTTTGAATAATAATCCCATTACAGTATGTACAATATTTGGAATGGCTGAGTGTAGGACTCTGACCTTTGAATCAAAGGGCAATTACTCTGGATATATTTACCCTGATGGTGGACTCTTTAAGAATGAACATTAATACAATACTAATTTCACATTATGTATACATTATGATGTTACAGCAAGTTCTTCAATTTGTGTCTGAGGGCAATTTGAAAGTTAGTTTTTCATAATAGTATAATCTGTAGCAGGTTCTTAAATTACATGAAAAAATAAAGCCAAAATTATTCTTGGGTTTTGTATATTCCTTTTATATAATATTTGTGCATATTTTATTGGACATAATCTCTGTTATGAGGGTTTCAATTACAATTCCTATTAGAAGACATTTAATGTACTTAAAGTTATAGGAGTTTGTTACAGTATTGCCTGTATCATCTACGTTGCGCCAAAACTTAATATACAATAGAAAATTATCTTTGAAAATAGATGTAATCTTTTTCAGCAACATAAGCAGTGTTTATGGATAGAGATGAACACATGTAATACAGAACCTTGCAAAAGGAAAATGTAACAGTATGCTGAAAGTTACATCTTGCCCCAGTACTCCTATAGACAATGGTATACAATTATCCACGGTCATTGACGGAGGGTAATTGTTGTGCCAGGGGTTATCCAGTTAGCCCAGACGTTCGCACTTATCCTGTATTATGTTTCGCATGCTTTGGAACACGACAACACATGGGATCAGGAACTTACCACAGATCCCTTGATTATTTTCAACCTTTTACTGGATACTGCGATGATTACCGATGTCAGTCATACATCTAGATATCAGACATTTTAAACATCGTACTTCCCTTAGAGCCACAATTCAGTGCGGACATTGGGACTGTAACATGTTTTGATCACTGATATTCCTCCATGTTTTTAATATGTGACACTGCAGTAGAACATTATAGTATCGCTCATATGACCATGTATGACAATATTCTAATACAGGTTAAGTATCCCAAATCAGAGTATCCGTTATCCGAATTATTCCGAAAACCAGACATTCCAGAAAGTGAAAAAAATAATATTTTTTTTGCTAAAAACTCACTGGGGACATTTGTAACAGCATCACTGGGCACATGATATGTAACTGGCACTATATATGTGCAAGAAAATGATTGCTTGGCATTCAAATTCAATATCTGAGATAGTACACAAATTTTGTTTCATGTGTTGAAACCTTGTTTTTTGAACAAATAAAATATATTTGTGTGTATTTTATGTGGTAATAAAATATATATGTGTGTATGTTATGTGTTTATACAGCATAAATGCAAGATACTTCAAAATACATAATTGAAATATTAAAATATTCCGAAATACGGAATAATCCGTTATCCAAAATTCTCCTGGTCCCGAGCATTTTGGATACGGGATACTCAACCTGTAGTACAATAGTAGCACATTCTAATCAGTTGACCCTGGATAAACTGAAACCTGGTAGTGATGCAAGAATAGAATATTGCAGACCATAAAACTAACTGTACAACACTGGTTCACTAATATAGGGACATGGACATTAAATAGGATACTCCCTAAATAAGGACAGCATATGTATTACATCCTTTTAAATGACTTTGACTCGTCAAAATAAAAATACCATACAGTATGATTCAAGGAACTCACTGAAGCATTTTACATACCATGTTTAGGTAAGCCTTGAATAACGGACACTGCTGCATTGAACTGTCTCTGATATCCAGGCTCATCCTGATCCATCCCCATACGTCCAGTCTACAATCTCCAGGAGCAAGGTGGAAAGTGTCTGTGCTTTGCTTTCTGTATGGGATAAAGGTATTACCAATTACTGTGCGTGGCAATAACATACACTGTCCTGATAAAAAGGTGGACTCTGATCTGTCTACAGTTACTTGGTTTGTAGTAAAATGACAACAGCACGATTGACATACTGTACAAGAACATAGTAAAATTTGGGGCATCTGAAAATCGGAATATTAAAATGATGATGGGTTCATTTGACAATGTAACGGATTCAGAGGTGGATGAAAATCCTGCGACTGTTACCAGTGGATCTACAAAAATATACTAATGTGATTTGTACAGAGACATTAAATCAATCATCTCCACAGCTACATCTACGATTAAACAAGCTAGAAAGTAACCAGTCTTTCATTTAAAAAAGTATCAACTGAAATGCTTGCAATCCACGAACACTTAAGGGCGCATTTATCATTGTATAGCGATGCCGGCGTGATGACACCGCCGGGCATCGCATTGCGGTATCATCTGATACCGCCTGGATGTATCAATTTGAGGGCGCAGGGACAGGGCTCCGAAAGGAGCCCGTCCCTGTGAAGCCCTGACCTGGAAGCCGGGGGGTCTGCGCATGCGCAGTTATGCGCTGACCCCCGCCGACCCCTGTGATCGCACTGCCCCGCTCGGCAGAATGGCGATAGCCCAGGGGTGCGATGCCGGGCTGCCCGATGTTGATACAACGGCGGCGCTGCAGGGGGGGATCGCAGCAGGGATCAGAGATTCCTGCTGCGGTCCCCTTTAATACATTTCAGTGATACATAATATTTGCGGTTAACTCCCAAAAACGGGTGTTTTTGGGGATTTAGCTGCAAATGTTACTTGATAAATGGGCCCCTTAGTGCAGTGGAATTAAATTGTTTTATCGGGGGCAGGGAGCTGAAGTGAGTGAAAAGTGACCCGTTTGAGCCAGCCAACGGGACTTTTAGGGGGATATTCAATCTCCGGCGAGCACCTCCCACCGGGGAGATGCCCGCCGGGCCCTATTCAATGCTGTCTTCCCCGACAGCATTGAGCAGGGTATCTCGGCAGAACGAGCCCGACATCACAAGCTGTCGGGCTCGTTCTGCCGAGAACAGCCGGGAAGTGACGAGCTGCCGGCTGCAGCTCGCCTCTTCCCGGACACAACTCGCGGCCACGCCCCCTTTCCGCTCCCCGGCAGGTGGGACATTGAATCCCGCCTGCGTGTTCTCGGTCGAGCTGACCGAGAACGGGACTGGGTCACGGCAGTCGAGCAAGCTCGACTGCCGTGACCCTGACATTGAATACCGCCCTTAATCTCACGTATATAAGTTTTGTCGGGTTGAACCACTGTGTGCGATATGCACGATAATAAGCAACAATTGAATATCCCCCCCAAAATCTCTGGCCCTTTAGACTTTTTTTTTACTTATTCGCAAATATTAAAGTATCACTTGAATGTATGTAGGAGTGAAAGCAGCAGGTATTGGAGTCCCTCCATTCCCACTGATGCCACATCCCTTTATAGGTTCAAGGTGCTAATATTGAGCCCAGAACACATTGAATATGCGATCAAACTTTTGCATGACGACACTGTTATCACCTGGATACCCAGCAGGAGTAAGCATTAACAAAAGCACCTGTTACATGCCGTAATTCAGTCAGGGAGTGACGTGGCTCTAGTTATATTGGAATGTAATATAGAAAATAATCCAAACAAAACAAGAACATTAGTTTATCAATAACCTGAGGCCTGTTGGTGATCCTATGCTGTAGAATATACTATTAAAAACCTGTTATGTCACAATATCCCATTGTGTATTTTGTGACCGTCATAAGGTACTCAGTTCTCATCACATATACTTAAAACGACTTGTTACCAAAACAAAACGTCTACTTCAAGCTAATCCTGTACTGCTACTATTTCTTACATAATGGTATAGTAGCATTTTTCAATCTATAATATAGAATATGATGCTAACATACTTTTCTATTCTTTAACTAAAAGATGCCGGGCCTGGCGCCTGTGCAGAGGTGGAGACACTTATGAGCAAAAGTATGGCATCTAGGGGCTGAATCGGCAGCACATCAAGGAAATCCATACGTGCACAATCAAACTGGTGAGTGAAAGATAAATTAAATTGATTGGAGTTAAGTGAAGCAACAAACTGATTAGCTAAATCCAAATCTCCATCCCAAATAATATATATACCCCCACAGACATCCTCTAACTCATCCATGTATAGGTTGGCATAACCCAGTGCAAATCTGGGCCCCATGGCAGTGCCCATATCCTGTAAATCAGCCCCCAACTACCATGTTACAAGCTGTTTGGAAAATTACATATTTGAGCTGGTTGGTTGGCACTTTACCTCCCTCTACTTTATCTCTCTCCAAGCCATTAGCTGGGTACAACACTACATTATGTGTGACCAGCCTTAGTACAAAGACCCCTATGTATTTTTCAGTAATTAACCCAACTACTTCCAAAGGCAGAATTCACAAAACATGACCAGTTACTGGTCACTAATTCTAAATTATTTTATTAATCTTTGCTATATAGAAGAAGGTCACCTCAACAACAGGACCTGACCACATATGTGATCATAAGACCATTATATTTAGGCTTGCCGTAATATCCCTTTCATCTGAGACACCTGTGATTTACACAGGTTACGTTGATGGCTAAATCCAAGCATGCATTTCACCTGGTTTTAATCATCCACACATCAGGGTATTAAGATGGGAGTTCTACTGAAGATGAACCAGATTCTTATTTATCTGTCACCTTGTAGAAAATCTATTTGATTGCTGTGGGCAGCATCCCATCTTCAATAGAACTCCCACCTTAAGGTGCCCATACAGTACATTTGCATTTTTGCCTTGTGATCCGCACTCCTGCGCACATCACATCGCAAAGTACAAAAACTATGTGCAGCCCGTACTTTTAGTACTAGATTGCATCGTATCTAGTTCACAATGCACGCTGCTGTAGTGTATCCCATGCATTTTGAACTAGATGTCATGTGATCTAGTACAAACCACATGGGGCACTTTGCACAGTGTGTGGCATACTTGCCTACCTGACCCTCTCCATGCGGGAGAAAATGCTCTGTTTCTGGTAATGTATGATAGCCATCACCTGTGGGGAGCTAGGTAAAGGTGTCTCACCACAGGTGATGGCAATCATACATTATCAGGGAAGTCCAGGTGCAGAACATTTTCTCCCACATGGAGAGGGTCAGGTAGGCAAGTATGGTGTGTGGGTAACTTTTATTGAAGTTACCTCAATCTGTACAAATCATACATTTGTGTATGAGTATAAACACAAGTCTACTGTATTTGAAATACGGCAAACCTGCAAGTGCGTTTTTTTCCACAGTAGCTGCTGATATCAGTAGGTTAAGCTCCTGCCCAAAAATGAAGAGACACCCACCTGAGCGACCACAACTAATTTGCATATGCAGCCTACATGTAAGAGCAGGGAACAGACTGCTCGAGTAGGTCTATGGCTATGCAGACTGGCTGCAGCAGCAGCAGCAACGCAGGTGCCATATTTTTGCATGCCATTATGCACAGCTGATGTCAGATACGCCTGGAAACAACCAAGACAGGCCTGTGTTTTACAACCACTCCCTGCCAACAACATGTTAACACCCCCAAACTGTAACTTCCTGTCTATCACTTTGCAGACTGTTGTCATTGTGCACAGTGGCACTTTAATGCATGTGCAGTCTGCTGATAATAGCTCAGTTCTGGGAAACATCAAATTTGCGCCCATCCCTGAATCAGGCCTAGTGTTAGCAAGGGTGCCAGTCGGGATCCCGACAGTCATTAACCCAACATCGGGATCCCGACTGTTAAAACACCGACGCCCGGGTTCCCGATGGCCGGCGGCTATTTTCCCTCGTGGGGGTCCATGACCCCCATAGAGGGAGAATAGAATAGGTGGCGAGCATAGCTCGCCACCATGCCCGCAGCGTGGCGAGCGCAGCGAGCCCGCAAGGGGCTTTGTTGCAATGGCCACGTTGTCTGAGGCCAGGCAGTCGGGATCCCGACATCGGGATAATGACTGTCGATATCCCGACTGTCGGTGAGTCATACCACACCCGTTAGCAAATGGCCCTTTCTTTGCCAGCAATGTATCTACAAACTTTGAGACTGGCACAATAACAGGATCAGTTGTCAGTAATTATTTACTAACCATTAACCCTTTCAGTGCCAACATTGCTGTGTAAGATGTGTAAAATATCCGCTTAAAATGACAGGGTCGTAGTCGAGGAATATGAATCACTTTAGTTATTGCTGGCAAAATGATCCGAAGTGAAATAATTGACGTTTAGTTAAATATTGCGCCACATAAGAACAGTCGCTGTGAGCGATGCTGGCATATTTAGCGGATATTTTGAACATTTGTCTTAGCAACGTTGGCACTCCAAGTGTTAATATAGTGAATGCATATTAGGCAAATAGATCAGTTAAGGTGGCCATGCACTAGGGCAATTTATCTGCGGCTTGAAATTTCCCTTGAACTCCTTGGCAGCTTTCCGGGAGACCTGTGTGTCAGATTCTGTACTTGAGTGCTTATTTCGCATCAGATATATTGCATGCTGAAGCCTGCACGGGCTCATTTAGCCAGTCCTGGTTAAAGGAATCCGGAGGGGGAGCTGTATTTCTATAACCAGCACCAGGCTCTTGAGCCCGGTCCTGGTTCCCAAAATACGGGGGACAAAGGAGCAGGGGTCCCCCATATTTTGGAAACAAGCCCCCGGCTCAAACGGCCAGGGGTGCCATGCCACAGCCAGGGTCACCTGGTCAAAGCATGAGCACCCTGGCTGGTCAGCCTGGCTGACTCAAGGGGAACCCCAGCCCAGGCTGAAGCCCGGGTCTGTCCCAGCCAGTGTCAGCAGCAGCCTCATAACATTATTCTTTCTGAGGCTGCTACTGCCTCCCCCGCTGGGATGGAGGGAGCAGGAAGGAGGGAAGGAGCAGTGAGGAGTCTGTCCCACGGTGGGGCGATGTCCCAGCAACGGATTTCTCCAGTGCCAGGTGCGACTCAGGAGGTGCAATGCAGCGCACATTGCATCGTACTTCTTGTCATGTACATGCAATCTGGACACTGTACATGCATTTAAGCGATAAATTGCATGTACACCACCCTAGTGTATGGGGGCCTTTAGTCACACCAGTCTACTTACAATCTACATTCCCAACTCCAGTCCTCGAGAGCTTACATTCCCAACTCCAGTCCTCGAGAGCTATCAACAGTTAACATTTTCCATGTCTCCTCACAGAATCACAAGTGAAGTAATTAGCTCCACCTCTGGATCTTTTAAAATGTGTTAGTCAGTAATGAGTGCACCTGTGAGGTGAGCTGGAAAACGTGAACTGTTGGTAGCTCTCGAGGACTGGAGTTGGCTACTCCTGCCCTACCATATGTTCATACACACTCACACTATGGACCATTTATGCTCATTTACATCTGAACCATAGCTACTATTTATTTACAGTTTCTTATATAGCGCAGCAGATTCCTTTGCACTTTACAACTGATGACAACACTGAAAGAACAAAGTGGGTAAAACAGACAGACAGAGGTTGGAGGGCCCTGCTGCAAGCTTACCATCTATAGAGACATAGGACGGAAACACAAGGACAGGCACTGGTAATAGCATAGCAGTCCCACCAAGTTGCAAGTCCAGAAGGGAAGCTATAAAATACATGAGTGCCACTGAGGGTTATGTGGGTGGTACTTAAATATATGATAGGCTTGCCTTAAGGTGTGAGTTTTCAGGGAACGCTTAAAAGTTTGGAGGCTTGATGAGAGTCTAAATGTGCACAGGAGGGCATTCCATAAGATGGGTGCAGCCCTATGAAAGTCCTTTAATAGTGAATGGGAGCTAGTGATCAGTGCAGAAGTGAGATGCAGATCTTGTGCAGAGCGGAGAGAGCGAATTGGGAGATATTTTGAGATAAGGAGGTGTGAGGAGATATAGGTTGGTGTGGTTTGGTTAATAGTTTTATAGGGGAGTAGAAGTATTTTGTATTGAATACGGTAGAATACGGACAACCAATGGAGGGACTGGCAGAGCGGATCAGTAGACGATGAACATCTGGCTAGGAAGATCAGCCTCGCTGTAGCATTCAAAATAGATTCCAGTGGTGAGAGTCTGTTCTTGGGAAGACCAACTGCAATAATCAGTGCTAGAGATAATGAGTGCATGGATTAGAGTTTTAGCAGTGTCTTGTGTAAGATAGGGTCCTATCTTGGATATGTTTTTTAGATGCATGTAACATGATTTTGAGACAGACTGAATGTGGGGAATGAAGGACAGTTCAGAGTCAAGGCTGACCCCTAGGCAGCGAGCTTGAGAGGTAGGGTAGATTGTCGCATTGTCCACAGTTATGAATGTATCAGAATGGAAACTGCTCCTGGCTGGTGGGAATATAATTAATTCAGCTTTGGAAAGGTTAAGTTTGAGATAGTGAGAAGACATCCAAGAGGGGTGTGGTACAGGGGTCCCGACAGTCATTAGCCCGACCGGCTGGACCCAGACAGCATGGTGAGCGCAACTAAGCTCCTTGCGGGCTCGCTGTGCTCACAACGCTGCTGGCACGGTGGCTCCTATTCTATTCTTCCTCTATGGGGGTCGTGGACCCCCACGAGGGAAAATAGCCGGATGTTGGTGTTTTGACAGTCAGGATCCCGACATCGGGTAAATGCATGTCGGGATCCCGACTGGCACCCTCCAAGATGAGATGGCAGAGAGTCATTGAAAGACACGGGCCAAAACCACTGTTGACAACTCAGGGGTTGATAGATAGATTTGCGTGTCATCTGCATACAAGTGATATTGGAATCTGAAAGAGCAGATTAGTTTGCCAAGAGATGAGGTATAGATTGAGAAGAGCAGAGGATCAAAAACTGAGCCTTGCGGTATTCCAACTGACAGAGGTACAGAAGATGCGGTGATATCAGAGAAGTGAACGCTGAATGAGCGATCAGATAGGTAGGAGGAAAACCAGGAAAGAGCTGTATCATTAATACCTAGAGAGTGTAGTGTTTGTATGAGGAGAGAGGGGTCAACAGTGTAAAAAGCAGTAGAAGAGTTCTAGAAGAATGAGTAATGGTCTATAGATCTAGCAGTGACCAAATCATTCACTATTTTAGTCAGTGCTGTCTCTGTGGAGTTTTGGGAATGAAAACAAGACTGAAGTGGGTCCAATACGTTGTGAGAGTTAAGAAAGTGTGTGAGGCGAGAGTAGACAAGTCTCTCGAGTAGCTTGGAGAGGCAAGGGAGCTGAGAGATAGAACGGTAGTTAGAGAGAAAGTTAGGGTCAGAAATGTGTTTTTTCAGAATGGGAGTAATCACTGCATGTTTGAAATATACCAGTAGCAAGAGAGAGATTTCAGATTTCAGTTAAAGGTTGGGATGAGTACAGGAGAAAGAATTTTACTGACTTTTGAGGGTACAGGATCAAGCGGAGAGGTAGTGGAGTAGGAGGATTCTACTATGCATCAAACTGAATCCATGGGCTCATCTATGTGTAGTGACCTACAAAACAATGTGAATTGTGCTGCATTCATTTTAGAGAAAAAGGGAAGGAAAAAAGGATTAACAATGAAGAACTAAAGGCACTGTATGTTTAAAGACTGGGTATAGAAACTCTATATGAAATCTCAACATCTCTCTATCCAGTCATGGATTTCAGCATGTGCAATACAGCAGAGTTGTTTTAGACATTGTTTTAGCTCACTTAAGTACATGCTTTATGGTCTCCCATGCTGCCTCTTCTCTTCTGCCACAGCATAGGTGATTACCTAATGTAACCATTGAGCCGCTGCCCACTCTTTTCCCCTCTGACAGCAGGGACCTTCACAGCCGAGAACAGCTGTCACGCAAGACCGTGGATTAATGTGCTGTAGAAGGCCTGGGGTGTAAGGCGGAGAGTCTAACAGTCTGTTGGTCATGGAGTCTGTGATGACATAGTGGTAATTCCCGATGTACTGTAATCAATAATACAGCAGTGTCGGCGACGCACAGCGCAGGGAGCGGGTGCTGTGGTCATGTACAGCTTCCATATACTGCTGCTTATACTAGCCACACGGGTCCAGACCAAAGTAGCAGTCATTTTGTTCATGAGCAACAAACAAAAACCTAAGCGCTGGTCTGGATCTGATAGCAACAGAATTTTCTCATAAATGGTCTTTTCTTATTAAAACATTTTTAAATATATATGTATATAACCTGACGTGATTGTGCTGCAGCGTCACCTTCACCTATGAGGCAATTGTACACCTCTTTTAGCCAGAAATACCAACACTATAGTGGATTACTCCACCATATGAATGAAGCGCTGCTCAATCAAACAATTTACAACAGTTTATTACGTTTGGGATCTTTTAATAATACATTATAAAAAATTCATTTTTATAAAAAACAAAATATACATACAATCATAAGAAATAAAATTAGAAAACGATAAATAATATGATTAGCTATTGATGGCAATATGAATGGCTTGATATAATCCTTTTAGCTGTATGGAGGCTTTTTTAAGGTATTTAATTACCACAGTTTGTTCATTAGCTGGCCTGGATGGTATTCAATTTACTGCAGTTTACTTAAATAGCCCAGATGAAAAATAAATGTCCATACTCTCATTCAGTGCACTGATATCCACAGGTTTTTATGCAGTTTTACCTGGGGGGGGGGGGGGGGTTTCTCAATTTAGTTTGCAGTATATATCTACCTGCTTTTTAGCATGTATCACAGTCCTGCAGGACAATGCTGAACACCTCCTTCTGCTCTTGCTGCTATATTTGCATACCTCGTGGAGAGATAGAGATCATTCAAAATGTGTCTCCCAACTTAATTACGTGTCTGACGGTCCTCAGCAGCTTCCACAGAAGTTTTATGAGTCCTTTCTCCACTGTTTTTAAAGCTCCATGTCTCATCCTGTTAGTAAATTTGCTCTGAACTGGTTTGTATTCCAAGCCTCACTGTCATTTCCTCTATTTGTAACCTGCAGTGGCCATTTTGCTTTTTTGTATTCCAAGCCTCACTTTCGTTTCCTCTATTTGTAACCTGCAGTGGCCATTTTAGTTTTTTGTATTCCAAGCCTCTTTCTGCCTGGTAATCTGCAGATTCAGTCTCATAAAGGCCCTTATTCTGATCGGTGCGGATATTCCCGAATTCTTACGGTGCGGTCCGCACGCCACGGTGTGCTGCCGCGTGCGGCCATCGTCCGTAGAAACGCCCACGTGTCCTCCGCATTCGGACGGACTCACTCTTTAAGAACAGGGCGTGTTTACGGACGAAATACAAACCATACGTGTGCGGGTGAAACACTCCGATTCTGCACGGTATTACAGAGTATGCACGGGAATCCCGCATCCAAACGGATGGCAAGCGGTGCTTCCGCACGGAAGCGGTGTATTTACGCCAAACTACAAACTATTATGTCTATTCTGCAATACATCACATGACCCACTTATTCAATTACCTATCCTCATACAAAAATGCCTGTTTGGAATTGGAATCAATTAGATGCCAATATATCCTTACAAGCATGCCTAACACATGCATTGCACACATTAACCCTTACAGCAATTGAAGTGCAATGGTTTCAATTAAAGCACTGACAAGCGTCCTATTAGTGAGTACTGAGTAAAGGAGTCGATTGTATTGGGTTCAGGTGTTAATGCTTGTAGTCATTAGGCGTTCCGTTCGGCTACCGCAAGACCGAGTGGTTTCCGCAAAGCAATACTTGACTTATGGACACCGCACATTTCTATCGGTTTTGGTCGCGTGCATTCGGAGTGCTATACGAATGTACGCCCCCCAACATAAGTGTACTCCCCCGTGTCCGCCCATGTTTCCTCCCAGTTTTTCCCACTTTGAAACTACGCCCATGTCTCATTCCGCATGACGCCCATAATACGCCCATATTTCAAGACTGATTGCGGGGCACAGTTTTGTACGGGATTTGCACGAACAGGTACGGAGTCAATGCGTGGCACATGCGCGTGGCGTTCTCCACGCATGCGCAGACGCCGTAAAGACGCTATCCGAAAGTATGCGGAAAAGTACGCATCAATCAGAATAAGGGCCATAGTGCCTCGCTTTCATTTTCATGTCTAGCCTCTTTCTCAATCTGTCAATTTGTAAATCAAGCCTCATTTTCACTATGCGGCCATCTTTAGAAGTATATACATATATATATATATATATATATATATAATATATATATATATATATATATATATATATATATATATATATATATATATATATATATATATATATATATATATATATATATATATATATACAGGTTGAGTATCCCGTATCCAAAATGCTCGGGACCAGGAGAATTTTGGATAACGGATTATTCCGTATTTCGGAATATTTTAATATTTCAATGATGTATTTTGAAGTATCTTGCATTTATGCTGTATAAACACATAATATACACACAAATATATTTTATTACCACATAAAATACACACAAATATATTTTAATTGTTCAAAAAACAAGGTTTCAAAATGTGAAACAAAATGTGTGTACTATCTCAGCACTGAATTTGAATGCCAAGCAATCATTGTCTTGCACATATATAGTGCCAGTTACATATCATGTCCCCAGTGATGCTGTTACAAATGTCCCCAGTGAGTTTTTAGCAAAAAAAAATTTTTTTTCACTTTCTGGAATGTCCGTATTTCGGAATAATTCGGATAACGGATATTCGGATACGGGATACTCGACCTGTATATGTATATATATGAGGGGCGTGGTCATAGGTAAAGGGGGCGTGGCCTCAACAGTTGCATTACATATCATACCAATTTCTTTAAGTGTCAGTCACAGTCCCGCCAGCTGCGCACTGTGCGCAGCAGGATCTTGCAGGAAGATTGCCCGCTGTAAGTCCCCGCTGCCTGCCGCCGCGTTCCCCATGCTGTTGGACATTTGGCCGCCCGCTGGTGACGTCACGCCGCCCACTCTTTCAACCCAGCGTCGGCTTGGTCACACACTACAGTACACTGTGACTTGTCTCGTCTCCCCCAACAGCACAGCAGTCTCCACCTGAGCAGGGGGAGGCGAGGCTGCTATGTATGTACCTTCGTCGTGCCACCCTGGGAGATGTAGTTTTGGCCGGCGGCTCCCCCACGCTCCCTGGGGAGCAGTCGGCAGTGTTATAAACTACAACTCCCAGAGTCCCTCAGTCAGCCTGAGCTGATGTTTAAAAAAAACCGGTACAATCGGTACAGTTTATTTTAGCCGGTACAGACCGTTAAAAAACGGTACTGTACCGGCTAAAACGGTACAGCTGGAGGGTATGATATATATATACTAGGTGATTCATCGCGCCCTACGGGCGCTCTTCACACTGTCGTAAGGGGCCCCCTTAATATGTGAACTTTTATATTGTGAGACCTTTTCATACCCCCACTATCCACGTCGGCGTGGAGTTGATTTTATATAGTGTGGCGAGCGCAGGGAGACACCGAGCCCACGAGGGGACGCGTAATACATGTAACATAATACATGTGTGCTCGCCACGCTTCGGGCTCCGTGGCTTGCTGCGCTCGCCACACTATATAAGATCAACTCCATGCCGATGTGGATAGTGGGGGTATTAAATGATCGGTCAGACGCGTGTGGGGCTCACTGCACTCGCCACGCTTCAGGATCACGTCGATACTGGGGGGGGCATTAATAAATGACATTGGGGGCGATTCTGTAACACAGAAATGCGGTAAAAACCCTGTTATCTGTGTTTTTACCGCATTTCTGTATGCTGTATTAGCCCACCGCAGTGTTAGCACTGCGGAGGGAATCGCCAGCAAAAACTGGCGATTCCCTGCAGAAGCCTATGGGCTTCTTACCGCAGCGCTGTTTGAGGGATCCGTCACTGATCCCTCCCAGCGTACCCTGTGGCCGGCGCCGGGGTCTGCGCATGCGCAGATGGACTCCCGGGTCACAGACCCGGAAGTCCAGTGCCGGCACCACATCGCAAGGGACAGCTCTTATCGCAAGAGCTGTCTAATGAGCGGCTCTCGGCCCCCTGCTGGCTGTTATGTGTAAAAAAAAATGGGTACTTATGTAGTATCTGGGCTGCCGATTTTTTGATTGTATGCCTTAAGTTAAGGCATACAATCAGATGCGATGCGATGCGATATCGCATCGCATCGCATACGATGCGATGCGATGCGATGCGATGACCCGATTTTTCCATAGGATTCAATGTTAAAATGGACTGAGTCCATTTTAACATGAAATTCAATGGGAAAAAGGGGTCCTTTTCATACCCCTACTATCCAAGTGGGCATGGAGTTGGATATAAACCTGTGGCGAGCGTAGCGAGCCACCGAGCCCGAAGCGTGGCGAGCGAAGCGAGCCCCGCGAGGGGACGGTATTCTGTGTCCCCTCGCGGGGCTCGCTACGCTCGCCACGCTTCGGGCTCGGTGGCTCGCTACGTTCGCCACAGGTTTATATCCAACTCCATGCCTACTTGGATAGTAGGGGTATGAAAAGGACCCCTTTTTCCCATTGAATTCCATGTTAAAATGGACTCAGTCCATTTTAACATTGAATCCTATGGAAAAATCGGGTCCATCGCATCGCATCGCATCGCATGCGATTTGGTCGGGTGCGATGCGATGCGATGGACCCGATTTCAAAATCGGCAGCCCAGTTACTACATAAGTACCAAAAAATGTTTAAATTAAATGTATATTCATGTGCTATAAGCACATGAATAAAAATAAAATGCCCATTCACAGAATAAAATTCCTGATTTTTTGACACCAAATGTAAAAAAACAACAACTTTATTTGGTACTCTTTACCTAGAACGGCGCCCATCGCGACCATCGAATGCACTAAAAAACGGGTGCGATGCGATGCCCGCGATGGCCGCGATTTCCCATAGGGACCAATGTTAAAAATCAGATTGGACGCGATTTTAGTGTTCAATGCCTCAATGCCCGCGATTTTTCCATAGGAAACAATGTTAAATGGGCCACAGAGCCCTAATAGTCCCCCTGAAGTGTGAAATGGCCCCCACAATTTTTAACGGCACCCCACGATCAACGTCAACCCGAAGCGTGGCGAGCGCAGCGAGCCCGCGAGGGGCGGCGGTACGCGTCCTCCGACCTTTTCATACCCCCACTATCCACGTCGGCGTGGAGTTGAGAATAGAATAGTGTGGCGAGCGCAGCGAGCCACCGAGCCCGAAGCGTGGCGAGCGCAGCGAGCCCCGCAAGGGGACGCGGATACCTTCACAGGTAAACGCGTCCCCTCGCGGGCTTCACAGGTGTCCGCGTCGCCACGGACACCTGTGAAGCCCGCGAGGGGACGCGTATAACTGTGAAGGTATCCGCGTCCCCTCGCGGGGCTCGCTGCGCTCGCCACGCTTCGGGCTCGGTGGCTCGCTGCGCTCGCCACACTATTCTATTCTCAACTCCACGCCGACGTGGATAGTGGGGGTATGAAAAGGTCGGAGGACGCGTACCGCCGCCCCTCGCGGGCTCGCTGCGCTCGCCACGCTTCGGGTTGACGTTGATCGTGGGGTGGCGTTAAAAATTGTGGGGGCCATTTAAGACTTCAGGGGGACTATTAGGGCTCTGTGGCCCATTTAACATTGTTTCCTATGTAAAAATCGCGGGCATTGAGGCATTTAACGCTAAAATCGCGTCCAATCTGACTTTTAACATTGATCCCTATGGGAAAATCGTGGGCATCGCGGGCATCGCGTCGCACCCGTTTTTTATGTACCCACGATGCCCGCGATTTTTTACCCCCGACGCCCGCGATTGTAATCGCGGGCGCCGTTCTAGGTAAAGAGTACCCTTTATTTTAAAAGTTCACATTCCACTTCTCCATGAAAAAATGGCGATTTGCTACACGGCGACACTTAGAAAGATGGCGAAAAGTGCATGTTGAATAGGGTGATTCACTTTCTGACACAAAAAATCACCTTCCAACGCGAAAATAGCACAAATTCGCCATAAAACATGGCGAATTGGCCTCCTTGAATACTGCCCAGTGGGTGAAATTTAATAGGATGAGGATGATGATGAGATGAGATTCAGAAAGTGGGAGATTTGGTAGGAAATCTAGATTTTTTTATAGCGGCAATCATTTACACTGCAAAATCAAACTGGTTTTGCAGTTTCTGCAGTTTTTAAAAAACCTGCAGATTTCTTACTGAATCTCTCACTCATCCTATTAAATTTCACCCACTATGTTTTATCGGGGATAATAGGATATTAGTATTAGTGTGTAGCTCAGATATTCACTTCTTCCATTTGTTGGATGACCAAATCAAGTGGACAGTATTTTTGTTTACCAAAATGTTTTAATTATTCAGAAGCATGTGAAAAAGGTACAGTACATCAAGCAACACAGAAAAACAAATCAGAATCAGAATCAACTTTATCGGCCATGCATGCTTGCGTATACTAGGAATTTGGTTTGGATTGCTGTGCAACAGCCAGTTAGGTACAGTTAAACATACAAACACAGGAATATGCTAGATGTACCCTTGGGGATATATAGACGCAGGGAACACATACTGTACCTGCCGAACTGCACAGCTCCTAGGTAGCCATCAGCAGCGCCACTGGCCATTGCAGCAGCAGGGACAGTACAGTTATCACACAGGGAACACATACCCCCCAAGCTGCACAGCACCTAGGCAGCCATCAGCTGCACCACTGGTAGTTGCAGCAGCCGGGCAGGCGACAGGGGGATTCAAGGGGGACAAGTGTGATGGGCCCCAGCAATCTCAAGGGCCCCAGAGCTTCCATGCCCCATCACGGCCGCTGGCCTGTCAGTGACCCTCTCGGCCAGGCCATCTACTGTGCACCATCTGTGTGTGGCTGAGTCTGACTGACACTGTGTGCTACTGCTGTCTACTGTGTGTGCGCCCTGCTGCTCGGTGCTCAGAGCCATCTACTCTGTGTGTGCACATGGCCTGCGGCCGCAGGTGCACAGCCATACCCGCATTTGGCACTGTAGCCTCAGTCTCTGGCTCCTGTACTTTATAGCACTTGTGCGGGTCGTCTGTTCCGTGTCTGCTTGTATTGCTCTGCATTCTTTTGTGAAAGTGACAGGGCAGCAGCCAGGAGCCAGGCCAACAGGACTGAGAACGAGAGAAGTCCGCACCTGAAAGTAGGATCTGGAGCAGCAAAAGGTTAAATGAGGCTCGTACAGAAGAGGGTTGTGTGGATTTGGGATTAGGTGGGGGCCCCAGATATATAATTGTACAGGGCCCCAAGATTTCTGTTGCCAGCCCTGGGGACAGTACAGTTATCACACAGAGAACACATACCCGCCAAGCTGCACAGCGCCTAGGCAGCCATCAGCGGTGCCACTGGTCATTGCAGCATTCGGGTAGGTAACAATATATGCAGGGACAGTACAGTTATCACACAGGGAACACATACCCGCCAAGCTGCACAGCGCCTAGGCAGCCGTGCCACTGGTCATTGCAGCAGCCGGGTAGGTAACTATATAAGCAGGGACAGACAGTACAGTTATCACACAGGGAACACATAACCACCAAGCTGCACAGCGCCTAGGCAGCCATCAGTGGCACCATACAGGGAACATATTGCACTTTAAGCAAAGACAGTACAGTTATAGCAGAGACAATACAGTTATCACACAGAAGACATGGGGTTACATATGACTGAGTGCACAGTTCCTAGGCAGCCATTTTGAAGGGCTCAACAGGCCATCTTCCTGAAGCGAGAGCCAGCATGGGTGGTGGTGGTGATGGTGGTAATGAGATAACAAATGAGTACAATAAAGAATGAAGAGATAGTGTCAGATACCTAAGTATCTGGCACTTTAAGAAGCGCAATCCTGCTCAGGAAAAAATTAGAATGTCCTTACGGTTTTAGGAATATATAAATCAATTTATTAAAAAAGTATATAAAGTGGAATCAATCCACACAAAAATTCATATAACAATACAATTGTGCACAATTTAACAGACAGACATGACAAACGACATATAACATATATTGCAATAAAAAAGCTGAATTTGCTGGGATTGCCGTTTTTCTTGTGAATATTAGAGTCACTGAATCAGGAATGAAAAATGAGGCTTAATAGAGGCAGTGATAAAATCTCATAGTTACCAGTCCTGCATGAACTTTCTGTGGTGGATAATCAAGGTCAGTCTCTCCAACTGGTATATTACCAGAGATGTACTCCGGAAGAAGCTGTGTTGGGAACCTTCACCTGCTGGACCAGCCAGCTAGGTAGTATTTGTAATCCACGGGTTAAAAGTGCGCTTGCAGAATGGATACAGGACCGGCAAAGATAGGGCTCAAAAACGCGTTTCTCCGCCTGCTCGTGAAGTCGGCGGCTTCCTTATTCTCTGTAAGGAGTAATGAATATTTGGAGAATTAGGATCTAGCCCGATTAGCGCTACTAAGTGTCCCTAGGGCCACTAAATTTTTGGGAGTACAATAAAGGTTTGTCAAACAACAGGTCTGTAATGGACAAATGTAAGAAACATTAACAATGAATGAAAAATTGAAGATATGTTATGGGAAGCAAGAGGATTTAGCTAGGATTTATTTTCGGGGTAGGGCTTATTTTGGATCGTTCTGCAGACGTAAGGTCTTATTATCGGGGAAACACGGTAGATGAGGGACACTGACACAACGTCAACAATATTAACCGTACACACTGGACGATATGCATTGTTAACAATACCGATATCTTAAATGATATATCACCCATTGTGTACCCACTTCATGCCTTTTTTAATTTGTCACATTTGCAGTTTAACATGGCTTGCTTGTTTTTTTTTGCTTTGCTCCCATCTCAGAATCAGCAGAATTTGTTTCCTTTGCCTTAGAATGAATCCTGTTAATTTGCTTCATGCCTCAACAGGATGTCAGGTTCCTGTTAGGAAGAAATAAGAAAACCTTCTTTATCTATATACACAATTTGTAGGTTATGTAAACAGTACAGCTTGACCAAGAACACTGCTTCAGTGAGAAAATGCAAACTTGTTTGTCTACCACTGCTCAGAAAAAGATAAGCACCCATATACAGGGTTTTAGTTATGATTATTAATAAAATAACTTACAAGATAAAATCACAAATTGTACTGCAGCCTGGAGATAAAGGTTCTGCTGAGCTCTGCAGGGTTTCTGAGAAACCTGTTACAAGGTAAATTTAAAGATAGACATATAAAGTGCTATCTAAATTGCCAGAACTTCCTCTAAAACAACATCAGAAGTATGGCAAGGTAAAACGCTGGCTTTTGAAGTGACCTCACTGATTCAGAAATTCTCTCCATCTTTAGAACACAATTTTAGCTGTTAAAGACAGAAGGTTGGTGTTTTCCAATGGCATTTAGTGCCTGGTCAACAAGCTTGGGGGGGTCCAGGAATTACGTTAGGAATTCTCTGGAAGTACCCTTATTGTGAGAACTGCCATTGCTGTAACCTGAGAACTGCCATGCTGTAACTTAAGAAATGCCAATCTGTTATCCTGTAATGCTGTCTACCTGCTGTCATGATCCGGGTATTAAAGCAGGCATGTTTACCTTCCAAGTGCCTAAGAAGACTCTCCAGATCATGCTTCTTTCAGCACTGTGTGCCTACAGTGCACAAATCCAGCAGTCT
This sequence comes from Crinia signifera, assembly GCF_055691185.1. Classification (NCBI taxonomy): domain Eukaryota; kingdom Metazoa; phylum Chordata; class Amphibia; order Anura; family Myobatrachidae; genus Crinia; species Crinia signifera. Next base: position 141,438,329 of record NC_139222.1, on the reverse strand, counting down.
CCCGGCGCCGCTGTACACAACTCTCTGTCTGTCATATCTGGTTTTGGTTCCTGTCTCCTGCGGCTTCCACATCACCACCATTGCCATAGGCCTCAGACAGTCTTGGACTGGGATCAGAAATCGGCCCTGGCATTTTGAGCACACAGGCCCACTGCAGTAGGCGGTACCCTTGCGTGGTGAAGCTGCGTGGTGAAAATGAGCGTGGTCTCATGGAAAGGAGGTGTGGCATCACAAAAAGGAGGCATTTCACTGCCCATTACACATTATGGAACACTCTGTTTGCCCATTACACATTATGGAACACACCATTATGCCCATTACACATTATGGAACACACCATTATGCCCATTACACATTATGGAACACACTGTTATGCCCATTACACATTATGCCGCTCACTGTAATGCCCATTACACATTAAGCGCACACCGTAATGCCCATTACACAAAATGCTGCACACCGTAATGCCCATTACACAAAATGCTGCACACCATAATGCCCATTACACAAAATGCTGCACACCGTGATGCCCATTACACAAAATGCTGCACACAGTTAACTTATTACCATTACACAATATGCTGCACACAGTTAACTTATTACCATTACACAATATGCTGCATACAGTTACTACCATTACACAATATGCTGCACACAGTTAACTTATTCACCATTACACAATATGCTGCATACAGTTACTACCATTACACTATATGCTGCACACAGTTAGGCCCATAGACAAAAAACAAGAGCAGGACACTTAGTAGTCTTGGCTTGCACTGTGGCACTGGCACTGCAGGATGGATCCGACTACAGTCACCATATGACTGGCTCTGTCTGACTCTCTGATTAAATAGCACCCCGCCGCTGTGGCGCCCTGCCGCAGATTCTCCCACCCAGGGGAAATGATGCATTGATGAGTCCGTCTGACTGAGGTGGCTGGCCCGCCCCTCAGCTCCCCCCTCATCAGGACTGTCACTTGATGTGGCAGTGCCGGCCAGTCAGGTGCGACTAATGACGGGCGGGGCGGCAGAGTGACGGGCAGCTAGAACTGGAGGCAGAGGGATCAGGAGCGGCCGTCGCGTCATGACGCTGTGTCGTCATGGTGTCAATATGCAAATGACGCTGTGGCAGCGAGGCACTACAGTGACGGACAGGGAGGGAGCGGGGTCAGGTACTGCCGGAATCAGATGACGTCGTAATGCTGCAGCAAAGTTTCTGAACAAAATTGGCCTACAAGGCCATCAGCCCTTCTGGCATTTGCCAGAACGGCCAGATGGCCAGTCCGGCCCTGACCTCAGACCATGTGCAATACAAACAAGCCTCGCCGCCTTTCCTAGACATGGGAGCAGCCATGTCTTTCCTTGCCACCTGTCCATTTCAGGCAATCCTGTGTGCTTCACAGTCTGGCTAATTATCAGCCAATCAGCTCCCAGTGGTTGCTATAAGGATAGTATGTATGGTTTTATGTGTTGTGCAATTAGCAGCAGCTGGCACAGGGGTAGTCACTCGCCAGTATATGCTAAGAAAGAAAGTATGTATTGTGCCAGCGCTGGCTGAAATAAGTTTGCAAGACGGTTATAAAAATAATTATACATTTTAATAACTACACATAACAAAACACATTTATATAAAAAGTACTAGGTGCTTTTCCCGGGATGTACTCCGGCTTTCTCCTCTGCTCCTGAGGAAGCCACAGTACATCCGGGGAAACGCATTGAGCTAAAAATTACCCCCAACTGGCACTACCACCCACTGTCTTATTGCTGCATTGAGCCACAACTCTGACTGGACATATTCATTTTGGGACATGGCATCTGTTCCTAATCCAGCCTGCAGAGTTATCAAGGTATGAGAACCCAGAAACTTCTGGCAATTGTCTGAAAGACAATCATGAGGATACAAGGGAATTTCTCCTCCAAATCCTCCAAAGCTCTACATATCCAGCATCTACTTCAATAGAGTGTTGATTGGTAATATATATTATATCCAGTGGGAACCTGAATATACTTGCTTTATGCCTGACAAAGTCATCAGTCAGCTTCTAAATTGAAATATTTTATGCACACCATAGTACTTTTTATATAAATGTGTTTTGTTATGTGGAGTTATTAAAATTTATAATTATTTTTATAACCGTCTTGCAAACTTATTTCAGCCAGCGCTGGCACAATACATACTTTCTTTCGTTGCTATAAGGATGCTGGGTAAGTAAGGAAAGTGGCCAGTGCTACTGATCTAATTGTGTTAACTGTATCGTGCACTCTGGAAGTCATTCTGGTTGACACACAAAGCTGCTAAATTCACAACTTTGCGTGTCCTTTAAACGCCGCCCGCACAAACACCCATCTCACGCACCACGCATGTCCCCACACACATGCAAATGGATGTTTAGCATAAACATGGGAATGCTTATGAAACGCACTGTCCCATCATGCGAATGGATTGGCGACTATGCAAGTCACTGTGTCCGTTCGTACACAGAGCCTGTACATGCGCACACATCAGTATGCGCATGCGCAGACTGAAAACATCACTCCCTTGTGCGAACAGGGGAGTGAATCATTCAGAATGAACCCCTCTGTTGCTAAGCTGCCTCCGGGATCCCTGTTTCAGAGGCTCCTTACAGGTCCTGTGACATCTCCAGCATGTCTGGCTCCATCAGTGTTTGGCCATCTATACTCACCTCCATCAGTGTTTGGCAATCGATATTCAGCTCCAACAGTATTCCGCCATCGATATTCAGCTCCATCCGCGTTCCGCCATTGATACTCCTGCTCCATCGATGTTCTGCATTGATTCTCCTCACCATTGGTGATTCACCATTGATGTTCCTCACCATCACACCAACATCATGATCCAGCTCCCTTGGTATCAGCCTGGCCCATAGGGTCAGTATTCCATTACTGTCACCATCTAAGTGATATGGTTTCGGGTGTGAACCCAGTAGCTGTGACTGCTGTTTAGAACAACCACAGTGAATCCTACACTTTCTCTTTTGATCCGCCTTAAATGATCAGTCCCTGTGAACGCTAAGGCTTCACCTATAATCGCAATGTTTGGAGGGGCGAATTAAGTCTGCGCCAACTCTGGTGCAACCAGGTCTTACAGTGGAGAAAGGACTGACGATTCTTTAGGGGAGAGCAAAAGGAAAACTGACTAACAGGGCCTAGCTGGGGATGACACTAGCTAATGGCTCCTGAGCCAATACCGGGGAGCAAAAAGGATCTAGTAAGCTAACGCGTCCCCAGCCAAAATGCTACCACGTCGCAGGAACACAAAAGAACAATATAACACCACACAAAATACACAGCAGACAACACAAGAACTTAACCCGTTAGGGTAAGTGGACCCCTGCGACGCATGCCGCATAAACCAGGGCCAGATCATGCAACCGAGGCAGTATAAAGAATACACGGCCCACAGGGTTGCAAATAATAAAGATACAGAAGCTAACACCGGGGCTCCAAGACGGAGTACTTATGGTTACCGGAACCGACACAGGAGGGCAGCAGGAATCCCCTGGAGTGAAGGAACAGGACAGCCAGGAACAGCTGATGGAGCAAAATGGAACGGCAGATGATCTGCAGTAAACTATCACCGCGGGGCTGATCTAAAAGGGATTAGATGACAAATCACCTTTTAGGAGTCCACCCAGCCCCCCAGTCTGATTGCCCCAGCTGCCACAGGCATGCATGCCTGGCATCCACTATCACCCCGGGACGCCATCACACCACCGGGTAGAAGCGATACAGCGCCCCTGGTTGCCAAGCAACCGGCAGCAGAGATGCTGATACCAGGAGAAAGCCGCCACACTGTTTTTTTAATTAATGAATTTATTTTTCTAATATTTTTTACACACTGCAGCCTGCAGGGATCTGACTGATCTGTGCAGACTGCATATACGAATTCGTATAAATGGCCTTATATACGGCCGCTAATACGAATGGATATGACATCGGGGATTACAAAGCAGTCGTATTTGACTGCTTTGTAAATTCCCCTCCGGAATACAAATTTGCATACGGCTAAAACAGCCGGAATCAGTCCACCTACATTGAGTGGAATTATGAGCAATCAAGACTCGGTACCTGGCTTTGATGAGTTAACTTTCACTGTGGGTCACACAGTCTCTTTATCTGACTTCGATGCAGACTGTATACTCTTCCCAGAGAAACTACAAGACACAGAAACTACTCCCACACCAATCAAGTAATTAATTACTCAACTGATACAGCTGAAAAAGTGTGAAATTGACTTTCATCTGCATGGAGTTACCCTGTCTGACTACTTCCTTAGCAAAAATCCCCAGAGGACTCAGGGTAAAAAATATACCCACAATTGGCAGACACAATCCTGTAAGCGATGGACAGGAGTATTGAATTAATGCTCCTATGATCTAATACTCCCTGTGATTGAAGAATCTAAAAGTGAACTAGCAGTCACCATAGAAAAAATCGCTACTTTTAAAAGGAACAATCTCAACACCATTAAGGAAGACAAGTCTAAAGATTGGCTGCAAGACATTTCTGCACAAATTGATAAGTATCGAAATTAACTTCTTGCATTCAAGAAAGCAAAGTGTGATACAGTGATTCAAGATTATTCTGAACACCGCGTGGACAGCTGGGCATATGGACAGACTACGAAGCAGGGGAGAAAGTTCTTTAAACCCTGATATCGCAGGTTTGAGACTGAATAAAGCGGTGGGATCTCTTCCAGCGAGGTGGAATGTGTAAAAGACATGCCTCCAACATGCAACCCAGAAAAACGCACCCCTCCCAAAAGGCAACACAGAAAGAGGAATTAGTATTCAACTTATCCTCTAGATCCCTATCCCACACAAGTGGTACTGAATAAAGAACTATCTCTCTTTCCCACGAATAAACCCAATTCCCATGACAGCAAAGTGGATCTCTATAAATTTGGGAGACGTCTGTGGCTGAAAGAGCACTTTGGGGTAGGCCTACCCGAAGACAAAGATCTTCCCACCATTCATAAGAAATCCACTTTTTACCCGGTCTCGCACAATCACGCGATCAAATCTTTCATTGGCCAAATGGACCACTAACTGAATGATCCTGCATTCGTCAATGATGATGTTGACCACAATATGACTCTCTCCAAAATAAAAGCTTTACAAAACTTAGCCACTTATGATGACATTGTTATCCATAGTGCGGACAAAGGGGGAGCTGTGGTGATTCAGGACACAAAGAAAAAAATAGTTTGATGACTTGCGCCCTTTAGTGGTTGCAGCCCAGGATACACACTGTGTTACCAAACCCAAATTATACCAAATTTCCCAACAAGGTGTGATCCACAGGCGTTACCAGATGGTAGAGACCAATATCAGGGTTCTCCAGCAGTATGCTTTGCAGCCACACTGACCTTGATACTGGTCCCTATATTCCCGTAGCGGTTTCTTTATATCACAGTGGGTCTGTTCCTATTCGTTCTCACAGAATAACACTGACTTTAGGACAAGCCCTACTTTCCCAAAAAAGTTATCTTTGCTGTCAAAATATCCACTTCTGATAAAACTCGAGGTGCACACAAATTAAAAATGTACTGACCTGGGACACAGTCCCTATATTCACATCAGGGTTTCTTTGGTTCCAGGAAAATAGATGGCAACTTCTCCATAAAAAAATGGGGTATTTTATTCACATAGACACTCCATAAAACAAACAATAAAAAGATCTCTTTTACTAGCAGAAAAAGCAGTCTCCACAGGTAGGTACAACAGGCATCCACTATTCAATGTTCCTCTCACCCAGGATGAGTTGAACATGCGTCCTGGCCCGATGTAAAGGGGTATGCTGAAGATCCTCCTGTGGTAGTCCTGCAGTCACCAACACGTTTCGGACTATGGTAGTCCTTCCTTAGGGTGTATGATTCAGGACACGTCGACTTACAAAGCTGAGATATCCAGACAATTGCCTGACACTGTTGTCTACACTTGATTCAGAGCTGATCCGACAGATTCCTATAAACAAAAATTGGATGAAACATTATCTCAAGGTATGTTGTCTAACATCATTCCCAAATCTATTGTTGAGGTATTGACCACTGACCATCCTAGGACTTCTATCATCTATACCAGGGGTGGCCAAACCGGTACTCGAGATCTACTAATGGTCCAGATTTTCCAGGTTACCTAGCTGGTGCACAGCTGTAGTCATTACTAACTGTCACATTTTAAAACATGCTGCATTCATTCCTACTACAGATCCACAGGTTGCCTGGAAAACATGCACCGTTGGTAGATCTTGAGGACAGGTTTGGCCACCCCTGATCTATACGAACTACACAAGGGCGACCCATAATCTCTGCCCAAAACTCCCTGTTTATGTAGTTGCCCAATTTCTGGACTTATTCCTACAGCCCTTTGTGCAAAGACAGAGGTAGTATTTGAAAGACACTAACACCTTGCTTCTAAAATTACAAACATTGGTCCCCCTGTTTCACAACTATTTACTATGTACTGTTAAAGTCGTGTCCTTATACGCAGTGAAATTTATAAAGGCCCTGATGCGGACTTCTTTTTGAGACTTTTAGACCTGTATCATATGTGAACCCATTCATGGCTGCGTAATCCGATAGATCCTTGTGGGAGCCACTGAGATTTGCGATTGCAATGCAAGGTGCACAGGAATGAACCTCGCATTGCAATCGCACATGCAATATGACACTGTTCATGCAATTTGTTGCAACAATGCATCGGAATTGCATGAAAAGTGGCCATATTGCACCAGTGGAATACTTAATATTTGAGGCTAACCCCCCAAAACAGGTGTTTTCAGGGAATTACCCGCAGGGCCGCTGATAGGGGGTGGCGTGGGTACTAATTAACTGGGCTTGCTGGAGGGACCCTGCGGGGACCCTGGTCTGACCCCCCTTCCCCCTCCATCCATCCATCCCTCCCTCCCGGGCAGCAGCAGCAGCACACACCTACAGCATGTGCTGTGCTGACAGCAGGCTCAGGATGAGCGTCTCACTGAGAGTGCTGTAGGTGTGTGCTGCTGCTGCTGAGGGGGAGGGTACAATAACACCCCCCCCCCCCCGCCGCCGCCTCCCCTCAACTTAAGAGCATTTTTTCACCCCCTCTAAACATTTTGGGGGCATGGCCTAACTGAAGGAGGTTGGCCATGCCGCCCGCAATTAGACCATGCCCCAAAATTTTATACCAGGGCCCAGCATACCTCTCGGCGGCCCTAATTACCTCCAAATATTGAGGGGGTTTTCAATCGCCGCCGCTATTTCCAATGGGGGAATAGCGGCGGATGCCTATTTGACGCTGTGTTTCCCGACAGCATTGAAGCGGCAGCTCGTCAGAACGGACCCGTCTTTAACCCCTTCCTGACAGAGCCAGTTTTTGCGTTCCTGACAGAGCCCTTTTTTTCAAATCTGATATGTATCACTTAAGTGGGGATAACTTTTTTTTGCTTTTACTTATCCCAGTGATTTTGAGATTGTTTTTTCGTGACACATTGTACTTCAAATTAGTGGTAAATTTGGGTCGATACAGTCTGTGTTTTTTTGTGAAAAATACCAAAATGTCGTAAAAAAATGGAAAATTTAGCAATTTGCAAAATGTTAAATTTTCTGCTTGTGAGACAAATAATCATACCACTCAAAATAGTTAATAACTAACATAGACCATATGTCTACTTTATGTTTCCATCATTATTTCAACTTCCTTTTAATTTTTTTGGACACTAGGAGGCTTCAAATATGAATAGCAAATTCTCAAATTTTCAAGAAAATTTCAAACACTGATTTTTTTAGGGACCAGTTCAGTTCTGATGTGACTTTGAGGGACTTGTATGTGAGACACCCCCATAAATGATACCATTTCAAAAACTGCACCCCTCACAGTATTCAAAACAGCATTTTGGAAGTTTGTTAACCCTTTAGGTGTTTCACAGGAATTAAAACAAAGTGTAGGTGAAATTTCAAAATTTAATTTTTTTTGCTGATTTGCAATTTTAATACATTTTTCTAAGGAACACAGTACATTTTACTAGAGAAATGTGACTAAAAATTGATTCCCCCAATTCTTTTGTTTTCATAAATATCCTATATGTGGCCCTAGTGTGCACGTTGACCAAACCACAGGCTTCATAATAGAAGGAGCACCTACTTGATTTTGGAGCCTCCTTTTTATGAGATTATTTTTTAGGCACCATGTAGGTTTCTAGGCACCATAAGATGCTAAAATTTAGGAACCCCCCCACAAGTGACCCCATTTAGCAAACTACACCCCTCAGGGAATTCATCTAGGGGTATAGTGTACATTTCAAACCCCCAGGGGTTTCACCAATTGTGGTACAACTGGGCAGTGAAAATGAAAAATTTATTTTTTTACACAAAAATGCAGTTCTGGCTCCAGATTTTTCATTTTCACAAGGAATGAAGGCGAAAAAGCACCCCAAAATCTGTGCCCCAATTTCTCCCGAGTACGGCAATGCCTCACATGTGACCAAAAAATGCCATTTGGGTGCATGGCAGGACTCAGAAAGGAAGGAGTGATTTTTGGATTTTGCAGCTCAGATTCTGGTGGAATGTTGGTGGGTGCTATGTTGCATTAGCAAGACCCCCCAAGCACCAATACAGTGGAACCCCCCCACAAGTGACCCCATTTTGCAAACTACACCCCTCAGGGAATTCATCTAGGGGTATATTGTACATTTCAAACCCCCAGGGGTTTCACCAATTTTGATACAACTGGGCAGTGAAAATGAAAAAATTACATTTTTTTACACAAAAATGCAGTTCTGGCTCAAAATTTTTCATTTTCATAAGGTATGAAGGAGAAAAAGCACCCCAAAATCTGTGCCCCAATTTCTCCCGAGTATGGCAATGCCTCATATGTGACCAAAAAATACCAGTTGGGTGCATGGCAGGACTCAGAAGGGAAGGAGTGATTTTTGGTGGTGGAATGTTGGTGGGTGCTATGTCGCATTAGCAAGACCCCCAAAGCACCAATACAGTGGAACCCCCCCACAAGTGACCCCATTTTGCAAACTACACCCCTCAGGGAATTCATCTAGGGGTATAGTGTACATTTCAAACCCCCAGGGGTTTCACCAATTTTGATACAACTGGGCAGTGAAAATGAAAAATTACATTTTTTTACACAAAAATGCAGTTCTGGCTCAAAATTTTTCATTTTCAGAAGGTAAGAAGGAGAAAAAGCAACCCAAAATCTGTGCCCCAATTTCTCCCGAGTACGGCAATGCCTCACATGTGACCAAAAAATACCATTTGGGTGCATGGCAGGACTCAGAAGGGAAGGAGTGATTTTTGGATTTTGCAGCTCAGATTCTGGTGTAATTTTGGTGGGTGCTATGTCGCATTAGCAAGACCCCCCAAGCACCAATACAGTGGAACCCCCCCACAAGTGACCCCATTTTGCAAACTACACCCCTCAGGGAATTCATCTAGGGGTATAGTGTACATTTCAAACCCCCAGGGGTTTCACCAATTTTGATACAACTGGGCTGTGCAAATGAAAAATTACATTTTTTACACAAAAATGCAGTTCTGGCTCAAAATTTTTCATTTTCACAAGGAATGAAGGAGACAAAGCACCCCAAAATCTGTGCCCCAATTTCTCCCGAGTACGGCAATGCCTCACATGTGACCAAAAAATACCATTTGGGTGCATGGCAGGACTCAGAAAGGAAGGAGTGATTTTTGGATTTTGCAGCTCAGATTCTGGTGGAATGTTGGTGGGTGCTATGTTGCATTAGCAAGACCCCCCAAGCACCAATACAGTAGAACCCCCCCACAAGTGACCCCATTTTGCAAACTACACCCCTCAGGGAATTCATCTAGGGGTATAGTGTACATTTCAAACCCCCAGGGGTTTCACCAATTTTGATACAACTGGGCAGTGAAAATGAAAAATTACATTTTTTTACACAAAAATGCAGTTCTGGCTCAAAATTTTTCATTTTCAGAAGGTATGAAGGAGAAAAAGCACCCCAAAATCTGTGCCCCAATTTCTCCCGAGTATGGCAATGCCTCATATGTGACCAAAAAATACCAGTTGGGTGCATGGCAGGACTCAGAAGGGAAGGAGTGATTTTTGGTGGTGGAATGTTGGTGGGTGCTATGTCGCATTAGCAAGACCCCCAAAGCACCAATACAGTGGAACCCCCCCACAAGTGACCCCATTTTGCAAACTACACCCCTCAGGGAATTCATCTAGGGGTATAGTGTACATTTCAAACCCCCAGGGGTTTCACCAATTTTGATACAACTGGGCAGTGAAAATGAAAAATTACATTTTTTTACACAAAAATGCAGTTCTGGCTCAAAATTTTTCATTTTCAGAAGGTAAGAAGGAGAAAAAGCAACCCAAAATCTGTGCCCCAATTTCTCCCGAGTACGGCAATGCCTCACATGTGACCAAAAAATACCATTTGGGTGCATGGCAGGACTCAGAAGGGAAGGAGTGATTTTTGGATTTTGCAGCTCAGATTCTGGTGTAATTTTGGTGGGTGCTATGTCGCATTAGCAAGACCCCCCAAGCACCAATACAGTGGAACCCCCCCACAAGTGACCCCATTTTGCAAACTACACCCCTCAGGGAATTCATCTAGGGGTATAGTGTACATTTCAAACCCCCAGGGGTTTCACCAATTTTGATACAACTGGGCTGTGCAAATGAAAAATTACATTTTTTACACAAAAATGCAGTTCTGGCTCAAAATTTTTCATTTTCACAAGGAATGAAGGAGACAAAGCACCCCAAAATCTGTGCCCCAATTTCTCCCGAGTACGGCAATGCCTCACATGTGACCAAAAAATACCATTTGGGTGTATGGCAGGACTCAGAAAGGAAGGAGTGATTTTTGGATTTTGCAGCTCAGATTCTGGTGGAATGTTGGTGGGTGCTATGTTGCATTAGCAAGACCCCCCAAGCACCAATACAGTGGAACCCCCCCACAAGTGACCCCATTTTGCAAACTACACCCCTCAGGGAATTCATCTAGGGGTATAGTGTACATTTCAAACCCCCAGGGGTTTCACCAATTTTGATACAACTGGGCTGTGCAAATGAAAAATTACATTTTTTACACAAAAATGCAGTTCTGGCTCAAAATTTTTCATTTTCACAAGGAATGAAGGAGACAAAGCACCCCAAAATCTGTGCCCCAATTTCTCCCGAGTACGGCAATGCCTCACATGTGACCAAAAAATACCATTTGGGTGTATGGCAGGACTCAGAAAGGAAGGAGTGATTTTTGGATTTTGCAGCTCAGATTCTGGTGGAATGTTGGTGGGTGCTATGTTGCATTAGCAAGACCCCCCAAGCACCAATACAGTGGAACCCCCCCACAAGTGACCCCATTTTGCAAACTACACCCCTCAGGGAATTCATCTAGGGGTATAGTGTACATTTCAAACCCCCAGGGGTTTCACCAATTTTGATACAACTGGGCAGTGAAAATGAAAAATTACATTTTTTTACACAAAAATGCAGTTCTGGCTCAAAATTTTTCATTTTCAGAAGGTATGAAGGAGAAAAAGCAACCCAAAATCTGTGCCCCAATTTCTCCCGAGTATGGCAATGCCTCATATGTGACCAAAAAATACCAGTTGGGTGCATGGCAGGACTCAGAAAGGAAGGAGTGATTTTTGGTGGTGGAATGTTGGTGGGTGCTATGTCGCATTAGCAAGACCCCCAAAGCACCAATACAGTGGAACCCCCCCACAAGTGACCCCATTTTGCAAACTACACCCCTCAGGGAATTCATCTAGGGGTATAGTGTACATTTCAAACCCCCAGGGGTTTCACCAATTTTGATACAACTGGGCAGTGAAAATGAAAAATTACATTTTTTTACACAAAAATGCAGTTCTGGCTCAAAATTTTTCATTTTCATAAGGTATGAAGGAGAAAAAGCACCCCAAAATCTGTGCCCCAATTTCTCCAGAGTACGGCAATGCCTCATGTGTGACCAAAAAGTGGCAGGACTCAGAAGGGAAGGAGTGATATTTGGATTTTGCAGCACAAATTCTGGTGGAATGTTGGTGGGTGCTATGTCGCATTAGCAAGACCCCCAAAGCACCAATACAGTGGAACCACCCCACAAGTGACCCCATTTTGCAAACTACACCCCTCAGGGAATTCATCTAGGGGTATAGTGTACATTTCAAACCCCCAGGGGTTTCACCAATTTTGATACAACTGGGCAGTGAAAATGAAAAATTACATTTTTTACACAAAAATGCAGTTCTGGCTCAAAATATTTCATTTTCAGAAGGTATGAAGGAGAAAAAGCACCCCAAAATCTGTGCCCCAATTTCTCCCGAGTATGGCAATGCCTCATATGTGACCAAAAAAATACCAGTTGGGTGCATGGCAGGACTCAGAAGGGAAGGAGTGATTTTTGGATTTTGCAGCTCAGATTCTGGTGGAATGTTGGTGGGTGCTATGTCGCATTAGCAAGACCCCCCAAGCACCAATACAGTGGAACCCCCCCACAAGTGACCCCATTTTGCAAACTACACCCCTCAGGGAATTCATCTAGGGGTATAGTGTATATTTCAAACCCCCAGGGGTTTCACCAATTTTGATACAACTGGGCAGTGAAAATGAAAAATTACATTTTTTTACACAAAAATGCAGTTCTGGCTCAAAATTTTTCATTTTCAGAAGGTAAGAAGGAGAAAAAGCACCCCAAAATCTGTGCCCCAATTTCTCCCGAGTACGGCAATGCCTCACATGTGACCAAAAAATACCAGTTGGGTGCATGGCAGGACTCAGAAGGGAAGGAGTGATTTTTGGATTTTGCAGCTCAGATTCTGGTGGAATTTTGGTGGGTGCTATGTCGCATTAGCAAGACCCCCCAAGCACCAATACAGTGGAACCCCCCCACAAGTGACCCCATTTTGCAAACTACACCCCTCAGGGAATTCATCTAGGGATATAGTGTACATTTCAAACCCCCAGGGGTTTCACCAATTTTGATACAACTGGGCTGTGCAAATGAAAAATTACATTTTTTACACAAAAATGCAGTTCTGGCTCAAAATTTTTCATTTTCACAAGGAATGAAGGAGACAAAGCACCCCAAAATCTGTGCCCCAATTTCTCCCGAGTACGGCAATGCCTCACATGTGACCAAAAAATACCATTTGGGTGCATGGCAGGACTCAGAAAAGAAGGAGTGATTTTTGGATTTTGCAGCTCAGATTCTGGTGGAATGTTGGTGGGTGCTATGTTGCATTAGCAAGACCCCCCAAGCACCAATACAGTGGAACCCCCCCACAAGTGACCCCATTTTGCAAACTACACCCCTCAGGGAATTCATCTAGGGGTATAGTGTACATTTCAAACCCCCAGGGGTTTCACCAATTTTGATACAACTGGGCAGTGAAAATGAAAAATTACATTTTTTTACACAAAAATGCAGTTCTGGCTCAAAATTTTTCATTTTCAGAAGGTATGAAGGAGAAAAAGCACCCCAAAATCTGTGCCCCAATTTCTCCCGAGTATGGCAATGCCTCATATGTGACCAAAAAATACCAGTTGGGTGCATGGCAGGACTCAGAAGGGAAGGAGTGATTTTTGGTGGTGGAATGTTGGTGGGTGCTATGTCGCATTAGCAAGACCCCCAAAGCACCAATACAGTGGAACCCCCCCACAAGTGACCCCATTTTGCAAACTACACCCCTCAGGGAATTCATCTAGGGGTATAGTGTACATTTCAAACCCCCAGGGGTTTCACCAATTTTGATACAACTGGGCAGTGAAAATGAAAAATTACATTTTTTTACACAAAAATGCAGTTCTGGCTCAAAATTTTTCATTTTCAGAAGGTAAGAAGGAGAAAAAGCAACCCAAAATCTGTGCCCCAATTTCTCCCGAGTACGGCAATGCCTCACATGTGACCGAAAAATACCATTTGGGTGCATGGCAGGACTCAGAAGGGAAGGAGTGATTTTTGGATTTTGCAGCTCAGATTCTGGTGTAATTTTGGTGGGTGCTATGTCGCATTAGCAAGACCCCCCAAGCACCAATACAGTGGAACCCCCCACAAGTGACCCCATTTTGCAAACTACACCCCTCAGGGAATTCATCTAGGGGTATAGTGTACATTTCAAACCCCCAGGGGTTTCACCAATTTTGATACAACTGGGCTGTGCAAATGAAAAATTACATTTTTTACACAAAAATGCAGTTCTGGCTCAAAATTTTTCATTTTCACAAGGAATGAAGGAGACAAAGCACCCCAAAATCTGTGCCCCAATTTCTCCCGAGTACGGCAATGCCTCACATGTGACCAAAAAATACCATTTGGGTGTATGGCAGGACTCAGAAAGGAAGGAGTGATTTTTGGATTTTGCAGCTCAGATTCTGGTGGAATGTTGGTGGGTGCTATGTTGCATTAGCAAGACCCCCCAAGCACCAATACAGTGGAACCCCCCCACAAGTGACCCCATTTTGCAAACTACACCCCTCAGGGAATTCATCTAGGGGTATAGTGTACATTTCAAACCCCCAGGGGTTTCACCAATTTTGATACAACTGGGCAGTGAAAATGAAAAATTACATTTTTTTACACAAAAATGCAGTTCTGGCTCAAAATTTTTCATTTTCAGAAGGTATGAAGGAGAAAAAGCAACCCAAAATCTGTGCCCCAATTTCTCCCGAGTATGGCAATGCCTCATATGTGACCAAAAAATACCAGTTGGGTGCATGGCAGGACTCAGAAAGGAAGGAGTGATTTTTGGTGGTGGAATGTTGGTGGGTGCTATGTCGCATTAGCAAGACCCCCAAAGCACCAATACAGTGGAACCCCCCCACAAGTGACCCCATTTTGCAAACTACACCCCTCAGGGAATTCATCTAGGGGTATAGTGTACATTTCAAACCCCCAGGGGTTTCACCAATTTTGATACAACTGGGCAGTGAAAATGAAAAATTACATTTTTTTACACAAAAATGCAGTTCTGGCTCAAAATTTTTCATTTTCAGAAGGTATGAAGGAGAAAAAGCACCCCAAAATCTGTGCCCCAATTTCTCCAGAGTAAGGCAATGCCTCATGTGTGACCAAAAAGTGGCAGGACTCAGAAGGGAAGGAGTGATATTTGGATTTTGCAGCACAAATTCTGGTGGAATGTTGGTGGGTGCTATGTCGCATTAGCAAGACCCCCAAAGCACCAATACAGTGGAACCACCCCACAAGTGACCCCATTTTGCAAACTACACCCCTCAGGGAATTCATCTAGGGGTATAGTGTACATTTCAAACCCCCAGGGGTTTCACCAATTTTGATACAACTGGGCAGTGAAAATGAAAAATTACATTTTTTACACAAAAATGCAGTTCTGGCTCAAAATATTTCATTTTCAGAAGGTATGAAGGAGAAAAAGCACCCCAAACTCTGTGCCCCAATTTCTCCCGAGTATGGCAATGCCTCATATGTGACCAAAAAAATACCAGTTGGGTGCATGGCAGGACTCAGAAGGGAAGGAGTGATTTTTGGATTTTGCAGCTCAGATTCTGGTGGAATGTTGGTGGGTGCTATGTCGCATTAGCAAGACCCCCCAAGCACCAATACAGTGGAACCCCCCCACAAGTGACCCCATTTTGCAAACTACACCCCTCAGGGAATTCATCTAGGGGTATAGTGTATATTTCAAACCCCCAGGGGTTTCACCAATTTTGATACAACTGGGCAGTGAAAATGAAAAATTACATTTTTTTACACAAAAATGCAGTTCTGGCTCAAAATATTTCATTTTCAGAAGGTATGAAGGAGAAAAAGCACCCCAAAATCTGTGCCCCAATTTCTCCCGAGTATGGCAATGCCTCATATGTGACCAAAAAAATACCAGTTGGGTGCATGGCAGGACTCAGAAGGGAAGGAGTGATTTTTGGATTTTGCAGCTCAGATTCTGGTGGAATGTTGGTGGGTGCTATGTCGCATTAGCAAGACCCCCCAAGCACCAATACAGTGGAACCCCCCCACAAGTGACCCCATTTTGCAAACTACACCCCTCAGGGAATTCATCTAGGGGTATAGTGTATATTTCAAACCCCCAGGGGTTTCACCAATTTTGATACAACTGGGCTGTGCAAATGAAAAATTACATTTTTTACACAAAAATGCAGTTCTGGCTCAAAATTTTTCATTTTCACAAGGAATGAAGGAGACAAAGCACCCCAAAATCTGTGCCCCAATTTCTCCCGAGTACGGCAATGCCTCACATGTGACCAAAAAATACCATTTGGGTGTATGGCAGGACTCAGAAAGGAAGGAGTGATTTTTGGATTTTGCAGCTCAGATTCTGGTGGAATGTTGGTGGGTGCTATGTTGCATTAGCAAGACCCCCCAAGCACCAATACAGTGGAACCCCCCCACAAGTGACCCCATTTTGCAAACTACACCCCTCAGGGAATTCATCTAGGGGTATAGTGTACATTTCAAACCCCCAGGGGTTTCACCAATTTTGATACAACTGGGCAGTGAAAATGAAAAATTACATTTTTTTACACAAAAATGCAGTTCTGGCTCAAAATTTTTCATTTTCAGAAGGTATGAAGGAGAAAACGCAACCCAAAATCTGTGCCCCAATTTCTCCCGAGTATGGCAATGCCTCATATGTGACCAAAAAATACCAGTTGGGTGCATGGCAGGACTCAGAAGGGAAGGAGTGATTTTTGGTGGTGGAATGTTGGTGGGTGCTATGTCGCATTAGCAAGACCCCCAAAGCACCAATACAGTGGAACCCCCCCACAAGTGACCCCATTTTGCAAACTACACCCCTCAGGGAATTCATCTAGGGGTATAGTGTACATTTCAAACCCCCAGGGGTTTCACCAATTTTGATACAACTGGGCAGTGAAAATGAAAAATTACATTTTTTTACACAAAAATGCAGTTCTGGCTCAAAATTTTTCATTTTCAGAAGGTATGAAGGAGAAAAAGCACCCCAAAATCTGTGCCCCAATTTCTCCAGAGTACGGCAATGCCTCATGTGTGACCAAAAAGTGGCAGGACTCAGAAGGGAAGGAGTGATATTTGGATTTTGCAGCACAAATTCTGGTGGAATGTTGGTGGATGCTATGTCGCATTAGCAAGACCCCCCAAGCACCAATACAGTGGAACCACCCCACAAGTGACCCCATTTTGCAAACTACACCCCTCAGGGAATTCATCTAGGGGTATAGTGTACATTTCAAACCCCCAGGGGTTTCACCAATTTTGATACAACTGGGCAGTGAAAATGAAAAATTACATTTTTTACACAAAAATGCAGTTCTGGCTCAAAATATTTCATTTTCAGAAGGTATGAAGGAGAAAAAGCACCCCAAAATCTGTGCCCCAATTTCTCCCGAGTATGGCAATGCCTCATATGTGACCAAAAAAATACCAGTTGGGTGCATGGCAGGACTCAGAAGGGAAGGAGTGATTTTTGGATTTTGCAGCTCAGATTCTGGTGGAATGTTGGTGGGTGCTATGTCGCATTAGCAAGACCCCCCAAGCACCAATACAGTGGAACCCCCCCACAAGTGACCCCATTTTGCAAACTACACCCCTCAGGGAATTCATCTAGGGGTATAGTGTATATTTCAAACCCCCAGGGGTTTCACCAATTTTGATACAACTGGGCAGTGAAAATGAAAAATTACATTTTTTTACACAAAAATGCAGTTCTGGCTCAAAATTTTTCATTTTCAGAAGGTAAGAAGGAGAAAAAGCACCCCAAAATCTGTGCCCCAATTTCTCCCGAGTACGGCAATGCCTCACATGTGACCAAAAAATACCAGTTGGGTGCATGGCAGGACTCAGAAGGGAAGGAGTGATTTTTGGATTTTGCAGCTCAGATTCTGGTGGAATTTTGGTGGGTGCTATGTCGCATTAGCAAGACCCCCCAAGCACCAATACAGTGGAACCCCCCCACAAGTGACCCCATTTTGCAAACTACACCCCTCAGGGAATTCATCTAGGGATATAGTGTACATTTCAAACCCCCAGGGGTTTCACCAATTTTGATACAACTGGGCTGTGCAAATGAAAAATTACATTTTTTACACAAAAATGCAGTTCTGGCTCAAAATTTTTCATTTTCACAAGGAATGAAGGAGACAAAGCACCCCAAAATCTGTGCCCCAATTTCTCCCGAGTACGGCAATGCCTCACATGTGACCAAAAAATACCATTTGGGTGCATGGCAGGACTCAGAAAAGAAGGAGTGATTTTTGGATTTTGCAGCTCAGATTCTGGTGGAATGTTGGTGGGTGCTATGTTGCATTAGCAAGACCCCCCAAGCACCAATACAGTGGAACCCCCCCACAAGTGACCCCATTTTGCAAACTACACCCCTCAGGGAATTCATCTAGGGGTATAGTGTACATTTCAAACCCCCAGGGGTTTCACCAATTTTGATACAACTGGGCAGTGAAAATGAAAAATTACATTTTTTTACACAAAAATGCAGTTCTGGCTCAAAATTTTTCATTTTCAGAAGGTATGAAGGAGAAAAAGCACCCCAAAATCTGTGCCCCAATTTCTCCCGAGTATGGCAATGCCTCATATGTGACCAAAAAATACCAGTTGGGTGCATGGCAGGACTCAGAAGGGAAGGAGTGATTTTTGGTGGTGGAATGTTGGTGGGTGCTATGTCGCATTAGCAAGACCCCCAAAGCACCAATACAGTGGAACCCCCCCACAAGTGACCCCATTTTGCAAACTACACCCCTCAGGGAATTCATCTAGGGGTATAGTGTACATTTCAAACCCCCAGGGGTTTCACCAATTTTGATACAACTGGGCAGTGAAAATGAAAAATTACATTTTTTTACACAAAAATGCAGTTCTGGCTCAAAATTTTTCATTTTCAGAAGGTAAGAAGGAGAAAAAGCAACCCAAAATCTGTGCCCCAATTTCTCCCGAGTACGGCAATGCCTCACATGTGACCGAAAAATACCATTTGGGTGCATGGCAGGACTCAGAAGGGAAGGAGTGATTTTTGGATTTTGCAGCTCAGATTCTGGTGTAATTTTGGTGGGTGCTATGTCGCATTAGCAAGACCCCCCAAGCACCAATACAGTGGAACCCCCCACAAGTGACCCCATTTTGCAAACTACACCCCTCAGGGAATTCATCTAGGGGTATAGTGTACATTTCAAACCCCCAGGGGTTTCACCAATTTTGATACAACTGGGCTGTGCAAATGAAAAATTACATTTTTTACACAAAAATGCAGTTCTGGCTCAAAATTTTTCATTTTCACAAGGAATGAAGGAGACAAAGCACCCCAAAATCTGTGCCCCAATTTCTCCCGAGTACGGCAATGCCTCACATGTGACCAAAAAATACCATTTGGGTGTATGGCAGGACTCAGAAAGGAAGGAGTGATTTTTGGATTTTGCAGCTCAGATTCTGGTGGAATGTTGGTGGGTGCTATGTTGCATTAGCAAGACCCCCCAAGCACCAATACAGTGGAACCCCCCCACAAGTGACCCCATTTTGCAAACTACACCCCTCAGGGAATTCATCTAGGGGTATAGTGTACATTTCAAACCCCCAGGGGTTTCACCAATTTTGATACAACTGGGCAGTGAAAATGAAAAATTACATTTTTTTACACAAAAATGCAGTTCTGGCTCAAAATTTTTCATTTTCAGAAGGTATGAAGGAGAAAAAGCAACCCAAAATCTGTGCCCCAATTTCTCCCGAGTATGGCAATGCCTCATATGTGACCAAAAAATACCAGTTGGGTGCATGGCAGGACTCAGAAAGGAAGGAGTGATTTTTGGTGGTGGAATGTTGGTGGGTGCTATGTCGCATTAGCAAGACCCCCAAAGCACCAATACAGTGGAACCCCCCCACAAGTGACCCCATTTTGCAAACTACACCCCTCAGGGAATTCATCTAGGGGTATAGTGTACATTTCAAACCCCCAGGGGTTTCACCAATTTTGATACAACTGGGCAGTGAAAATGAAAAATTACATTTTTTTACACAAAAATGCAGTTCTGGCTCAAAATTTTTCATTTTCAGAAGGTATGAAGGAGAAAAAGCACCCCAAAATCTGTGCCCCAATTTCTCCAGAGTAAGGCAATGCCTCATGTGTGACCAAAAAGTGGCAGGACTCAGAAGGGAAGGAGTGATATTTGGATTTTGCAGCACAAATTCTGGTGGAATGTTGGTGGGTGCTATGTCGCATTAGCAAGACCCCCAAAGCACCAATACAGTGGAACCACCCCACAAGTGACCCCATTTTGCAAACTACACCCCTCAGGGAATTCATCTAGGGGTATAGTGTACATTTCAAACCCCCAGGGGTTTCACCAATTTTGATACAACTGGGCAGTGAAAATGAAAAATTACATTTTTTACACAAAAATGCAGTTCTGGCTCAAAATATTTCATTTTCAGAAGGTATGAAGGAGAAAAAGCACCCCAAACTCTGTGCCCCAATTTCTCCCGAGTATGGCAATGCCTCATATGTGACCAAAAAAATACCAGTTGGGTGCATGGCAGGACTCAGAAGGGAAGGAGTGATTTTTGGATTTTGCAGCTCAGATTCTGGTGGAATGTTGGTGGGTGCTATGTCGCATTAGCAAGACCCCCCAAGCACCAATACAGTGGAACCCCCCCACAAGTGACCCCATTTTGCAAACTACACCCCTCAGGGAATTCATCTAGGGGTATAGTGTATATTTCAAACCCCCAGGGGTTTCACCAATTTTGATACAACTGGGCAGTGAAAATGAAAAATTACATTTTTTTACACAAAAATGCAGTTCTGGCTCAAAATATTTCATTTTCAGAAGGTATGAAGGAGAAAAAGCACCCCAAAATCTGTGCCCCAATTTCTCCCGAGTATGGCAATGCCTCATATGTGACCAAAAAAATACCAGTTGGGTGCATGGCAGGACTCAGAAGGGAAGGAGTGATTTTTGGATTTTGCAGCTCAGATTCTGGTGGAATGTTGGTGGGTGCTATGTCGCATTAGCAAGACCCCCCAAGCACCAATACAGTGGAACCCCCCCACAAGTGACCCCATTTTGCAAACTACACCCCTCAGGGAATTCATCTAGGGGTATAGTGTATATTTCAAACCCCCAGGGGTTTCACCAATTTTGATACAACTGGGCTGTGCAAATGAAAAATTACATTTTTTACACAAAAATGCAGTTCTGGCTCAAAATTTTTCATTTTCACAAGGAATGAAGGAGACAAAGCACCCCAAAATCTGTGCCCCAATTTCTCCCGAGTACGGCAATGCCTCACATGTGACCAAAAAATACCATTTGGGTGTATGGCAGGACTCAGAAAGGAAGGAGTGATTTTTGGATTTTGCAGCTCAGATTCTGGTGGAATGTTGGTGGGTGCTATGTTGCATTAGCAAGACCCCCCAAGCACCAATACAGTGGAACCCCCCCACAAGTGACCCCATTTTGCAAACTACACCCCTCAGGGAATTCATCTAGGGGTATAGTGTACATTTCAAACCCCCAGGGGTTTCACCAATTTTGATACAACTGGGCAGTGAAAATGAAAAATTACATTTTTTTACACAAAAATGCAGTTCTGGCTCAAAATTTTTCATTTTCAGAAGGTATGAAGGAGAAAACGCAACCCAAAATCTGTGCCCCAATTTCTCCCGAGTATGGCAATGCCTCATATGTGACCAAAAAATACCAGTTGGGTGCATGGCAGGACTCAGAAGGGAAGGAGTGATTTTTGGTGGTGGAATGTTGGTGGGTGCTATGTCGCATTAGCAAGACCCCCAAAGCACCAATACAGTGGAACCCCCCCACAAGTGACCCCATTTTGCAAACTACACCCCTCAGGGAATTCATCTAGGGGTATAGTGTACATTTCAAACCCCCAGGGGTTTCACCAATTTTGATACAACTGGGCAGTGAAAATGAAAAATTACATTTTTTTACACAAAAATGCAGTTCTGGCTCAAAATTTTTCATTTTCAGAAGGTATGAAGGAGAAAAAGCACCCCAAAATCTGTGCCCCAATTTCTCCAGAGTACGGCAATGCCTCATGTGTGACCAAAAAGTGGCAGGACTCAGAAGGGAAGGAGTGATATTTGGATTTTGCAGCACAAATTCTGGTGGAATGTTGGTGGATGCTATGTCGCATTAGCAAGACCCCCCAAGCACCAATACAGTGGAACCACCCCACAAGTGACCCCATTTTGCAAACTACACCCCTCAGGGAATTCATCTAGGGGTATAGTGTACATTTCAAACCCCCAGGGGTTTCACCAATTTTGATACAACTGGGCAGTGAAAATGAAAAATTACATTTTTTACACAAAAATGCAGTTCTGGCTCAAAATATTTCATTTTCAGAAGGTATGAAGGAGAAAAAGCACCCCAAAATCTGTGCCCCAATTTCTCCCGAGTATGGCAATGCCTCATATGTGACCAAAAAAATACCAGTTGGGTGCATGGCAGGACTCAGAAGGGAAGGAGTGATTTTTGGATTTTGCAGCTCAGATTCTGGTGGAATGTTGGTGGGTGCTATGTCGCATTAGCAAGACCCCCCAAGCACCAATACAGTGGAACCCCCCCACAAGTGACCCCATTTTGCAAACTACACCCCTCAGGGAATTCATCTTGGGGTATAGTGTATATTTCAAACCCCCAGGGGTTTCACCAATTTTGATACAACTGGGCAGTGAAAATGAAAAATTACATTTTTTTACACAAAAATGCAGTTCTGGCTCAAAATTTTTCATTTTCAGAAGGTAAGAAGGAGAAAACGCAACCCAAAATCTGTGCCCCAATTTCTCCCGAGTACGGCAATGCCTCACATGTGACCAAAAAATACCATTTGGGTGCATGGCAGGACTCAGAAGGGAAGGAGTGATTTTTGGATTTTGCAGCTCAGATTCTGGTGTAATTTTGGTGGGTGCTATGTCGCATTAGCAAGACCCCCCAAGCACCAATACAGTGGAACCCCCCCACAAGTGACCCCATTTTGCAAACTACACCCCTCAGGGAATTCATCTAGGGGTATAGTGTACATTTCAAACCCCCAGGGGTTTCACCAATTTTGATACAACTGGGCTGTGCAAATGAAAAATTACATTTTTTACACAAAAATGCAGTTCTGGCTCAAAATTTTTCATTTTCACAAGGAATGAAGGAGACAAAGCACCCCAAAATCTGTGCCCCAATTTCTCCCGAGTACGGCAATGCCTCACATGTGACCAAAAAATACCATTTGGGTGCATGGCAGGACTCAGAAAGGAAGGAGTGATTTTTGGATTTTGCAGCTCAGATTCTGGTGGAATGTTGGTGGGTGCTATGTTGCATTAGCAAGACCCCCCAAGCACCAATACAGTAGAACCCCCCCACAAGTGACCCCATTTTGCAAACTACACCCCTCAGGGAATTCATCTAGGGGTATAGTGTACATTTCAAACCCCCAGGGGTTTCACCAATTTTGATACAACTGGGCAGTGAAAATGAAAAATTACATTTTTTTACACAAAAATGCAGTTCTGGCTCAAAATTTTTCATTTTCAGAAGGTATGAAGGAGAAAAAGCACCCCAAAATCTGTGCCCCAATTTCTCCAGAGTACGGCAATGCCTCATGTGTGACCAAAAAGTGGCAGGACTCAGAAGGGAAGGAGTGATATTTGGATTTTGCAGCACAAATTCTGGTGGAATGTTGGTGGGTGCTATGTCGCATTAGCAAGACCCCCCAAGCACCAATACAGTGGAACCACCCCACAAGTGACCCCATTTTGCAAACTACACCCCTCAGGGAATTCATCTAGGGGTATAGTGTACATTTCAAACCCCCAGGGGTTTCACCAATTTTGATACAACTGGGCAGTGAAAATGAAAAATTACATTTTTTACACAAAAATGCAGTTCTGGCTCAAAATATTTCATTTTCAGAAGGTATGAAGGAGAAAAAGCACCCCAAAATCTGTGCCCCAATTTCTCCCGAGTATGGCAATGCCTCATATGTGACCAAAAAAATACCAGTTGGGTGCATGGCAGGACTCAGAAGGGAAGGAGTGATTTTTGGATTTTGCAGCTCAGATTCTGGTGGAATGTTGGTGGGTGCTATGTCGCATTAGCAAGACCCCCCAAGCACCAATACAGTGGAACCCCCCCACAAGTGACCCCATTTTGCAAACTACACCCCTCAGGGAATTCATCTTGGGGTATAGTGTATATTTCAAACCCCCAGGGGTTTCACCAATTTTGATACAACTGGGCAGTGAAAATGAAAAATTACATTTTTTTACACAAAAATGCAGTTCTGGCTCAAAATTTTTCATTTTCAGAAGGTAAGAAGGAGAAAAAGCAACCCAAAATCTGTGCCCCAATTTCTCCCGAGTACGGCAATGCCTCACATGTGACCAAAAAATACCATTTGGGTGCATGGCAGGACTCAGAAGGGAAGGAGTGATTTTTGGATTTTGCAGCTCAGATTCTGGTGTAATTTTGGTGGGTGCTATGTCGCATTAGCAAGACCCCCCAAGCACCAATACAGTGGAACCCCCCCACAAGTGACCCCATTTTGCAAACTACACCCCTCAGGGAATTCATCTAGGGGTATAGTGTACATTTCAAACCCCCAGGGGTTTCACCAATTTTGATACAACTGGGCTGTGCAAATGAAAAATTACATTTTTTACACAAAAATGCAGTTCTGGCTCAAAATTTTTCATTTTCACAAGGAATGAAGGAGACAAAGCACCCCAAAATCTGTGCCCCAATTTCTCCCGAGTACGGCAATGCCTCACATGTGACCAAAAAATACCATTTGGGTGTATGGCAGGACTCAGAAAGGAAGGAGTGATTTTTGGATTTTGCAGCTCAGATTCTGGTGGAATGTTGGTGGGTGCTATGTTGCATTAGCAAGACCCCCCAAGCACCAATACAGTGGAACCCCCCCACAAGTGACCCCATTTTGCAAACTACACCCCTCAGGGAATTCATCTAGGGGTATAGTGTACATTTCAAACCCCCAGGGGTTTCACCAATTTTGATACAACTGGGCAGTGAAAATGAAAAATTACATTTTTTTACACAAAAATGCAGTTCTGGCTCAAAATTTTTCATTTTCAGAAGGTATGAAGGAGAAACAGCAACCCAAAATCTGTGCCCCAATTTCTCCCGAGTATGGCAATGCCTCATATGTGACCAAAAAATACCAGTTGGGTGCATGGCAGGACTCAGAAGGGAAGGAGTGATTTTTGGTGGTGGAATGTTGGTGGGTGCTATGTCGCATTAGCAAGACCCCCAAAGCACCAATACAGTGGAACCCCCCCACAAGTGACCCCATTTTGCAAACTACACCCCTCAGGGAATTCATCTAGGGGTATAGTGTACATTTCAAACCCCCAGGGGTTTCACCAATTTTGATACAACTGGGCAGTGAAAATGAAAAATTACATTTTTTTACACAAAAATGCAGTTCTGGCTCAAAATTTTTCATTTTCAGAAGGTATGAAGGAGAAAAAGCACCCCAAAATCTGTGCCCCAATTTCTCCAGAGTACGGCAATGCCTCATATGTGACCAAAAAGTGGCAGGACTCAGAAGGGAAGGAGTTATATTTGGATTTTGCAGCACAAATTCTGGTGGAATGTTGGTGGGTGCTATGTCGCATTAGCAAGACCCCCAAAGCACCAATACAGTGGAACCACCCCACAAGTGACCCCATTTTGCAAACTACACCCCTCAGGGAATTCATCTAGGGGTATAGTGTACATTTCAAACCCCCAGGGGTTTCACCAATTTTGATACAACTGGGCAGTGAAAATGAAAAATTACATTTTTTACACAAAAATGCAGTTCTGGTTTAAAATATTTCATTTTCAGAAGGTATGAAGGAGAAAAAGCACCCCAAAATCTGTGCCCCAATTTCTCCCGAGTATGGCAATGCCTCATATGTGACCAAAAAATTACCAGTTGGGTGCATGGCAGGACTCAGAAGGGAAGGAGTGATTTTTGGATTTTGCAGCTCAGATTCTGGTGGAATGTTGGTGGGTGCTATGTGGCATTAGCAAGACCCCCGAAGCACGGTGAAATGATGAACCTAATAATCCATAGATGTGTGGTATATTTTAAAACACTCCTTTATACATAGGCCGGGTTTGTCGGGGCAAGTTTCACAGTGGAAAATAGTTTCCTTTCTTATTCCCTTTTTATAGCAAACTTTGCACCTTTTTTGTGTCCTGCCCTTTCTTGCAGTGGAGGGGATTTCGTTCGGAAAATGCTGCCCTGGTACAATACGGGGGCCAGTACTAGAAGTACTGGGGCCCTCTGCCTGCTGGTTCCCAAATACTAGGCCCTTTATGACTTCCTCTTGAAAGTGCATAAATGTCCCCCTCTGGCCGGTAGAACGGAATAGCACGTAAGCGTTATACAGTGCCATCTGGATGATATACACGGCCAGCTTCTTGTACCAGATTTTTGTTTTCCGCAGGGCACTGTACGGCTTCAGTACCTGATCTGAAAGATCCACTCCGCCCATGTACCTATTGTAATCCAGGATACAATTAGGCTTTGAGGTGTGGGTACTGGTACCTCATACAGGGACGGAGGTGGTACTGTCTCCGTGAATTGTTATCAGTATAAGGACATCCCTCTTGTCCTTATATTTGACCAACAACATATTTTCGGTGCATATTCCCCTGCTTTCACCCCTTCTCATTACTTGGGCAATGTGCGTTTTTGGGAGGCCTCTTTGGTTCTTGCGCACAGTACCGCAAGCTGCTGTACCTCTTGAACCAAGGGCCTTAAACAGGGGGATGCTAGTGTAAAAGTTATCCACATAGAGGTGATAACCTTTATCCAGGAAGGGGTGCACTAAATCCCAGACAATTTTTCCACTAACACCTACGAGGGAGGGGGGGCATTCTGGCGGTTCAATTCTTGAATCCTTCCCTTCATATACCCTAAACATGTGGGTGTACCCTGAGGTGCTTTCACACAGCTTATACATTTTTATGCCATACCTTGCCCTCTTATGGGAAGGTACTGGCGGAATTTAACCCTTCCTTTAAAATGTATAAGGGACTCGTCTATGCAAATGAATTTATCTGGGATGTACATCTCTGCAAATTTGGCACTGAAATGATCAATGACCGGCCTGACTTTGAATAGCCGGTCAAAGGTGGGATCATCTCTGGGTGGGCACTGTGCATTATCGTTGTAATGCAAAAATTTAAGGATCGTCTCAAATCGAGCCCGGGGCATGGCCATACGGTAAAATGGGGTGCTGTACAGAACATCTGTACTCCAATATTGCCTAATTTCTGGCTTTTTTACTATGCCCATATGAAACACCAGACCCCAAAACGTCATCATCTCTACTGCATCTACAGGGGTCCACCTAGCAAATGATGACGTGGGGTTTTGAGCAATAAACTGCTGGGCATATAAATTAGTTTGGTCCACCATTAAATTTATAAAATCATCAGAGAAAAATAATTTGAAAAAGTCAATTTCTCTGAGACCTGTGGAATCAAATTGGATTCCTGGCATGGCCAAAAACTCAGGAACCTGGGGCTCAAAATTGTCTGGTGGTGGGGTCCATACGAGATCAATTATTGGGGGTGGGTCTCAGCTGCTCTACGGGGGCGTCTTTGAGGGGGTCCCTCATCACCAGAGGAGGAAGAGGAGCTTAAGACGAATCCTTCAAATTCCCCGCTTGCCTCACTGGCTGTGTCAGAGTCAGAGGCAAGCATGGCATATGCCTCCTCCACTGAATACATTCTTCTGGATGACTGGGATGACATTTGGGATGACATTTGGGATGACATTTGGGATGCCATTTTTATTTTTGTGTTACTGGTAGTGAAATGTTTCAACACGTGTATAGTGTAGGGGGGGGTACAAACTTTATTTCAACCCGTGGGGTATGTAGTGTGTAGTGTGTATGTAGTGCAGAAAAAAAAAATACTTTATACAAAAAAAAAAATTTAAGGGGTTAAAAAAAATAAAAAATTGAAGGGGTTAAAAAAAAAAATTTGAAGGGGTTAAAAAAAAAAAAAAAAAGGTCCTGCGCCAAAAATTGAGCACAGATGTTGGTCAGTAACGTCCGTCACTGAACAGCGCTCAAAGGCAACAGGAATTTGATAAAAAAAAAAATAAAAAATAGATCAACCCTGTGCCGAAAAAGCTGATCAGTGATGTACGTCACTGATCAGCGCACAGTGGCCACAGGACACCCACAAAATCACAGTGTGTGTAAAAAAAAAATTAAAAAAAAGACCCCACAGCACCCACAAAAAAAAAAAAGGTGATCAGTGATGCGACACTGATTACCAGTGAGGGGCAGCAGGTGCACAACCTTTGGTGCAACTGACAGTGCACAGTGCAACTGGCAGCAACTGACAGGTATATATATAAAAAAAAAAACCTCTGCACCCCCAAAAAGTTGCTGATCACCTCAGATATAGTGATCAGCACAAAAGGCGGGGGCAGCAGACACAAAATTTAGCACTCTCTATCACTCTCTGTCACTATCTCTCTCTATCTCTCTATCTCTCACTATCTATCACTCTATGACACTGCAGCAGCAGCACTGACAGTTATATATATGAAAAATAACCCCTGCACCCCCAAAAAGTTGCTGGGGGTGCACAAAAGGGGGGCAGCAGACACAAAATATAGCAGTCTCTATCACTCTCTGTCACTATCTCTCTCTATCTCTCTATCTCTCTATCTCTCACTCTATGACACTGCAGCAGCAGCACTGACAGGTATATATATCTAAAAAAAAAACCTGCGCCCCCAAAAAGTTGCTGATCAGTTAATTTATACTGATCAGCACAAAAGGGGGGGCAGCAGTCAGTTATATAAAAAATATATAGCACAATCTGTCACTATCTCTCTATCTCTCTCTATCTCTCTCTCTCTATCTCTCTCTATCTCTCTATCTATAGCTCTATCACACTGCAGCAGCACAAAATATAGCACTCTCTGTCACTAGGTCTCTCTATCTCTCTCTATCTCTCTCTCTCTATCTCTCTATCTAATAACTCGCAGCAGCACAACACAGCACAGGATGTCACAGGATGTCACAAGAATAAGCAAGATCCAGGCAGTGATCAGGTAAGTATTTAGAGGGGTTCTGGTCAGTATATCGCGGCAGCTGGGTACGGTGACCGCACTGCACGCAATTCCAGACCGGAATGGCGTCTGCAGTGCAGTCACCGTTAGTTTAAACCCCCCTCCATGGCTGTGATTGGTCCGTCGGTCCGACGAACCAATCACGGCCTTTGGGGGCGGGCGGGGTGAGGTGGGGTGACACCAGTGTCACCCTTACACCCCGCGGTGATTGGTGCTGTACTTTACAGCACCAATCACCTCCGATCCCTGTGTCACTGGCGAACGTTATTCGCCGGTGACACAGAAAACGCTGTGAATGGCTGTTCACACTGAACAGCCAATCACAGCGATCGCCGACGGGGGGGGCGGCATCGCAGCCCCCCCTGGGCATGCAGGGACATGTCTGCTGTCAGGGACAGCAGACATCGTCCCTCTGTCACTGCGTCTCTAGACGCAGTGACAGTTAGAAGTCATGACGTATATATACGTCATGTGTCGGGAAGTACTTCCCGGCCATGACGTATATATACGTCAAATGTCGGGAAGGGGTTAAAAGCAATCGGGCTGTTTTGCCGAAAACTGATGTGGATTGTCGAGATCCGTCCGTGATCACGACAATCCACGGCAGTTTTAAATCTGTGGGCGTTTAGCAGACCTGCCCCCTTTTTGCCGAACGGCAGGCGGGATAAACCGGGTGAACGGACCAAAAACGGGACAGGGTCCCGACTGTCAAGACCTACCAACAGTCAGGACCCCGCATTGAATACCCCCCATAATAGTAAATGGGCCGGGTGGGTCCTCATTCTATTTAATTTGCATTGACTTTGCTTCTATCCTGCATTTTTAATCACATTTAAATATCCTAACATAATTAACTGGGAGATGTTTCATCTTAGGATAAATTAATATTGAGGTAATATTGTGCCAATATTCATATTAAATTACTATTTATATGCTAGATGTTTAAATATATTATTTCAAGCACTCTGTTGATTTTCTTTTATAATAAAAATAGTAGCAGGATTTTATCGCAGGATGGCCTTGCACATGCATACGCAGTCTATCGATTATTGCCCATGCCTGCGACTTGGGTGCCATGGGATCAGGTTCTGAATGCCACTCAGTGGCCCTTATTCTGGTTGGTGCGGTCAGAGCCGCACACGGGGCTCCGACCGCACAAACCAAGGGCCGCCCACCCGACGGATCGCCACGGCCGTCCGTACACGGACGGCTGGCGATCCGCACAAAAATGGTGGAGGCTACGCCTCCACCATGGTGGGAGCTGCCCCCTGCCTTCGATGGTCGACGACCATCGAAGGCAGGCCCGCACGCCGCGGCAGCTCCCGCAAGCTCAGACCACACGGACAATCGTCCGTGTGGGAGCTTGAAAGGGGGCTGAAAGCTGACATCCGGCGACGTCAGCTTTCCGCCCCCATGTCATGGTAATGAGGGCGTCATGCCCTCATTACCATGCACACGCCCCGCGTTTGCATGGGAACGCCCATGAAACGCGGGGCGTACACATAGGGTAATGAGGGGCTGAAGCCCCTCACGCCCCTATACGCCCCCTTTGCGGCGGACGAAATCCGTCTGCGGCGAAGGGGGCTGCACATGCGCAGAATGACCTCTGCGCATGTGCAGAACAAAAACATCGGCGGTACGGCCGCACGCGGGCCGTACCGTCCGATTTAGAATAAGGGCCAGTATGTGGTTCGTTGAGATTTTTAGTTAGCCCCAGCTCTAGGGCCTTATTTTGGTTCATTCTTTCTGACAAAATCCTTCTTAGATGGACAAAACCATGTGCACTGCAGGGGGGGCAGAAGTAACATGTGCAGAGAGAATTAGATTTGGGTGAGTAATTTTGTTTCTGTGCAGGGAAAATACTGATTGCTTTATTTTTACACTGCAATATAGATCTCACTTTGAAGTAAAACCCCACCCAAATCTAACTCTCTCTGCACAAGTAACACCTGCCCCACCTGCAGTGCACATGGTTTTGTCCATCTAAGAAGGATTTTGTCAGAAAGAATGAACCAAAATAAGGCCCCTAATGTGGAAAGCTGGTGAGATAGTTTTACTATAAATGAACATTAGGTGGTGCTGTTCTCCTAACCTTCTTATATACTGTTTGGTTTTCTTGTTGCACAATAATTTACAATTATATTTAAATTCTTGTGGCAATGTATTAAATGTAACTTCTCGTTAAGATAAACAGTTTATCTGTTTGACAAACACAGTTACGTTTCTGGAGTTTGCGAATGATGATATTTCTTTACTTGGATCTCTATGTATTTAGTATAGAAATCATATGTGCTTACCCACCAAGAATAGCTGGATACAGGGGCGTAACTAGAACTTTAAGGGCCCCATAGCAAAATTTATAATGGGGCCCCCCCTGGCAATGCCCATTACACATGGGTCTTGGACGCGGTCCCGACAGTCGTGATCCCGACAGTCATTTACCCAACGCGGGAGAATAGAATAGGAGGCTCGCGTAGCGAGCCCGCAAAGGGCTTTGTTGCGCTCGCCATGCTGTCTGAGTCAGGAGTCGGGATCCCGACGTCGGGCTAATGACTGTCAGGATCCCGACTGTCGGAACCCCATACCACACCCATTACACATTATGCGACACACCGTAATGCCCCTTGCACATTATGTGACACACCGCAATGCCCCATACAACACACCGCAGTGTCCCTTACACAATATCAGAACACCGGGGCTGGAACTTAAAGAGAAATGGGAGGAGGGGCGGAGTCTCACGGCACAGCGAGCCCCATGTGTCTGCAGCTGGCGCAACATCATCCTAGCAAAGCCGCTTCCCGCAGACCCTGCTGGCTCCCCCAAGCCTCTGTGTGGTCTGCAGGACAATGTACTGTAGCCATGTTAATGTTTGCTGCGATTCGGCATGCTGCGCCGGCCTGTGACTATTTGTAACTGGTGATCGCTCCATTAGTTTCTAATGGAACGATCACCCATCACCGCCTGTGAATAGTCAAAGCCCGGCGCAGCATACCGCATCGCAGCAAACATTACATTTGAATAAGACAGATTCAACACATTTAAAAAAACTTTTTAAATAAAACATTTGACACTTATGTACAGTAGTACATCTCACCAGCAGCAGCCAGCAGGACCATCTTCTCTCATGCTTTCTGTCCCAGGCAGGCACTTAGCTGGCATCGTGGGTGGATGGCCCATCTGTCAATCAGGAAGCGGGCGGGCACCAGGAGGCTCCGTGCGTGTCACTCCTGCTTCTTTACACGCCCATCATCTCCCACACGGCACCACCTCCCACCCCCCGCCCCGTCTTCTTCCGCACTGTGCACCACCTCTCACCCCACGCCCGTCTCCTTCTGCGTGGGGCTGCCCCCCCTCCCGCTAGACTTACACCGCAAGCCGCTACACTCCCGGCCCGACTATTCATCACAGCGCCACCCCCTTCTACATTGCGCCGCCGCCCGCCTGGCTCCTTCTTCATGGCACCACCCCCCGCCCGGCTCCTTGTACATGGTGCCACCCCCTACCTGTCCTGCAGTGGCGGAGGCGTGGTGAAGCACAGACGGCCAGTGGCCG
The DNA here is from genome assembly GCF_055691185.1 of Crinia signifera. Classification (NCBI taxonomy): domain Eukaryota; kingdom Metazoa; phylum Chordata; class Amphibia; order Anura; family Myobatrachidae; genus Crinia; species Crinia signifera. The sequence goes on along the minus strand of NC_139222.1, from coordinate 141,405,672 downwards.
CGGCGGCTTCTCTGAGTCTCCAACTAAATATTAAAACTTTGTTGTTAACCCTTGGCTGGTTCGTGTTCATTTGGAGAAGTTGCCACGAGTGCCACACCAACGCTACTATATACACCATCTTTAGTGGAGGCACCAGCTCATTACTGCTTATCGCAGGGAGTGCCAAACCCCCGTTGGATTTATATATATATAAATAATATTAATGATGAAGTCCAGCACACGGGTGCTGCTTGCTTCTTCAAGTATTGAGTGTTCTGGAGTGACACTGTTTGTCCACACTGTATCCATGGCAGAGACGCTGTCCCCGCTCAGCAAGCACCCGGGCCTTTCTGTGAGTGCCACCACCACCCCTGCTCCATATGTGTGTGTGTATATGTGCCCTTATAATATAGTATAGAATTATAGTTGGAGTCACTCCAGTTTTGGGTACTTTGTTCGCTCTCTCTCTTTCCTTCTCTCTCTCCTTTCTCTATGTCTCGAGTTTAGGCCCTTATTCTGGTTCACTCGCAAAGGCAAATCCCTTCTCAAATGGACAAAACCATGTGCACTGCAGGTGGGGCAGATAGGGTTACCACCTTTTTGTCGAGAGATTCCCGGACAGTGGCCCGCCCCTTGACACACCCACAGCCCACCCACTGCCCCGCCCCAGCTCCGCCCCTTGACCCGCCTTATGTTGATTTTTTTTAACCTTTGCTTCAATTTTATTATTGATTTTGCATATCATAATGCCAGTTACATCATACACAGTAATGCCCGTTACGCTACACACCGCGATGCCCATTACATGTTACGCCATACACTGCAATGCCCATTACACGATATGCCAGGACTGAAACAGTTTTTTTGTAAAGGAGGAATGATATAGACAGTGCGCGCCGTAGGCGCGCGTCAAAAATTTTCAACATTATGCCGATTACATGTCACACACCCATTACATAGTATACCACATGCCATAATGCGCATTACAGATTATGCCCATTACTCGTTATGCCAGGACTGACATTTTTGTAAAGTAAAAATTTTTCAACATAATGCCGATTACATGTCACACACCCATTACATTGTGTACCACATGTAATATTGCCCATTAAACGTTATACCAAGCATTGTACGGCCCATTACATGTTATAGCAAACACCGTTATGCCCATTAAACATATGCCACACACAGTTATGCCCATTATAGATATGCCACACAGAGTTGCTCATTATACAAATGCCACACACAGATGCCCATTAGATATGCCATACACCATTATACATATGCCACAGAGATGATGACCATAGACCATTACAGACATGCTACAACCCATGATGCCCATTATGCATATGCCACACATTGTGATTTTATATTGCAAAAATAAAATGGAAAGTGTGCAGGATTATCAGCAGAGCCAGTACCTTGAACTTCAAGCAGCACTTGCACATCTTGCATGTGCTCGTCTCCAGACAAGGAGCCAGTGGGGCCCGGGAGCACTGTATTTGATCCATCAGGCAGTGGGGGGTGGCACCCTTGCAGCTTTTAGTGGGCAGGATGCATTGCAGAGTCAGGTCCCCCATCCTGCTCTGCTGCAAAAGTCAATGACCGCACACCAATGAAAGGGGTCTGTGGAGCGGCGCCGGCGTGCTTGCTTTGAAAACATAGAGACATTGCACAGGGGGAACCGTTGATTGGCAAAGAGCCGTGACGGACGGCTCTCTCAGCCAATCAACGGACGCTGATTTCCGTTTGCCTGCCACTCCACACTTCACTGTCGCCTCTCTTAAAATTATTTTTTTTTGGGGGGGGGGGGGGGGGGGGGGCAGTACAGGAGCATTGAGGGGCGCCGGGTGGGGGTCACTTCAATCTCCGGGAGAGATAGCCACAGCGCGGGACCTGCTGCCTCTCAGTCCTGACATTTCAAATCTTGCGCCGCCGCCCGAAGCATATAGGAGCTCGCGGTCCGGGCAACTAATCAGGGCGCAAGATTTGAAAGGCCAGGTCTGACATGCAGGTCCCGCGCTGCGGCATCTTCTCTGGAACACCACCCGTCCCGACACCTGGCTTAATTACCGAAGTGTGACCGCCAGGGGTTACGGAATACATATGAATAACTAGCTGTAGGGATGCCAGCTGTCAGCATCCCGACAACGGCATCCTGAAGCTGAAAATACTGACCCCTCTAAAAATCCTAAAATAACCCTAATCCCTAACCCGCCTGTCCCGAGTCCTGACCCTAACCCTCCCCCCCACATGCTAACCCCAACCTTCCCCAGTGGTGCCTAACCCTCAATCTCCACCCCCCACAGTCTAAAGCTAACCCTCCCCCCTCCCCACAGTTTAACCCTCCCATCCCTGCAAAATAACCCTAAGCCTCCCCTGCGGTTCCTAACCCTAAGTGTCCCCCCTTTCTCTGCAGCTAACCCTAATCCTCCCCCCCAACCGCAGCCTAAACATAACCCCTACCCTGCAGCCTAACTTTATCCCTACCTAATCTTACATTTTTGATATCCTGAGGCAGAGGCTGGGTAACGCTGACTATACCCCACCCGCGGCTGCCCCAGCGTCTGCTGCACAGCGCTACTTACACTCCCTGTGCAGATCGCTCCTCCTCGAGCCGGCTGGAGTCTGGACTGAGCGGTGACCTGCTTACTGCGCCGTCATGTGGACTTCCGGCCGGACACGCTGCTGCCACTGACTGGACTGGAGAGGACAGGTGAGAGCTGCGGCGCCCGGTGTGAACCGCCCGGCGCTCCCTGCCTGTCACTCCGCACGGCGGCACCCGGTGTGAACCGCCCGGCGCTCCCTGCCTGTCACTCCGCACGGCGGCACCCAAGTCCCTCACCTGGTGAGCTATTTCAAAAATTGCGCCTGCTCTGCTCGCGGTCCCGCTGTCAATCAGGAGCCGCCGCACCCGATTGGCTGGCTGACCGCGAGCAGGGCGGGCACAATATTTTAAATAGCCGCAGGCAGCTCTGCTAGAGCTCTGAGCTAGTCCTACGAGTCCTCACACAGTCGCAGCGCTGCCGGTCTCTAGCTGGCTGTCCCCGGCAGCGCTGCGCAGGATCTCCGGTCTCCAGTTCCCGGACATTGTATAGTCCGGGAACGGCACCCGTCCGGACTCCGGACACCCGGTCTAATTACCGGACTGTCCGGAGTAATCCCGGACGGGTGGTAACCCTAGGGGCAGATGTAACTTGTGCAGAGAGAATTAGATTTGGGTGAGTTATTTTGTTTGTGTGCAGGGAAAATACTGACTGCTTTATTTTTACACTGCCATATAGATCTCACTTTGGGGGAGATTCTGTAAAGCAACTATGCGGTAAAAACCCTGTTATCTGGGTTTTTACCGCATTTTGATATGCTGCCAAACCCGCACAGCGGGTTTTCGCTGCGAGGGGTTACGCAAGCAAAAGCTGGCGTTACCCCATAGAAGCCTATGGGCTTCTTAACGCGACCCACGCCACCCCGAACGGACCCCCGCCTATTCACGCCGACACCCCCCTCACCTGCTGTGTCCAGGCAGCACAGCGTGTGCTGCCTGGACCTGTGACCTCCTCCCTGCACTGTATCCTCTTCCGGGTGCAAGGAGGAGGAGAGGCCACCTGGCAGAAGCAGCCCCGGGTAAGGGAGGGAGGGGGGAGCCGCCGGGTCCCGCAGCACATCGCCGGCAAGATCGCAAAGGACAGCTCTCAACGCAAGAGCTGTCCTTTGCCATAATTATTGCATATGTTACAGCATATGCAATAATTAGGTGTGCGGTAACCGGCGATGTGCGGCGGAGCTGGGGTGCGGATGTTACAGCATCCCGCCCTTTGAAGTAAAACCCCATCCAAATCTAATTCTCTCTGCACAAATTACATCTGCCCCACCTGCAGTTCACATGGTTTTGTCTATTTGAGAAGGAATCTGCCTTTTCTGGTGTGTGAAGGGGGCGGAAAGGAGGCCGGCAGGAGGTGGGGAGGAGGCGAGCAGTCGGCGGAATGGCGGCGGAGGTGGGCAGGAGGTGGTGAGAATACTCACCCTGGTTGCTTGTCCTCTGTGCAGGCCTGGGATCCACACAGGCGGCAGCGCAAATGACGGGACAGGCGACGGAGAGCTGCGTCATCTTCATCCGCCGCCTGTACCGTCATTTGCGCCAGCCGCCTGTGTGGATCCCCGGCCGGACAGGACACCGAGGACCGGCAACTTGGGTAAATATACCCTACCCAATTCACACCAGCCAGTAGTCCGGGAAAGACCCGGGAGCAACTCTACCTAGCAGGGTTGGATTGCTGGGGAATTTGTCCCGGGAACCTTTCACACCAGCGCTAGTCCCGGGTTGTTCCCGGACCCAACCCGGGAATTTAGGCTGGTGTGAATGGGGTATTACTTACTTCTTGATTTCCCATTCTGTTTCATTTATTTACCACTCTTCCTTCTGAGCCTTGCTCAGCTGACTATGATTCTCTCTCTCTCATTCTCTCCCTCATTGTCTCTCTGCCTTATCCACAGGTTCCTCATTCTTGTTTTTCTTTTAGAAAATGTGCTATTAGTGATAACACAGCTGTGGAAGTTGATTTGGAGGGATAGGCATAATCCCACCTGCTGTGGTTCAACCTGTGACAGTATTTTGTGAATTTAAGAGATTGGACTCCTTCATGTACAATGATCCCTGGCACACTTTCCGGCTAAAGTTGAACTTGCACCTACAGTCATTTGTTTCTCTATTTCAGCGTGATCACAGCCACTTATATAATTTATAGCATTTTCTAAAATGTCTCTCAGTTTAGTGGGTCCTCATTTCCTAAAAATATTTGTTTCTGGAAATACAGTTATTTTTTATGTTAAATGTTAGGCCAACTACGCCCAAATTCTGAGTAAAGGCCCATACACACTGGGCGATTTTGATTTGAAAGTGGCTCGGTTTTGTCATTTGAGCTGCTTTCAGCTCAAAAGTGTGTATGGACAGACGACGAGCAGTGACCACTCATGCACGCTCCTGCATCATCGCCGCCGGCCACCATTCGTCTGCTGGTTTTACCAGCAGACTGAACGGCTTTCCATAGCGTCCTGCTAAGGAAAGACATTCACTGCGGTGAAAATCGCTGGGATGGGGGAAAATTGTTCAGTGTGTATGCAGTGAGAGATTTTCAGCCCAGTGATTTCAGCGATCATCGCTGTGTATACACGCTGTCTAGTATGTATGCACCTTATGTGATTATTTTATTATTTTTTACTAAATATTTATATGAAGACAATCCACAAAATGTATACATGTTTACTTATATGTCAAAATTCTAGGGACACATCTGCTGGGCGGCCCAGCTGTGTGTAATAACTGAGATATCGAGCGGCGTAAGTGGATTGTCCACTCTGCGGTCCACCAACATATTGAGGCCCCCATACACTGGGCAAATGCAGCAATCAATCACAGGAAAGGAGCCCAAATTGCAGGTGACTGACAGTGGGTCTGATGTAATGTGCGCTCCCGTGCGCATCGTACCGGACCCTCCGAGTCGCCCCTGCTGGGAAATTGCTTCTGAGCTGGGCAGGCTCGGCTGGGCTTGCATGCAATATATGAGATGCAACTGGAATGCAAGCGATATGTGAAGGTCCCGGGTGGCTTAAGGGAGCACTGCTTCCAACTGTCCTGAGGGTAGAAGTCGCTGCAATGTATGGGGGCCTTTAGTCTTGTGTGTACTGTGTAGCCATCATAACATCTATAAAAAAGATAAATATTATTGTACATTTGACCAATACTGAAAATTAGTTTTTTTGAAGGTAAACAAAATTCCATGGGCACAACAATAGACACTGGCCCTTATTCAGATCTGATCGCAGTACAAATTTGTTCTCAATATGGGCAAAACCATGTGCACTGCAGGTGGGGCAGATGTAACATGTGCAAAGAGAGTTAGTTTGGGTGGGGTGTGTTGAAACTGAAATCTAAATTGCTGTGTAAAAATAATGCAGCCAGTATTTACCCTGCACAGAAAAAACTCACACAAATTTAACTCTCTCTATACATGTTACATCTACCCCACCTGTAGTGCACATGGTTTTGCCCATTTTGAGAACAAATTTGTACTGCGATCAGACCTGAATAAGGCCCACTGTCCAACATTGGATTAGGTACTAAGTGAAAGCATTTGTTAAGGTTCATTCACACTGGGCGACTATGCCCAGCATGTATGGACAGCGATGATGTCAATCATCGCTGCGGGGAAAGCCGCTCAGTGCAAACACACTGAGCAACTTTCCCCCTGCCCGGCACTGACGGAGGGGGGAGGACGGCGTTGCATAGCGCAGAGCTATGCAAAGCCGTCCTCAACGCCGCTCATCTGCTGGTATAACCAGCAGATGAGCGGCTTTCCCGGCAAAGATGCGGGAGCGCGCAGCAGCGCTCATCGTCAGGGCATACACACTGGGCGGCTTTGAGCTGAAAGCCACTCAAACAGACTGTTTTGAGCGGCTTTCAGATCGAAGTCACCCAGTGTGTATGGGCCTTTAGAGAAATGGGGTGAAATGTAACAGGATGAGAGATTCAGAAAGTGAGAGATTTGGTAAGAAATCTCCAGTTTTTTAAAGCGGCAATCCTTTACACGGCAAAGCCAGTTTGATTTTGCAGTGTAAATGATTGCCGCTTTAAAAGAACTGGAAATTTCTTACCAAATCTCTCACTTTCTAAATCTCTCATCCTATTACATTTCACCCTTGGATTCTGATGTAGAAGAAATTATGGGAAGACACCAAATGTAATAGGGTGAGAGTTTCAGAAAGTGAGAGATTTTGGTAAAGTTTCCCCATGTTTTTTAAAGCAGCAATCAATTACACTGCAAAACCAGGTTGATTTTGCCATGTAATTGATTGCTGCTTTAAAAAACATGGGAAAACTCTCCCAAAATCTCTCACTTTCTGAAACTCTCACCCTATTACATTTGGCCCCAAGGATCAAATTTAAAAGGATGAGAGATTCAGAAAGTGAGAGATTTGGTAAGAAATTTCCAGGGTTTTTTTTAAAGCAGCAATCAGTTACACTGCAAAAATAAAACTGGTTTTGCAGTGTAAATGATTGCCATTTTAAAAAATACCTTGAGATTTCTTACCAAATCTCTCATTTTCTGAATCTCTCATCCTATTAAATTTCAACCAAAGTTTTCTGAATTAAAGATCATGAAACAACATTAAGATTGCAACCTCCAGGAATCCACCAGAGCACCAGGGTTGAAATTAAACGGGTACATTTTCGTTGTACTTTCATGATAGGGAACATTGCAATGCTTACCAAAACTAAAATTGCCCTATGAAGATTCCCTGTTCCCAGATGCATCATCTTGAAATGTCACTTCAACCAAAATATTTTATCCTCCGAGCAGCAAGAGCAGCTTTGCCTGATTAAGAACCAATGAGATGCCTGCAGTCATTTTTACACCATGAGATCGTATATTTAAGAAATGCTCTCCAACAGCAACAGATCCTTTGTACAAGTCAAGGTAGGACTAATATGGAATAAGTGTCTGTAAGTAGCCTGCAGCTAAGGCAAATAATATTCCCTATAAGAGGTGTAATACTATGTGGTCCTATTTGACATCTTATGGGGTGTACACAATCACATGGGCCGACCTGGCGGCCAATCCATCAATATTGATTCGATTGGGGGGGGGGGGGGGGGGGAGGGGGGCGTATAAGAATATATTTGCCTGCACTGTGTGATTCAGGGTCACTTTCGAACTATATGAGATGTACGATGTACACAATTGTAAACACAGTCAGCCTACTGAGTCACTTTTTTACTAACTTTTATTAGTTTCAGTATTTATTTATTTATTTATTTATTTATTTACAGGTTCTTATATAGCGCAGCAGATTCCGTTGCGCTTTACAATAGTAGACAGTGATAAAACAAACTGGGTAACAACATACAGACTTGGAGGTAGGAGGGCCCTGCTGCAAGCTTACAATCTATAGGGATATAGGGGGAAACACAAGGACAGGCACCAGTAATACCATAGCAGTCCCACCAAGTTACAAGTCCAGAAGGGTAGCTATATATAATACATAAGTGCCTCAGAGGGTTATGCATGTAGAACTTAAACATTATAGGCTTGCCTGAAGAGGTGAGTTTTCAGGGAACGCTTGAATGTTTGGAGGCTATTGGAGAGTCTTATTGTGCGTGGAAGGGCATTCCATAGGATGGGAGCAGCCCGATGAAAGTCCTGTAATAGTGAATGGGAGCTGGTGATCCGTGCAGAAGAGAGACGCAGATCTTGTGCAGAGCGGAGTGGTCGAGATGGGAGATATTTTGTGATAAGTAGAGAGATATATGCTGGTGCAGTATGGTACCATGTTTGTTTTCACTCATTTGTAAACAGTTACCAAACGTGTTGCTCTTCTGTGGTAAGTGCCTACCATTATTATTGGGTCTTATAACCACTAACATGAAGACATAATATTTTGCAAACTTTTATCTATAAAAAAAACAAAAAAATAATTAACTTTTTTGTGTTTCTTTACCAAGAGAAATGCACACATTTTTATAAACAGAATAATGGCAACACCTTTTTTTTCACACCATGACCTGGACAAAGGTTTTTTTTGGGGGGGGGGGAGGAAGGGGGGGGGGTCTCGGTCCCGGCAACTCACCCGTCAAAGCCTGAAGGCGCTGTGCAAAACGCTGCACACTGCGTCCTGCTTACCGCCAGGCAGACAGAGTAGAGCGAGTGTAGCGGTGCACTTTTGCCGCTGTCACTATTAGCAGATTAGCAGCGGCGGCTTGTGCTCATTGCTGCTCCCCCCCACTGTATACTGAGCATTCCAGGCTCATGGCGATATACGGAGAACGGAACAGCACACTTACTCACACACTTGTATCTGCAATAATAAACGTATCCCGGATGCGAGACGCCAATGTATTGTGTTAACACTGCCATATACCGATAGGGTTAGAATAGCAGTCCAACACATATATTAGTAACCCATCAATTCTGAAGGGAGACATACCCCTGGGCCCCACGGTGTGAGGATTCTTTATCCTTTTTATTTGTCACTGTTTTGTTTCATGTGTATGTATTGTTTTACATTTCTCAGTTTTTAAAGACAATTGAATAAAAGTTAAATTTTATTACTCTTTAGGTGCACCACACAGAGACATTTTTTTCTCTCTTCTACACCATAACCTGTATGACCTTTGATAACTGCCACACAGTCTGAGATGTGGCAGTGCAGTTGATTAAAAGTCAGATAAAGAGGTTCTGACCAGTACTGCAAAACTGCACACATATTCAGGGAACCAATATTTCGATAGCATTGCACAGTACAAAAAGTCTCATCGCACAGTACAAAAAGTATGTGATGCAGATACTTTTTTTTACTGCCTGCTGATCGCATCGAATTGCACGCAAAATGCATGCATTGTGATGCGATCCAGCCCAACCTTGAGAATGCAGTATCTCAGGTCATATCGCCATGATTTTACTTGTTTCCAATCAAGTGGCAGGTTGCTCTAACATGGGTTTGATGTTAGATTGCTCTCAAATGTCCTGGTTGATATTATAATTTAACCCCATTGGCAGGGCCGGCAACAGAAATCATTGGGCTCGGAACACTGATATATCTGGGGCCCCCAACACCGCATGCAGATTTTTATTACATATTGAATGTATTTTTTTATTATTAGAAATAAACAGATAATTAATATTTACTATGCAATATAATAGGGAAGGGCAGATGGGAGGGCACAGCATTGTGCGTTGTGTGGTTTAGTGCATTGCATGAGGTCACTAAACTCATTAATAGGGGTAGCCAGACAGGTGAGTAGTCAGCCATGCCAAGCCTTGGGGCCCCTCAACTGGTCGGGGCCTGGTACGAGTGTCCCCCTTGACCCCCCTGTCGCCTGCCCTGCCCATTAAATAGGACACTGAATTACTATACAGTCCTGGCATCATGACAATGACATCCTCTTTAGCCAAGATGCTAACTGAATTAAACTGTCCTGGCCAATTATGTAAACAATTGTAAGTTTTAGGAATAATCCAGCATCTGTAAATATTGGTCAGCTCATTTAATGAATGTGTTCCTTGAGTACAGGTGTAAATATGTATTTTAGTGTAAGAGTGAGCATCATCAGTTTTGTGATATTGGCAGAAGCTTAGAATCCATTTTACTGGAAACAAACATTCCCATGTGTCCCTAACTCTGCTGGAGGATAATAGTATTCCTACAGAGCTGTCATGTCAGCACATTCCCACAGTCTATGTGTTAAAATCCTCTAGAGACATTACAACTGAATCCAGTACTCTATAGCTGCTGAGCAGAATGGACAAGAAGGGGAAACTCAATATCTGGTGGAGGAGACGTAAAAAAAATCCAAGGTGGGTTTGTAGAGTAGAAGGACGGTTTATACATATATGTAGTCACTGCTAAAAGGATGTTCTGAGCTATTGCTGAAAATGACACACACAGAGCCTGATGCTGAGTGGGACATACAGATGCTTAGTGTAAAATCCAACAAATTGTACTGGGCATGCCCACAAAATAAGCCGTATGCACCTGAAGGGGGCAGATTTCGGAAATTCATGTGACTCAGTACAGGAAAAGGAATATGCGATTATTGCACAAGTCTTTTTCATCATAAATTACATCCAACGTAACATTAGGTGGGAGATGGATGGGAGAGAGGACATTAGTTTTGAGATGGATGGCAGAGAGGACATTAGGTGGGAGATGGATGGCAGAGAGGACATTAGGTGGGAGATGGATGGCAGAGAGGACATTAGGTGGGAGATGGATGGCAGAGAGGACAGTAGGTGGGAGATGGATGGCAGAGAGGACATTAGGTGGGAGATGGATGGCAGAGAGGACATTAGGTGGGAGATGGATGGCAGAGAGGACAGTAGGTGGGAGATGGATGGCAGAGAGGACATTAGGTGGGAGATGGATGGCAGAGAGGACATTAGGTGGGAGATGGATGGCAGAGAGGACAGTAGGTGGGAGATGGATGGCAGAGAGGACATTAGGTGGGAGATGGATGGCAGAGAGGACATTAGGTGGGAGATGGATGACAGAGAGGACATTAGGTGGGAGATGGATGGCAGAGAGGACATTAGGTGGGAGATGGATGGCAGACAGGACATTAGGTGGGAGATGGATGGCAGAGAGGACATTAGGTGGGAGATGGATGGCAGAGAGGACAGTAGGTGGGAGATGGATGGCAGAGAGGACATTAGGTGGGAGATGGATGGCAGAGAGGACATTAGGTGGGAGATGGATGACAGAGAGGACATTAGGTGGGAGATGGATGGCAGAGAGGACATTAGGTGGGAGATGGATGGCAGAGAGGATAGTAGTTGGGAGATGGATGGCAGAGAGGACATTAGGTGGGAGATGGATGGCAGAGAGGACATTAGGTGGGAGATGGATGGCAGAGAGGACATTAGGTGGGAGATGGATGGCAGAGAGGATAGTAGTTGGGAGATGGATGGCAGAGAGGACATTAGGTGGGAGATGGATGGCAGAGAGGACAGTAGGTGGGAGATGGATGGCAGAGAGGACATTAGGTGGGAGATGGATGGCAGAGAGGACAGTAGGTGGGAGATGGATGGCAGAGAGGACATTAGGTGGGAGATGGATGACAGAGAGGACATTAGGTGGGAGATGGATGGAAGAGGGGATATTAGGTGGGAGATGGATGACAGAGAGGACATTAGGTGGGAGATGGATGGAAGAGGGGATATTAGGTGGGAGATGGATGGCAGAGAGGACAGTAGGTGGGGGATGGATGGCAGAGAGGACAGTAGGTGGGAGATGGATGGCTGAGCGGCTTCTTTTGGTCCCTCGGTGCGCCTTATGGGAAGAAAGAAGGAAAAACTCAGTATCCAACCAATTTATTAGAGGAAACACCAGACCTAGCAACATTTGGTGCAAACCAAGGGTGGGCGGGTGATAGCTGTTGCTAGGTGGCAATCCTGTTCCCTAGAACAAATCCAGTTTGCAGGTCATAGATTCCTGCAAACCAGTGTTTTGTTCTTCGGGAGGCTTGCCACCTAGCAACAGCAGGTGGGCAGACTACCACATACCTGGTGGTTGCTCTGAGAAATTCGATCTTTTGAAGATCGGTTGGTCTCCAATAGTGCTTTGCAAAGGTACGGGCAGAGGACCATCTTGCTGCTCGCATAATCGATTGCAGGGGAATGCCTTTAGCAGCTGCCCTAGTTGCAGCCGCTCCCCACAGGGAATCTATCCCCGCTTGCCTCATAGAATCTACTATCCACCCTCTGATGGTAGAGGGTCTAGTGGGACGATAAGGTTTTCTACAGGAGATGAATAGCTGAGAGATGTTGTCTCTAACAGGTGCCGTTAAGGCAAGGTACGATTGTAGACATGATGATACACAAATATTGGGCTCGGTGGAATCTTCAATGATGTCAAATTCCACTATTGGGGTATTAAAGGAAGAGGTTTTTGTATGCCCTTTCAGGATGATATGGTATCCCGTTGGAGTGCGTGACAACCATGAATCTTCAATGTGGATGAGGGTTAGTTTAGCCCCTCTTGCTGCTATGGCCAGAGCTAGTAAGTATGCTAGTTTACCGGAAAGTAAGCTGATATCATCAACTGTATCCTGGGAAGACCAGAAAGTTAAGAATGGCTCAATGTCCCAGGTATTAGAATATTTTGATGTGATGGCCTGGAAAGGTGGATACCTCTTAGTAGTCGGAGGTAATGTTTGTTATTTGTTAGGTCAGGAACCAAAATGGCCAAAGCTGAGCCTTATGACCTTATGGTACAGTAGCTGAGGCTAACCCTGATTGGTATTTAGATGCCAAGAAATCCAGGGCTAAGTGGAGAGGTGAGCCCCAAGTATGTAAGCTACGTTGGCCTCTCCAGAGATCGAATTCTTTAATAATTGCGCAGTATCTGGATCTAGTGCGTGGTCTTAAGGACGCATTAATTAGTGCCCTTGTTGGTGATGCTAGGGCGAGGTCGGTTAGCAACCCAGTAATATTGCCATCCACATGCACTGGGGAAGGGTCTCTAGTATGTCTGGAGTTCCCTGGAAGCATTCCCTGGATAGTCCCAGGTGAATCTTGGGGCCTATTCGTAGTTGGTTGACTAGGGGAAACCACACTCTGGATGGCACAACGGGGTATACCAATACTATATGGGGTACCCGTCCTCCCTGATCTTCTGAAGGACTTTCAGGAGGAGGGCTGGGGGAGGGAAGGTGTAAGGATGAGGAAGGCCTGTCCATGGGAAGGACATCGCAGCCATCCTCCAGACTCCCTTAGTCCATATTCTGGATACAAAACGTGGAGTTTGGGCATTTGTGAGACTGGCAAAGAGATCTATTTCTAGGTCTCCGGAAGACTCCCTTATCTTTTGAAAAAGTTGGCTATTTAGAGCCACTGAGTCTAGGGAAATATTTGTGAGATAGCGGGTGAAATGTAATAGGATGAGAGATTCAGAAAGTGAGAGATTTGGTAAGAAATCTCCAGTTTTTTTAAAGTGGCAATCATTGACACAGCAAAATCACACTGGTTTATGGTGTATGCCTTCCATACGAAACCTTTTGGTTTTTAGGTATCTGTTTAGGCCTTTGACATTTAGTACTGGTCTTATAGAGCCATCTTGTTTTGCTATAGGGAACAAGTGACTTGTCCAGCCCGAAAGTGCTGGGTTCGCTGGTTCTATTTTTCCCTGGCTCGAGGCTAATGCCAGGACCTCGGGCGATGGTATTCTCGGGACGGACCTGCGGGTCTCAAAGTCCGACCCCCTTGGGGAAAGGGCCTCTTGAAGTGTTCGCTCACTTTTTTGAGGTCAGAAAAGGATTAACGTGCCTTATGGCGAATTTTCACCTCTTCTTTAAATTGGGGCCCGAAAAGGTCGGCGTTATCTAGATTCGGGAAATGGTCTAATGACCAAGTCTGCCAGAAATGCTGTAGTGAGCCATCTGGATCTGTGGGTATTAGTAATATGATTAAAGGTCTGGCCTATAATCAGTGTTGCTCTGCTAATAGCTTTCAGAAGAGCCATTTTAGATGCTACCAGTACATCTAGGGAGACGCTAGATTCTCCTTCCCTCTCTGCCTTATCTAGCACATATAAGAGCGGCCCAGCTGCGTCTGTGATTTTGTATCGTATCTTTTTTAAAGTACGGTCAATGGTGTCATTTTTTCTCTTTTCACCCACTATGGACATTAGCGCAGGGTCGATACCAGGCGCAAATAGTGCGGGTACATCTGGTAACCCTGTATGTGAGCACAAAACGAACTCATCTTCTTTAATCAGTGCGGCTCTGAATGCTAGCTGAGCAAACTTCTGTACCTCAGAATTTTGTTTTAGTGCCCAGTGGGTAGCATATAGCTTAGGTGGAGGGGTCATCCCTGCAAGAGCCACTCTAGCCATTTGAATGTCAATGTTCTGGTTACTTCTTCTGACTCTCAATCCACTGAGGGAGGGGGGTTACGCTCCCTATGGGAGTGATGTGACTGTTTAATAGGTGACCCTTTATACTGGGAACAGGTACCTTCAGGCTGCCTGCTATGGGCAGGAAAGTTTTGCCAGCTACGGGCAGGGGAGGTGTGCTTGCTCCAAGCACTATCAGGTTGCCTACTACTTGCAATGCCAGGAAAGAGGGGTATATCACCTGAACAGGTCCCCTTATCAGAAGACTTACGTTTATCTGTCTTTTTTAGTCTTTTCCTGTGTGGAATGGGGCTCCCTGAGGTGTAGGGTGACCCTGCCTCCTCCTGAGGGGACTCATTTACCTCAGAATCAGAGTCAGTTTGTACCACTTGTCTGCCTGAATTTTTCTTATTTTTGGGAATAAATATATCCTCAGAAGAGGATGAGCCTGATGGGGACTGAGGCAGTGCCCTCTTTTGGCCTCTCTCCCCTTTCATACTGCCAGGCATGGAGGACGTATAAAGTGAATCTGTAGCTGACATGGAAACACTGTCCTCCATGTCTGCTGACAGAAAAAAAATCTGACCCGTGCGTGCACGTGACGCGATGTGCGCACACGCCTCCGGCGGCGCTGTAGCTGTAACTGAATATTTTTCTTCAATTAGTTTTTATTGAGTTTTTCAACATTACAAAAAATAATAATTACAGTTGAAAATAAGTGGGTATAGAAGGAAAAGTATATAGGGAGGCATGAGTAACATGTCAGGTATAGGACATTATTCACAGACTCAACAAATATCATTGTAAATTGAGCAAAGTTGGGTAAGAACATTATGACTCATCAGTACAGGTTCAAAGAATGTGATATTACCGCTATTTTTCAGCTAGGAGAATGTAGAACAGACAAGTCGCATGGCATACTCGAAGTGCAGGATTGACCTAAGGATTCCCTATATTTGCCCCAACCTTCTTTTGTACAGACACAGCGGAGGAAGAAAATGTAGAGCCTGCAGATTCAAATATAAAGTGATTTTGAATTCTACTTTCAATGGATTTAAGAGTAGGTATTGAAGCTGACTTCCACATTTGAGGTATAGCAGCTTTGGCCACTATCAATATATGGCCCAGGATAGTTGTCTTCGGGTGTCTGTTCCCCAGGTAGATGATGAAATAGGGCTATTAGGGGATCCATGCGAACTTGGGGGCGCAACACCCTTGATATAAGACAGAATTATTATTTTTGAAATGCATGTCTACGTTTTCCATGTCTACGTTTTCCATGTCGACATTTTGACCATGTCGACCTTTAGACCCTGACAACCTATTGTGTGTCGACCTTTAAACCCTGTCAACCTTTTGACTGTCTGCCTTTTGACCCTGTTGACCTTTTGACTGTTGACCATTAGTGGTCAACCATATGACTGTCTATCATGAGTCAGTCTATGTTCAGTCCGGATAACCAGACTAACCCCTTCTGGGGTTACAGTGTGTATTACAATTATATGATTCCCTTCCTTTCAAATCAAAGTAGCAAAGTCGACGTATCTAAATATATTTTGGGATAAAAGGTAAAAAAAAAGTTCCCTGACCCCTGCTATAAATGGATAATAAGTGCTTAGCCCCAGGATGGATCTCTGTGTTACACCTTGATTTAACTGATTTAAAGAGAAACTTAACATTCAGCCTTCACCGGTTTGTGCTAGTTAGAAATGTAATTGTAGAATGCAAACAAGTAGGTAGAATCTATTCTGGACTAATTGCTTTTAAAGAAAAAAAGGAAAGAACTAACTAAAGAATGTAGAAGTAGATTGTCTAGAGATATTTGGAACAAATATACTTCTGTAATAAAGCAGGGAGGTCTGACGCACTTGTGGCAATGTTGCAGAAGCAGCAGGATGAGAAAACACTGCAGGAGAAGTGAGGTGAGAGGCACCACTGAGGCACTGTAGGAGAGTAGAACAGGGACCACAAACAAAGTAGCAGGAACCTGAGGCCTGATTCGGATGTGGTCCCAATGCCGGCGGAGCAGTGATCGTTTTTAGTTAGGGAACCGCAAGGAAAGACAAGTGTAGCAGCTGCCCACAAGTGAATAGAGGTACCCACTAAATCCATTACAATATGCTTAACATCTGCGTAGTCCATTGCAAATGTGAGTAACATCAACTCCCGGAGTCCTTGCGTGTCCACGGAGAATGCCCATGGGAGCGGTCACACACTTTTATACACATACACACTTGTTTATGTGTACGAGATTGTAGTCACAATCCGAGACATGCTCCAAAAATGGTCATGACACACCTGCATTTTTGCAGATGCTCCCTGTTATTTTCCCCAAGCAGTCTGTTCCTGGCCATAACTGTGCAACAGATTCCTCACTGTGAGTAGTATTGCAAGGTACCATACCATGTGTGCGCTGGGACCTCAGTGCCTGTGCAGTCTGCTGATAATTGTTCAGTGGCATTACCGGCGGCAGCTCTTACCTCAGTGTTGAGAGGGGGTCTGATGCTGACCGCAACTCTGCACCCCCCCCCCCCACCTTGCCGCCACTGGACCCTGCTGGTTCCCGCAGATGGGACCGGCACATGCGCAGTATAATCCTTGGTAAGAGGGCTCTCCTGACCATTCTTTTAAATGTTTTTTTTTTTTATTTCTGGCCCACCGCTCAACGCTCAGAGGTTGAACCTGCAGACGGGACCAGCACATGCACAGTATCTTCCTTGGTACTGAGCATGCCCCCAGCTTCTGTGGGCTGCTTCGGCAGCAGCACATATAAGCTAAATCACGGTCCCTGCGCCTGCACACTGCACACTGCAGATAACAGGCACCGGGACTGGCGCATGCTCAGTATCAGCATCATACCCCAGATTCTATGGGCTGCAGCCAAACCACCCGTAAACCAATCCCAAATGGAGGGAACACCTGCCAGTGGGACTGCCTTGGAAGACTGGCAGGTCGGACTTCCAATAGGAAGTCACTGCCAGTTACAGTGACTGTGACTGGCAGTGCCATGCATCTGGCTTCACTTAGGCAGAGCACATTGGCGGATTTTACATAAAGGGGACGCACTCCTGCAGCCCATTGGTATCTTTGACAGCATCACCTTTGAAGTTGCCACTGCATCTGGATCAGGGCCCTGGATCCAAAGTCGCTATCTACAAGGAACGGGGATGTGGGAGTGACAAAGAAAATGGCACAAGCTGGCAATCGTTGGGTGCCACAGAGGACAGGTAGGCTGTGTGCTGCTGAGTGCAGGCCAGGTAGTCAAATAGGTAACCAGACATTGCCAGTTCTTGTAAGTCATGGTGTAATGTGTGATAGAATCTGATAAATTGATAACAGGGACACTTGGCAAAATTGATGACATAGATACAGCACAGTAATACAATCGTTGTGCATGTTGAGTAGCATCAGATGGCTGGGACTAGTGGGTGGCAAGTAAGTAGTTTGTTCGTTGAAGGTATGAAACAGTGGATGGCCTATAGTGGCATCATCGATCTGCTACAGTGGATGGCATGCAAACAATGGGCCTTATTCTAGTCCACTCTTAGAGGCAAATTCCTTCTCATCTCATATGAACAAAACCATGAGCACTGCAGGGGGGCAGATGTAACAGGTGCAGATAGAATTAGATTTTGGTGAGTTATTTTGTTTCGGTGCAGGGATACTAACGGACTGCTTTATTTCTACACTGCAATATACATCTCACTTTGAAGAAAAACCCCACCCAAATCTAATTCTCTCTGCACATGTTATATCTGCTCCACCTGCAGTGTACATGGTTTTGTCCATTTGAGAAGGAATTTGCCTCTAAGAGTGAACTGGAATAAGGCCCAATGTCCTTTTGTGGCACAGGTTCCCCTATTTAATAGTAAGTTCCACTTTTTCATGGGGCTGCAGTGGTGCACACAGGGGGGTTTCTAAATACCCAGAAACCCCCTAGGCTGAAAGCTGAGGGTCCCCTATTTCCATGAGTACAAGAATTTAAAAAATCGGCCCTTGGGAACCGGAGATATCTGACTTCAAAGCAGTTGTCCCTATCCAAGCCTGTTAATTGCTCTTCCCAGTCAGATATTTCAGGTTCTGTCTGACTTATACGGCCCACACACATGCCGATATTAAGGCATTTTCTAAGCGATTTAGCTTAGTTTGGCAAAGTCGCTTAGAAAATGCCCTCACATCAGTGTGTGTGTGGGGGCTATATCGACAGCAATGCACGTCCCCGCGCGTCTTTGTCGCTGGCCAAGATTGATGAACAGTGTCCATCAATATCGGCATCGGCAGGGTTCTCCCACCGCAGAACAGTGGCGCTGTCTGCTCGCTTAGCACACAGAGCTGACAGCTCGCTCTGTGTGTGGGCTGTCAGTTCTGTGTGCTGAGCAGAACGGCCCGACATAGCACAGCTAGGTCGCCCTACACACATCGGCATGTGTGTAGGGCCCATTAGAGTTTTTCTGAGGGTATATTCCAAAAGCTGAGACTCTCCCCCATTGATAAACATTAGTATCTTATCTTTACCTTTGCCAGAACCAGAGATATCAGCCTTCCTCTGCGTATTAAACATCCTCTACCACCCTGGAGGTTATGTATCAGGGCCCCTTCATTCAGCCCAATGCCCCCTTCTCCCACCTCATCTCCCACCATCTGGGCAGTATATATATATATATATATATATATATATATATATATATATGGAAACAAACAAACTTGATTGTGCGCAAGAAAGTCAAATAATGATACTTGATGAAATGAGGAGAAATGTCCGTGGAACTACAAGTCCCAGAGTCCCAATCCACCGATTACAGGTGTTTTGATTGTTGCACTTAGGTAATGGTGACCCAGCCGCTCCGTTACAACCCCTCGGGGCACCTGTATCCACCAGGTAAATTTGTCTATAGAAATGGAAACAACGGGCGCTTCATAGTGCAGATGGTTTTGTAAAAAGTAAATCTTCTTTAATGACAAACGGACAACAAGTAAGAAATGAATAACATTACCAAAGTAGGCGGTCTCAGATTACCGCAATAGTTTGAGCATAAAAAAACCCAGTAACGCTCGGCGTCTGGCACACAGGAGAGGTTACACTCCTTACGACTCCGGCTGGTCTGATCCGACGCTGAGCCACGCCCCTACGCGTTTCGTCACGTGGACTTCGTCAGAGGGCTGGCCCAGCGTCGGTCAGAGTCCTCTATTATACCTGGGTTGCTGTCAATCACAGCCAATCCCTGACATTGCCTCAGCTGAGGCGTTTAAACATCTAACACATAGTATGCGTGCAACAAGCCTTTGTATACACATATGTTGCGTCCACTTTGGCAACAACTTAAAACATGATTTAAAACATATAGAATCATATAGAATCAAAAGCATATACATATACAATATTGCATAAAAGTATTGCATAAAAGTATTAACACCTAAAAAATACTTTAAAAATAACACAGCGTTTACATGATCATCTCTCCACATTCACAGGGTTCAATGATACGGCTTGTCTTAAAGCAACATTGAAGCGCATATATAATATAAGCAGCTACTTCAAAAACATATAATGACCAGAAAAAATTATTATTAAAGGTTGTTAAAGATTTTTATACATTAATAAAACCCCCATGGGAGAACCAATAAGAACCAATAAGAAAAAACTCTCTAAAAAAGGGGGAAGGAGATAAATTAACGATGAATCGCTTAACTATTTATCGGGGTACATCAGATATTAACAACCAATAATACCTTCATCCCAAAAAAGAGGCAATATCTATTCCTTCATTCAACCCTTCAGGGTGAAGTGTATTTAAATTATATATCCAATAGGATTCTCTTTTGCGCAGTAATTTTTCAAGGTTTCCCCCCCTCACATCTACTTTCACTTGTTCTAAGCCCATAAAACGCATTCCATCTGGTTTACTATTTTGGCAGGTGAGGAAATGCCGTGGGACACTATGATTGCCAATTTTATTTTTGATATTGCGATAATGCTCGAGGATACGTATCTTTAGCATCCTCTTAGTCTGTCCCACGTATCTTTTGCCACAAGGGCAGAGCAATAAATACACTACGTGGGTTGTAGTACAGTTAATCAGCCCCTTTACTTCACAAACTTTACCATTTCTATCAGTAACTGTTTTTTTACCTTTTAACCCATGTGGGCACATTTTGCATTTAGTACAACAATAAAAACCTTTTAAAGGGGGCATATTCGAAAAGAGACTCAGTGTTCTTTGTTCTGATTTCTCTACAGGTAACAAGCTAGGAGCTAACTTACTCTTAAGAGTGTTGGCTCTTTTAAAAATAACCTCTGGACGTTCCCCTATAACTCCTTGCAAAAGGGGATCCATTTTAAGGACTGTCCAATGTTTATTTAAAATTTTTTTAATAACAGTACTTTGTGCATTGAATTGCGTGACAAACGGACAAAAGACAGCTCTTTTCTTTTCATGTTTTTTATAAACAATGAGTTCTTTTCTTTCCAATTCTCTACATTTATTTTTGGCAGAAAGGATGAGGCTCAGGGGATACCCCTTTTCCAGGAACCTGCTTATATAAGTTTCAGCCTGTATATCAAAACTCTCTAGGCTACTACAATTGCGCCTCAGGCGCAGTAGTTGCGAATATGGCAGATTTAATTTCCAGTTTTCCGCGTGACAGCTTGTAAATTCTAAATAATTATTGCTGTCAACTTCTTTAAAAAAAGTACAGGTTTTTACTGATTCTGAATAATCCTCTGCCGCCAGAGTCAAATCCAGGTATTCGATGGTGTTTTTATTGAACTTGAATGTAAAACTTAAGTTGTACTGGTTCTCATGTATGTAATTCACAAACTCTGAGAACTGTAATTCTGTACCGGACCACACTATGATGACGTCATCGATATAACGTTTAAACATAGACAAAAATTGCAAAAAGGGGTTTTTTTCACTGTAAATATGTTCTTGTTCCCATTCGCCTAAATATAAATTGGCGAACCCCGGGGCACAAATCGTGCCCATAGCTGTCCCGCAGCACTGTATGTAGTAGTGCCCCAGGAAAGTGAAATAATTGTATTTGAGCACAAACTTTAAACACTCTACAATAAACTCAGCTTTTTTTCTAGGGAGGGTAACATCACGATACAGGACTGCCAATATACAGTTTAACCCCTTTTCATGTGGTATAGACGTATACAAGGAGTTAATATCTACAGTGGCCCAACTATTCGTATCCACCCATTTCAGATCTTCTACCCACTGTAAAACTGACATGGAGTCTTTAACATAAGATTTCAGTTTAGGTACATACTTATTCAAATATACATCCACGTACTCCGATAATTTCGAAGTCAGAGAATCAATCCCTGATACAATTGGGCGGCCAGGGGGCGCGGTCTGGTTCTTATGAATCTTTGGGAGATGGTAGATGGTGGCCACCCTGGGGTGATCATTGCTAAGATAATCAAATTCATTTTGGTCTATATGGCCATCTCTCTTTCCCCTTAACAATAGAGCCTGGAGATCCAATTGAAACTCAGAGGATGGATCTTTCTCCAATAGTCTATATGACACTGGGTCACTCAATAGTCTCAACATCTCAGCAATGTAGTTGTCCCTATTCATAATTACCAGACCGCCCCCCTTATCCGCTTGTTTTATGACCACATTTTTGTTATCAACAATTTCTTTAAGGGCATTGCTCTCTTGTCTAGTTAGGTTTTTATTATTAAATCTCAACTTGTCATTTATCTCATCAAATTCTTTTTTCACCAACTGGAAAAATAAGTCAATGTTTGGCCCTTTTGACTCTAAGGGATAAAACGTACTCTGTTTTTTAAGACCAGTGGATCCTTCTGGTATTTGATTAACGGTGTCGTTTAATTCATTGTCCTTATTCATTTTTATAAAATGTCGCTTTAATGTCAATCTGCGTATATATAAATTTAGGTCTACAAACAGTGAAAATTTATTCACAGACATCGATGGGGCAAATGAAAGTCCTTTCTGTAAAAGGTCTATTTGATGTTTATTTAAACTCATATCTGATAAATTAAATATTCCTTTAATGGGTACTAATTCATTGCCCGACGTTTGAAGATGGGTGGTCTTTCCCCTCCCTCTCTTCCCCCGTCGTCGCGGCTTCTCTTTCCCCAACGATGTGGGGAGGATGTTTCTTTTATGCTGTATTTGTCTCTCTGTCGTTGTTCTAAAAAATGCGGTTCTGATTGTCTTTTTTCAGTTTGTCTATTTTCAATCTGTTGTAAAGGTAAAAACCTATTTTGAAGTAAAGGTGAATTCTGTGCTTCTCCTGTTCTATTGGTGGCTGAACTAGCTCTCCATGTTTTGTTTTTCACTACCGTTGCCCAGCTAGCTTGTGGTTTTTGGTTAGAATGGGGGATTGGTTCTTGGATTTTATCGTCCCATCTATTACCCCATTTCTTGGGCTGATTATACCTGGGTCTTTGAAAGTTAGTGGCATTATTTCGATTTGTGCCATTACGGTTACTTGA
This sequence comes from Crinia signifera, assembly GCF_055691185.1. NCBI lineage: Eukaryota > Metazoa > Chordata > Amphibia > Anura > Myobatrachidae > Crinia > Crinia signifera. The sequence continues at coordinate 141,382,832 of NC_139222.1, read as the reverse complement.
TCTAACTTTATGCCAGGTCCTTACCTGGTCATTCAAATAGTCTTCCTTATCCCTTTTAAATTTTTTTACTTTTAATTGAATTATATCTGATTCTAAATCGGGTAATTTTCCGTCCATATATGTTTTAAACTCCTGCACTTCTGCGCTATTTTTCTGGTCTAATTTTTGTTCTAAGCTAAGTAATTGCACTTCTATCTCTTTGAGATTTTTCTTTTTCTCCAGCACGATAAGTCGCATTAAATTAAGGGACGCTTCCTCTAATATTTTGTACCATTCTTTGGTGAATTTTTCGTTAGTTTGGCCAAAGGACGGGTCTTTAGTGAGTCTTAGACCTCTAGGAACCCTAGAACAAGAAATGTAGTTTTCTAAGGTTTCCACGTCCCACCATGTTCTCATTTCCTTAATTAATAAATGTTCTACCTCCTCATATACATCATTATCTTCACTAGCGGGGTTAGTCATCAAAACCTCCTCTGTCCCAGTATCAGAAAAAACATTGATGTGTTGCTGCACACGTTTCTCTCGTATATCAGCAAACCTGGACATTGTTGTAATTAGTGAAACCTCTGCAGCTACAATCACAAATGGACAATTGCAAATGGAAACAAACAAACTTGATTGTGCGCAAGAAAGTCAAATAATGATACTTGATGAAATGAGGAGAAATGTCCGTGGAACTACAAGTCCCAGAGTCCCAATCCACCGATTACAGGTGTTTTGATTGTTGCACTTAGGTAATGGTGACCCAGCCGCTCCGTTACAACCCCTCGGGGCACCTGTATCCACCAGGTAAATTTGTCTATAGAAATGGAAACAACGGGCGCTTCATAGTGCAGATGGTTTTGTAAAAAGTAAATCTTCTTTAATGACAAACGGACAACAAGTAAGAAATGAATAACATTACCAAAGTAGGCGGTCTCAGATTACCGCAATAGTTTGAGCATAAAAAAACCCAGTAACGCTCGGCGTCTGGCACACAGGAGAGGTTACACTCCTTACGACTCCGGCTGGTCTGATCCGACGCTGAGCCACGCCCCTACGCGTTTCGTCACGTGGACTTCGTCAGAGGGCTGGCCCAGCGTCGGTCAGAGTCCTCTATTATACCTAGGTTGCTGTCAATCACAGCCAATCCCTGACATTGCCTCAGCTGAGGCGTTTAAACATCTAACACATAGTATGCGTGCAACAAGCCTTTGTATACACATATGTTGCGTCCACTTTGGCAACAACTTAAAACATGATTTAAAACATATAGAATCATATAGAATCAAAAGCATATACATATACAATATTGCATAAAAGTATTGCATAAAAGTATTAACACCTAAAAAATACTTTAAAAATAACACAGCGTTTACATGATCATCTCTCCACATTCACAGGGTTCAATGATACGGCTTGTCTTAAAGCAACATTGAAGCGCATATATAATATAAGCAGCTACTTCAAAAACATATAATGACCAGAAAAAATTATTATTAAAGGTTGTTAAAGATTTTTATACATTAATAAATGTGGTCATAAAACAAGCGGATAAGGGGGGCGGTCTGGTAATTATGAATAGGGACAACTACATTGCTGAGATGTTGAGACTATTGAGTGACCCAGTGTCATATAGACTATTGGAGAAAGATCCATCCTCTGAGTTTCAATTGGATCTCCAGGCTCTATTGTTAAGGGGAAAGAGAGATGGCCATATAGACCAAAATGAATTTGATTATCTTAGCAATGATCACCCCAGGGTGGCCACCATCTACCATCTCCCAAAGATTCATAAGAACCAGACCGCGCCCCCTGGCCGCCCAATTGTATCAGGGATTGATTCTCTGACTTCGAAATTATCGGAGTACGTGGATGTATATTTGAATAAGTATGTACCTAAACTGAAATCTTATGTTAAAGACTCCATGTCAGTTTTACAGTGGGTAGAAGATCTGAAATGGGTGGATACGAATAGTTGGGCCACTGTAGATATTAACTCCTTGTATACGTCTATACCACATGAAAAGGGGTTAAACTGTATATTGGCAGTCCTGTATCGTGATGTTACCCTCCCTAGAAAAAAAGCTGAGTTTATTGTAGAGTGTTTAAAGTTTGTGCTCAAATACAATTATTTCACTTTCCTGGGGCACTACTACATACAGTGCTGCGGGACAGCTATGGGCACGATTTGTGCCCCGGGGTTCGCCAATTTATATTTAGGCGAATGGGAACAAGAACATATTTACAGTGAAAAAAAACCCTTTTTGCAATTTTTGTCTATGTTTAAACGTTATATCGATGACGTCATCATAGTGTGGTCCGGTACAGAATTACAGTTCTCAGAGTTTGTGAATTACATACATGAGAACCAGTACAACTTAAGTTTTACATTCAAGTTCAATAAAAACACCATCGAATACCTGGATTTGACTCTGGCGGCAGAGGATTATTCAGAATCAGTAAAAACCTGTACTTTTTTTAAAGAAGTTGACAGCAATAATTATTTAGAATTTACAAGCTGTCACGCGGAAAACTGGAAATTAAATCTGCCATATTCGCAACTACTGCGCCTGAGGCGCAATTGTAGTAGCCTAGAGAGTTTTGATATACAGGCTGAAACTTATATAAGCAGGTTCCTGGAAAAGGGGTATCCCCTGAGCCTCATCCTTTCTGCCAAAAATAAATGTAGAGAATTGGAAAGAAAAGAACTCATTGTTTATAAAAAACATGAAAAGAAAAGAGCTGTCTTTTGTCCGTTTGTCACGCAATTCAATGCACAAAGTACTGTTATTAAAAAAATTTTAAATAAACATTGGACAGTCCTTAAAATGGATCCCCTTTTGCAAGGAGTTATAGGGGAACGTTCAGAGGTTATTTTTAAAAGAGCCAACACTCTTAAGAGTAAGTTAGCTCCTAGCTTGTTACCTGTAGAGAAATCAGAACAAAGAACACTGAGTCTCTTTTCGAATATGCCCCCTTTAAAAGGTTTTTATTGTTGTACTAAATGCAAAATGTGCCCACATGGGTTAAAAGGTAAAAAAACAGTTACTGATAGAAATGGTAAAGTTTGTGAAGTAAAGGGGCTGATTAACTGTACTACAACCCACGTAGTGTATTTATTGCTCTGCCCTTGTGGCAAAAGATACGTGGGACAGACTAAGAGGATGCTAAAGATACGTATCCTCGAGCATTATCGCAATATCAAAAATAAAATTGGCAATCATAGTGTCCCACGGCATTTCCTCACCTGCCAAAATAGTAAACCAGATGGAATGCGTTTTATGGGCTTAGAACAAGTGAAAGTAGATGTGAGGGGGGGAAACCTTGAAAAATTACTGCGCAAAAGAGAATCCTATTGGATATATAATTTAAATACACTTCACCCTGAAGGGTTGAATGAAGGAATAGATATTGCCTCTTTTTTGGGATGAAGGTATTATTGGTTGTTAATATCTGATGTACCCCGATAAATAGTTAAGCGATTCATCGTTAATTTATCTCCTTCCCCCTTTTTTAGAGAGTTTTTTCTTATTGGTTCTTATTGGTTCTCCCATGGGGGTTTTATTAATGTATAAAAATCTTTAACAACCTTTAATAATAATTTTTTCTGGTCATTATATGTTTTTGAAGTAGCTGCTTATATTATATATGCGCTTCAATGTTGCTTTAAGACAAGCCGTATCATTGAACCCTGTGAATGTGGAGAGATGATCATGTAAACGCTGTGTTATTTTTAAAGTATTTTTTAGGTGTTAATACTTTTATGCAATACTTTTATGCAATATTGTATATGTATATGCTTTTGATTCTATATGATTCTATATGTTTTAAATCATGTTTTAAGTTGTTGCCAAAGTGGACGCAACATATGTGTATACAAAGGCTTGTTGCACGCATACTATGTGTTAGATGTTTAAACGCCTCAGCTGAGGCAATGTCAGGGATTGGCTGTGATTGACAGCAACCCAGGTATAATAGAGGACTCTGACCGACGCTGGGCCAGCCCTCTGACGAAGTCCACGTGACGAAACGCGTAGGGGCGTGGCTCAGCGTCGGATCAGACCAGCCGGAGTCGTAAGGAGTGTAACCTCTCCTGTGTGCCAGACGCCGAGCGTTACTGGGTTTTTTTATGCTCAAACTATTGCGGTAATCTGAGACCGCCTACTTTGGTAATGTTATTCATTTCTTACTTGTTGTCCGTTTGTCATTAAAGAAGATTTACTTTTTACAAAACCATCTGCACTATGAAGCGCCCGTTGTTTCCATTTCTATATATATATATATATATATATATAAAATTATTATTATTTATATACATTTGGTCTATCTATAATACTTTAACTGACCCGGCATATACTTGGTCACCTAAGTGTCCATCTCTGTGCTTTGCTCCGCCCCTCTCTGGAAACCCCCTTCTGAAAATCCTGCGTTTGCCCCTGGGCTGCTACCTGCTTTTTCAGACAGTTTATACATATTTTTTTTCTGAGGATCCTATTGCTGGAATAAGAATAAACACGCTTTTATCCTTGCAGAATGCCAGAATCTAGCTTGTTTTGTGCTGGGGATTTTTAGCAGAGGGCTTCATATCACAGAATAAGTTAAGGCGCTCATGCACATGCATCATTTCTCTTAGTGGAGAAGTCGCATCCAATTCCCCTGTGGCTGATCGGCAGCTTCTCCGTAGGCTCCCATTTGGAACTTGATGTGCCATTTTTACATGCGATAAATCAGATGCGGTTTAGTACATACAAAAGCAGCGGCGGGAGGCAGGAGAATTCAAAAAATGATTGGCTGAGAGAGCTCGTCCATAAACTCACCATCAGTAACCCTTTTGCCACACACTTTAAACCAAACTTATTTAAACTTATATATAAACTTATCACTAAAAATAACGAGACAGACACAAGTACTAGCGTTTCAAATGGAATGTCAAATTTATTAATTGACAGCTATATCTGACTATAAATGGTGGCGGCACTAAAGAACAGTCATAGAAAGGAGGGGGTAAAGATCACACACACCATTCAAGCATCATTGGTGTTCAACTCTCCCATAACACCCACCCGTGCGGATGGTGCAGCCCATCCCCTGTCCAGGGGCATGTGCTAACAACATATCGATGCCGGGAGGGCGCACCCCACTATCCTCATACGATTTTCATATATACAAGACCATTCTTTACCGCCGCCAAGAAATAGAGAAATAGGGATGGGAGGGTGGGGAAAGCTGGACCAGAGAGGAAGTTCACCCTAACTTCCTCCTTACTTTAAGCACACACCGGTCCACACCTGATCCCTTATTGGCTAACCCATTCCTAGTCAGACCCTAACAACTTGCTACTTAAAGTGCCAGCAACTCAGGTCCCTTCAGCGGTTTATGTCACCTCATGCTTATACAGCCCTCGGTTTTCTTTCTTTTGAATGTTTTTATTTATATCTCCTGCCCACCGCTTGCCACTCAGAGGTTGAACCTGCAGATGGGTATGTGCCAGCAGTGCGGCGCCGCTGGCACACACCTATGGGTGGAATCGGACACGATGCAGATCGGATATCATACACATGTGATTTGGGCCAATTTCAGCAACTTTCTTGGCCCGATCCTCCGGAATTGGGTGAAATCCCAAATCTTATAGTGTATGGGGACCTTAAGACACTTCTCATTTAAGGCAGCAAAAAACACAAATAGTTTGGACCTAATTCCCCAAGTGGATAGGGCGCCGGTCTATATATTTCCAGACAATGGATTACATAAAAGGAACAAATAAATGTTTGCTGCTGATTTTGAATGTTTGCTGCTGATTTTTTGTGCAGAATTAAATGCATATATTTCCCATATGCCAAGCAGCATGCATCACAAAAAAACTCAGTTGTTGCTTATTGTGACAAGTTGTTTTGTTTGTTCTGAAATCTAACATGTTACCTCCTCTCTAGAAAACCTGTTTTAGACAGTGGGCAGCAGTGGAGCTTGGACAGCATTCTGCATCAGACATCAGTGCATCAGAACATCAGTGCTTCTGGACCACAGCCTTGTCATCCAGAAAGGAGGTAGTAACAGCTATTATTACTTTACAATAGTCAAGTGTGTGAGAGGCAGCTAATTGGGTATTGGATGCAGTAAACTTAAGGCCCCCATACCAGTGGCGTAACTATATATTTTGCGCCCCCCCGCCAAATTTTTTCGGCGCGCCCCCCACCCCTACCCATACCCATACCCATACCTGTCTGCGCTGACTCCGCTGCGCTGCTGCCCGGCCGCATCTGCGTCACTGTCCCGTCACTCGCTCCCGGCGCCGGCTCCTGCTGATAATGAAAAGTGACTCTTAGAAAATGGCTGCCAAAACTGTCTGCAATACGGGGGCAGCCATTTTCTAAGTGTCACTTTTCATTATCAGCAGGAGCCGGCGCCGGGAGCGAGTGACGGGCAGTGACCGCAGATGAGGCCGGGCAGCAGCGCAGCGGGTAACTATAGCACCTCAGCCCCCCAGGCGCCCATAGTTACTCTGCGCCTCCCCGCCATGGCGGGGGCTGCGGTGGCTTAGTTACGCCAGTGCCCCATACACTATGCGATTTGGGCACAATTTCACCCGATTCGGATGAATCTGGCCATGAAATCGGCCCAAATCGCACATCTGGACATCCTGTCCGACCCGATGCGTGGTCCCTGTCCGCCACTGCTCTCTGCCTAAGTGAAGCCATACGCAGTCTGTGAGACTGCTCTGGCTTCACTGTGACTAGCAGTGACTTCCTATTGTAAATCCAACCTGCCAGTCACTCAAGGCAGTCCCATTGGGAGGTGTTTCCACCCTCCGGGATGCCACTCTATGCGCAGCTGCGGAGAATCCCCAAAATCGATACTGCGCATGCGCCGGACTCGGGATCCTGAATATGCCTCCGGGGGCTGCTACAAAAGCAGCCCATAGAGACTGGGGCCAGCGCATGTGCAGTATTTATTTATTTATTTATTTATTTACAGTTTCTTATATAGCGCAGCAGATTCTTTTGCACTTTACAATAGTAGACAGTGATAAAACAAACTGGGTAACAACAGACAGACTTGGAGGTAGGAGGGCCCTGCTGCAAGCTTTCAATCTAAAGGGATGTGCAGTATGTAAGAAGCTACTGCGCATGCGCTGGCCTGTGCAGGGGACTGGCGGTTGGGACTGGAATTCATTTGCATTGGTGGAGGCAGCGGGGAGCACCGCAGTGGTGGCAGCGGAGGGGGTCAGCATCCCCTCTTCATAGGATAAGGTTCCAGACTGTGTATTTGAATGATATATTATAGATATATGTTAAATTTTACTGCACAGGACTATGGTATATTTTCTGCAGCGCAGTACTATTCACAGTTTGGTACATTATCATGCATTCACTAGCAGTATCTACTATATACAGATGGGGCTGGCTTAATCTTTGCATCACGCCAGCCCCGCCAGGGGGCGCATGAGACGCTCGCGGGTCCCCTGGGCAATGGAGCCTTCCTCTGGTCCCCGCAGCCTCCCCCGCTGTCGCCGAGCATCGCCCTCGCCGCCCGAGCGCCCCCCTAACCCTGCCCGTCTCCCTGAAGCGGAGACGGGCAGGGACAAGCAGCGTCCCCACCGAGAGTCCCAGTTCAGTGAAGCCCCTGTCGCCAGCGTTCGGCAGCGGGGAGGGTCTGGCGAGCCCCGGCCAATGATGGCAGGGGCTCCATCTGTAGTATATAAAGGGGCACAGACTATGCACTCGCTAATGGTTAGCCAAGCCTCTAAGTATAGGCCTCTACCACTGCATTCTTCAGTCAATAGATAGTCGACCTATTGACTGTCAACCTTATTAGTGTCGACCTCCAGGCGAGTCGGGGTGGGGGCGCCCTGGTGCCGGGGGGGGGGGGTGTGTACCTGTCCTGCGGCTGTGTATATAAAGCTTGCGGCGGCGGCAGTGGGGGGTCCCTGCAGTCAAGAAATAACGAGCGCTATCCGCCTGGCTACTCGGAAGCGCTTCTGTTGTGAAAACACTGGCCGCACGGTGCACGCTGATTGGCTGAATCTCAGCCAATCAGCGTGCGGCCAGTGTTTCCACAACAGAAGCGCTTCCGTGTAGCCAGACGGATAGCGCTCGTTATTTCTTGACTGTAGGGACCCCCCGCTGCCGCCGCAAGCTTTATATACACAGCCGCAGGACAGGTACCCCCGCGGCACGGGGGGGGGGGCGAAATGCCGCCCTCCAGTGGCCGGCGCCCTAGGCAAATGCCTAGATTTGCCTAATGGTGGCGCCGGCCCTGTCGACCTGCCGACCGCATCCACTTTCAATACAGCCACTTTGTGTGGGGATGGGCTTAAGAGAGTATAAACCTCATGCTGATTCCCAATGCACCCAATCCATGGAGAAAACCAGCCAGCACATATATTACATACATTTTTATTGATTTATTTATTTACAGTTTCTTATATAACGCAGCATATTCCGTTGCGCTTTACAATGGGAAACAACAGTAATTAAACAAACTGGGTAGATACAAACCGAGATGGAGGTAGGAGGGCCCTGCTCGCAAGCTTACAATCTATAGGGATAAAAGGAGGGATACAGAAGGATAGAAATCCATAGCATGGCAGTCCCATCAGATTACAAGACGGTCCTGATGGGATGCGATTAGATATGAATGCTACTGGAGGTTGTGTGGGGGTCCTGGTTATGATAAGCTAGCCTGAAGAGGTGAGTTTTCAGGGAACGCTTGAAATACATGATAACATGCATGTTTATATGTGCTAAGAGGTTTCCCCCTGCTAAATATGGTTGGCACTGCAGCTGCCACTGTTTAAAAGTAGTGCTGATGAGTAGAGGGTATATTTATATTTAACTTTATTCCGCAAACATTTAACATATAATATTATACCATATAAGATTTAACGTGCTCCAGAAAGTTGTATGTACTTTACTGTAGTTTGCATTTCTTTGTTTTTCCCTAGTTTACAATTTCTTTAAAGCACTGTTGTTTAAAGATTTATTAATATATTTATATTTTTCTATTGTATCCTTGGAGCCTGCAAAATGGAAACTTGGTAGTTTTGTTCCCCTGTTCTGCATGGATTACTGTGACAGAAAATGGTGAGTTTCTGACATGCCTTAATACATAATCTTTCTTATTCATTTTTACCTAGACACTCTAAAGTTGTACCAAATGACCATGCAAGAGCTATATCAAGTCTTAGGGGGGTATTCAATCATGGGCCATGGCTGTCGAGCTGGCCCGACAGCCGGGATCCTGGCCCGTTCTCAGTCTGCTCGACCTAGAAAAAACAGGTGGGATTCAATGTCCAGCCTGCAACGAGACTAGAAGGGGACGTGCCCGCGAGCAGCTGCGGCCGGGAAGAGGCGAGCTGCAGCCGGGAGCTCGTCACTTCCCGGCTGTTATTGGCCGAACGAGCCTGACTGCTGGTGAAGTCAGGCTTTTTCTGCCAAGATAACCTGTTCAATGCTGTTGGGGAAGACAGCATTGCATAGGGCCCTGCAGCCATCTCCCCCGTCAGGAGGTGACTGAATACCCCCCTTAGAGAGAAAGTTGCCCATAGCAACCAATCAACTGCCATTTATCTAGCACATAAATGACAGGTGGACACTGATTGGTTGCTTTGGGCAACAACTCCACTTTATCTATCTTCATACATCTCGCCTTATATGTTTTAAGATTTTTTTTTTAATTATATATATTTTTACTTTAGTGTTGTCTTCAAATTTGGTATGTTATTGTTAAAAATGTGATTAATAGAAAAGAAGTTATGACAACCCTTCATACCTAACTTGGTAAGACATGTTTGCGACTAGACTCAACGGAAGCAGTTCACTGTGGAGGGATGCTGGTGATGTGTCCGGGCAGAATGCTTATAATGGAATGATGATGAGGCTTTACGGGGAACTGCGGCACCATATTGGTGAGCAGGGCTTAACTACATGAGTTTACACAATTAACCCTTTGAGTGCCAACATCTCTGTGAGAGATGTGCAAAATATTGGCTAAAAATTCCACATTTGTTATATGAATTCAAATAAAAAATGTTGTGTAAAAAAGAATATTTTTCCTATAAAGGTAAAACTTACAGGTCATTATGATTAAAAAAAATGTTTGCTTGCCAATTTTCACACCAATTTTGACAAATACACTTGGCACTCAAAGGGTTAACCACTTGTCATTGATTAGTCAACAGAGGCATCCCACTCATTGTCTTCCACCTTGGAAACTTGTCTAAAACAGGTGTCGGAGCAATTCCTAACTGACTGAGTATCCACAGCACTGATTCTCGATTCTTAGAGTTGTAAATCACTATGATGGGTGCAAAAAGGTGTTTTCTAAGCCGGTACTAGTTCCTGCAACAAAGCACTGACAACCAATGGAAAGCCTTGCATGACTGTACTCCCCGGCAAATGCTTTGCTTGCATTACCTTCTTCCTAGCTCTGATCAGCAAAGCAACAATGTTCTGATTTATGAATGCCCTTCATTGAAATGACACAACATTACAGAAAAAGATCCAATAATCAAATTGAATGACCTTTTTTTTGCACTTTATTGCAACATTCCAGAAAGCTAAACAAATCCTTAAATGGATTGTCAATTTCTCAGATATCAATCCAACTGAGCATTTGTGGGATTAGATGAAACACACCATTTGGAGTAGAGATCTACCCACTAGGCATTAGTGCTGGACTTAAGTTTAGGTTGTGGGGGAGGTTAGAGTTAGGCTGTGAGGAGGAAGGGTTCGGCACTTAGAAGGGGGTTTAGGGTTAAGCTACAGGTGTGGCAGATTTAGGTGGTGGCATACAAGGGTTAGGTACTGGCGAGGAAGTTAGGATGCAGAAAGGAAGGGTTAAGAGGGCAGGGGAAGGTAAGTATACTTATCTGGCCTCTGTTAGGATTTCCTCCATCTGGTTGCCAGCATCGGTATTCTGACCACCGGCATCCCACCATGGGTCATCTGTATGTATCCCCTGATATTCTCATTGTATCAGATCATGGGCAACTCAGCTGCAGCTAGCTTCCTTTTCACTCAATATAAAAAAAAACCTGTTACGCCACTAGACCCCACCCTAAAAATGGTGCTGTTTGAGTGTCTGTGGTAGGAGTGGTGGTAGGGGGATACATTATCCTGACCACTAGGAAGTGGGCAGGATGCAGGAGATTCGGCAAATCTTCTGTGAGTGCACAGGACTTCCCAAAATTGGGTAGTGGGAGAGTAGCCAAGTATGACATTTGTATGGCTGGCACCTATGCATTATATACTAAGGATACTTACATCTTCATTAATATCCTAGTCTGGGGGCCTAATTTGCCATTTTTGCTCCCCCACATGTCAGAAGCATGCCATAACCTCTGCCGCTTGTAATGCAAGTCCCCTCCTACTCTGTCCATGGTGTGTGTCATCTGGGATGGTTTTACTAGGGAAAGAGAAAGACTACAGACTGACTGTATGGTCCAGGAGGAGTAAAAAGTGGAACGGTCCAGACCATACAGAGTCTCCTCATATCCCCGGTGAGTGGTGACAGAGGCATCTGCAGATGGGACAGCCAATGGGTGGGGATGCGCACTAAAAACTCCAAAGTCCCAGAGTTTGCTGCAGGGAGATGGTCCGGTGCGGCATTCCGGGGTTAGGACTGTTCTCGTTATTACCCAATCCATACCTCCCAACTTTGATAGAATTGTAAGAGGGACATTGTGTGCCCCCAAAATTTTGGGGGCGTGGCCTAGCGACAAGGGGGAATTTTTGCCACTGCGGGGGCATGGCTCTGTGAGCTTCTGACCATGGCCCTTATTCTGGTTGGTGCGGTGTTTGCCGCTTGCGGTCGTACCGCCGATGGTTTTCGTCTGCGCATGTGCAGAGGTCACTCTGCGCATGTGCAAGCGGTTTCGCCGTACGTTTTTTTTAGACGCCGCACAGGGGGCGGAGAGGGGCGTGAAGGGCTACTTAGCCTCATTACCCTATGCATACGCCCCGCGTTTCATGGGCGTTCCCATGCAAACGCTGGGCGTATGCATGGTAATAAAGCCGTGACGCATGTGTAGGGGGCGGGCAGCTGACATCGCCGGATGTCAGCTGCCCGCCCCCATACATGATTTTATACGGACAAGTGTCCGTGTGGTCTAGGGTGGCGGGAGCTGGTGGAGCGTGCGGCCCTGCATTCGATGGTCGGCGACCATCGAATGCAGGGGCTGCTCCCAAGATGGAGGAGGCGTATCCCCGTCCACTTTCATGCGGACCGTCACATATCCGCGTACGGACGGAGGTGGCGATCCGTATGGAAGGCGGGGATTTGCCTGCACGGTCCTGGCCGCATATTCTGATCTGGCCGCACAGATCAGAATAAGGGCCCATGCCCGAGCCCCTCTGGCTGCATGAATAGATGCTGTGCCCATGTGCACAGCATCTATTCATGGGGATTCGGTATGAAATCCCGACGGTCAAAATCCCGACAGGGTGGAAATCCCGTATGGGTCATAATACCGACAAGGACAAAATCCCGACATGGACAAAATCCCGACATGGACAAAAACCCGACAAGGACAAAATCCCGACATTTAAAATCCCGACAGGGTCAAAATACAGACATATAGAATGTACAGGTGAAACAGTCAACATGACTTACTGTCAACAGGTTGCGAGGTCGACATTGGTTTTTTCACTGTTTTTTTACCCGAATGCCGACACAGTCGACATGGACACAGTTGGAAGTGAACCGCAGCCCCTCGCATCGCTCGCGATGCTATGGGTACGGTGCCTCGCTGCGCTCGGCACACTATTTTATTCTTCCACTACTCCCTAGTGGATGGTAGGGCATGAAATACCGCCTGTCGGCACATGTCGGGTGAAAAAACAGTGAAAAAAACGATGTCGACCTTGCGACCTGTCGACGGAAAGTCATGTTGACTGTTTCACCTGTACATTCTTTTTTTTTTTTTTAAATTTCGTTTTTATTTGCTTTTACAGTTTGACATACTTATCATACAGCAATACATGACATCGGGTATAACAATGCTACCAACTCTGATAGAGGTTCATTACATTATCATTGTGTAGCTAGTTTCTTCCCTTTTCCCGTCCCTTCCCACACTTTCCCTGCCCTTTTCCTTCTTCTTTCTACTTTGGCCCCTTGCCTGCCTTTTTCCCGTCCTCCATCTTTTTCCCCTCTTTCTCTGAGCTCAGTCCTTGTCGTGTTTCCTCTCACATTACCCTGTCCCATTCAGCAACCCTCCTACCTTTGATATATTAATACTATACTCTCTAGGGCTGTGCAACTTAATCTTGCCAGCAGCAATTTATTTATGTCTGCCTCTAGAGTTCGTATAGGGTTGGTAGCCTCATGTGTCAATAGGGGGGGCAATAAATATAAAGAAAATGTGAGTGGCATCGCAGGATGCTATATAGATTTGGCTAATAGCGTGCGCCTAAGCATGGTCTAGTTTGTGTCACCCTTTCCTGCTCCAGGTAAGGCAAGTAACCGAATGTATCCATAAGGGGGGACTACTTAATTAAAGAAGCTGGGCAAGAAGCAACGAGATTCAATTGGGATAAAAGAAAAAGCACACTGTAATCCTTAAATCCTTATTCCCGTGGCATGAACTGCACATCTGTTTGTTGGATTCGCTAACCTCATGCCACTGGGTGTCTGCTGAATTGCCCTTTCCCGTCAATATAAACTAGCTAACTGCATTTATCATCAAGGAGGGGCAACTCAATAAAAAAAAAAAAAAAAAAAAAAAAAACGGGTAAAGAACAACGAGATATGACCGTAGATATACGGAAGTACATTTTAGATGTAGGATCCTCATTCCTATACCCTGCTCTAAGTGTTTCAGTCTAGGGTTAACTGGTATCCCCTAGCTAGGGCGTCTACTAGGTTATGTCCTCCTCTCCGGTTCATGTGAGGCGGGTAACTGAATATTTCAATAAGGAGGGACAACATAATTAAAAAGAGTGGGTAAAGGATAGCGAGATAAGATTAAGATGAAGAAAAAGCACACATTAGTCTTTAAAACAATACTCCCATCGTATGACCTAGGTCTCTCTCTATGGGGTTACCTAGTTCCGCCCTGGAGGGAGCCTGCTGAATTACATCAGCCTTTCACATTCATCTGAGGAGGATATCTAATTTATCAATAAGGTGGGGCAACTTTATTAAAGCAAATGGGTAAAGGATAAAAGGACAAGATCAAGAAGAAACATAAGCACACTGTACTCGCTAAGTAAGTACTCCTATAATATGAGCTGAATATTACATCAAAGTTGTGGCTAGTACTGTCGCTCTTTTTTTTTTTTTTTTCTCTAAACCCTTTCTATACATTTCGAGTACCTTTATGCCACAATTTTCCTACCTCGATATTTAGTCTTACTGTATATTTTAGTATTTTATTTTATTTAAGGGTTCTAGATGAATATTTATTATTTCCTTAGACCCTTAATTTTTTCTGCTGATTTACATCGGACGTACTGGACAAACAGGGGGAGACAAGGGAAAGAGTTTGGGGAGAAGGGGAAGGGGGAAGGTTAGGGTGCTGTCAGACTGTTGTATACCTTTTATCTTGTTATTCTCTGTATCTTAGTCTCCCTGCCTTGTTGTAGGTTGGGGAAGCCATAGATCCCCTTTTTTTTTTTTTTCCCTACTCGTTCGATATATTATGATATTCTACCCATGGGTTCCAGATTTCATTGAATTTTGCTGTTTTTTCGTCTACTATACTTGCCAAAAGTTCCATCTGGTATATATACCAAATGGCTTCTTTTATGGCATTGATAGATGGGGTTATCTTAGTTTTCCAGTTGCTGGCTATTTTTGCCTTGACTGCGCCCGATACGAACCATATAAATTTTTGTGCTGCCTTGTCTATCCCGGGTGTTTTTAAGGGGAATAGTATATACTCCGGGGACATGGGAATGTCTACTCCAGTTATCTGTAGAATTAATTTCCCCACTTTCTTCCAGGTCTCTTGTATTCTGGGACATCCCCAGAAGATATGGCTAAGTGTTCCCTGTCCCCCGCATTCTCGCCAACAGCGATCGCTGGCGTCTGGAAATATATGTTTCAATCTACTAGGAGTCAGATACCAGCGTGTATATATCTTATAGGTATTTTCTCTATATCTTATTGATTGGGAGACTGATATTAAATTTTGTTTAATTTTATTCCATGTCTCGGGGGTTTGTTGTTTCCCCAATTCCTCTTCCCAGGCTATTTCGTGCGATAATTTACTCTGTTTTTTATGGTTCAATAGTAATTTGTAAATAATTGAGATTAAGCCTCTAGATGTTGCCCTCTTCTGACAAAGACCTTCTATTATGTTGTTACTCTGTTCCTTTCTGGTTTTCCCGTAAAAGCTACGTATTTGTAAGTATTGAAAGTGGGCTTTAGGTGTTATATCATATTTTACTTTAAGATCCTCAAAAGAGGGGAAACTCCCCGCAGTGTTTAATTCGTTGATAAATAAAATTCCAGTTTGCGCCCAATTTTTTTTGAAATTTGTTTCTTTGCTGACTGGTAGTTTTGGGTTGTCCCACATTGGGGTCAGAATAGATGGGCAGGAGGTCAAGTTGTAGTCCTTGTTTAATTTATCCCATAATGACAATGTATGCCTAATAGTTGGAACATTTTTAACTTCTTCTAGTCTCTCTTTTTTGGTCTGCCATAGGAGTGTTGAGATGGAATGCAGCTGGAGTAATTCCGACTCCAGCTGCACCCATCTCCGAGTTTCGGGATCCGAGTGCCACATAATCATTTGCGCACATTGTGCCGCATAGTAATAATTTTTTAAGTTTGGGACCCCCAGACCTCCCTCTTTTGTGCCGAATTGCAAAGTTTTAAGGCGCACCCTGGCTTTTTTCCCTGCCCACAAGAATCGGATGAAGATACTATGCAAGTTTTTGAATGTCCCCGCTGGGATTCTTATGGCCAGAGCTTGAAATAAGTATAACATTCTCGGTAATATATTCATTTTTAGTGCATTGGCTCTTCCCGTCCATGAAATGAAAAGCTTTGACCACCCCTTAATATCATTAGTGATCTCGTTTATTATTTTTGGGAAATTTGCATTATACAGTTGATTATAATTTTTGGTGATATTTATTCCTAAATATTTTAGCTGTACTTTCTTCCATTTTAATGGATACATCTGTGATATACTCCTTTTCTCCTCCGGTGAGAGGTAAAAGTCTAGGACCTCCGTTTTTTCTGCATTGATTTTAAAATTTGATATTCTACTAAATTCTTGGATTGTCTCAAACAACCTTCGCGTCGAGACTACCGGCTCAGATATCGTAAGGAGTATATCATCGGCATACATAGCCGTTTTATATGTATCCTTCCCGATTGTAATTCCTCCTATTTCGCTCTCGTTCCTTATCCTGGCCGCCAAGGGCTCCACCATGAGGGCGAAAACAAGGGGCGAGAGCGGGCAACCCTGTCTAGTCCCATTGTTTATCATTATTGGGGTTGATTTGGTCCCGTTAAGACTCACTACTGCCGATGGTGTTTTGTATAATGCTTGGATGCCTGTCAAAAATCTTCCGCCTATACCATATTTCTGAAGGATCTGATACATATAAGGCCATGAGACCCTATCAAAGGCCTTTTCTGCATCTAGGCTCATTAATAGGGCCGGGGTCTTGGAATTATGGATGAACTGTATTGTGTCAATTGCTCTCCTAATATTTTCAAAGGCCTGTCTCGCTGGAATGAACCCGACCTGGTCCGGATGGACTATGAATGGTGCGACCTTTGATAGGCGATTTGCTAGAATTTTCGCATATAATTTAAGATCCGAGTTTAATAATGATATTGGCCGATAGTTACTACAGAGGGTGTGGTCTCTATTAGGTTTTGGGATCACTATTATCTCCGCTGCAGTTGTAGCCTGATCTAGGGGTTGTCCGTCCCCGATGGAATCGAACAGAATTTTTAGATTCGGGGCTAAAATCTTGCTAAACGTTTTATAATATATGGCCGAAAAGCCGTCCGGACCAGGTGCTGATGAATTTTTTAAAGATTTGATAGTAAGCTCTATCTCTTCCACCGAAATGGGAGCTTCCAATGTTAAAATTTGTGGTGCTGATAATCTCGGGAGGTTACATGTTTTAATAAACTCTTCAGTTTTATTTTTACGTTCGTCCTCTATCATTTCGTTTGGGAGGTTATATAATGCATTGTAGAACTCTCTAAACTGTTGTGACATTGCCCTTGGATCGTATATTAGGTTATTGTTAGTGTCCCTAATAGAAAAGATTCGGTCTCTCTGTCTTTTTTTTCGGATTCGATGGGCTAGTATAGCGTCCGCCTTGTCCCCTTTGGAATAAAATTTGTATTGGAGCCATTTCATTGTGTTTGCGGCTTTTTTTGAGTGTAGTTGGAATAATTGGCTTTTTAAAGCTAGGAGTTTGCTATATATAGTCCGATTAGGGTTTTTTTTATGGCTAAATGTTAGTGTACTAATCTGTTGTTCTAGTTCTTTTATCAATTTTTCGTCTTTTATTTTTTGAATTTTTGTTCGTTTTATGATATGGCCTCTAATTACCGCTTTGTGAGCTTCCCAAATTGTGGCGGGCTTGACTTCCTCTGTATTATTTATCTCGAAAAATTCTATTAACGATTTTTCTATCTCCTCCCTGTCCTTCTGTTTGGACAGAATTGAGGAGTTTAGTCTCCATCTATATCCTGTTGGGTCCAAGTTGTTGATTTGGATACTTATTGTAATCGCTAAATGATCTGTCCAGACCACTGGTATAACCCCTGCCTTAGTCAGGTCCTTAGTTAGTTGTGCATTTACAAAAAAATAATCTAATCGGGAATGCACTTTATGCGGAATTGAAAAATGCGTAAATATGCGTTCCTTTGGATAAAGGGCCCGCCAGGCGTCATAGAGGTTATTTGACGTTATATTTTCATATAATCTTTTTGTTTCTTTTCTTACTGCCAGGCTCGGGGGGGTTTCAGCTTTCCTGTCCATGTCGGGATCGACTATCGCATTGAAATCTGCTCCTATGATTATTTTGCCCTTTGATATCTTGTCTAATTGTTTAAAGAAATCTGCATAAAACTTATTTTGTTCTAAATTTGGAATGTATACTGAGGCAATTGTAAATAAATTGTTTGCAATTTGAGTAGTTACAATATTAAATCGGCCATTTGGGTCTGAGTATTGTTTGATTATTTTATGGGCCAAAGAGTTATGTATTAAGATAGCCGTCCCTTTTTTTTTCTTAACAAAGGTAGAGTAATATACGTCTGGGAATGCTCGTGACACAAGGGAGGGGTGTTCAGTTTTGAAATGGGTTTCTTGAAGAAGTAAAATTTTTACCTTTTGTTTTTTGAAGAACTGGAGCGCCATAGTCCTTTTTCGCGGTGAATTTAATCCGTTAACATTCAGCGACATTATACTTATTGACATGAGAGTTTTAAGGTGATTTTTTTTTTTATCGAAAGCTGCGTATTACTATTTCGGTATACCGTCTGGCTGCACCCTTGGGAAAAACATACTGGACATGACAACACATGTACTGGTACTAACAACACGTAACATATAAAACAAAAAAAGTTTTGATGCATCTATGCGCATCTAAAAAAAAACCGTTAAATATTAGTAAACGGTAGCACCACCCTTTAGGAGTCCCTTGTTAGAGGGAGTCCTCTCGGGGTGAAGTGTATCAGTGGGGGAGGGAGAAGGGCCGCTAGAACTACCCACCGAAGGAAGGGGAGAAAAAGAATGACAAGCAGTTTAGTTAAACTACCTCTCTTTTTTGTCACCTGCTGTTGGACAGATCTAGGGGGAGGGGGTTATGGGTTTGTAAGGGAATAGGTCTGGAGTGGGAAGGGGGGGGGGGACCGGTTATTATGTTAATCCCTAGTCTCTTTTCTTTTCTTTCACCTTCTTTTTCCTTCTATTTATTTCCCTGCCCTCCTGCCCCTTCCCCTCCCTCTCTACTTTTATTCAGCTGTCTAGGAGCCTTTTAAATCCTGCGCCTATGCCCGGGCCCTCCATTTTTTGGATGACTTGGGGAAGTCCCATATATATATATGTATATTTCTTTTTCTTTCTTTTTTCTTCTCCCCTGTTCCTCTCTCTTCTTCCTCCCTCCTACCCTTTCACCCTCCCATTTCCTTTAAAGTATAAATTGCCCTGTTTCTCTAAGTTTCCTATTTGGAGATTTAAAAAGCCATTAGTTTCTCTTTAGGATTGACCTTTTAAGGCTGTCCTGTGCGGGAGTTTATCTCGATGTTGTCCTGATGAACTTCACACACACACTAACACAGACATAATAATAAGGAAAAGAGAAAAAGAAAAAAGACATATATAGTCGGGTGGGTGGGGAGTTCTATGGCAAAAGTTATTTCTGTCGTTCATTTGCCCCATTCGGGTTGCTTAACCTTTAAAAGTATTGAGGTATTATTCGGTACTTATGCGCTATAATACACGCAGCCCCTCCACCCTCCCAGAGTGTGATTTGAGCTATTTATACATCAATAAAATTAGGGTCTCTAACCACAGTTTTCTATAGTATTTCGGTATACCCTCCCTGATTCTTAGGTGTAGCCTAGTGAATATTATGCGCACTTTTCCGTCTATTAATGGGAATTGATTAGTGTGTTTTATAGAGGGACAAAGCCCACATTTATCAATGCGCTAGGGTCCCCTATAAGTGGGGGGTGTATACTTCGTATTGCCTAAGCGCAAGGAAGGCTAAAGGTCTCATATAAGTAGAGGTATGAAAGAATTAAATCGATTATTATATATATGAAAAAAAAAAAAAAAAAAAAAAAAAAAGAAAAGGTGCAGTGAAATTTCTATGTTACCTAGTGTGACAATATCTGAGACCCCATATTGGGGATTTATGTAAGGTGTGAGGTGTGTGAGCCTAACCCCTCTTTTTCATTCCCTTATCCCCTCCTAGTGCCCCTGCTCCCCTTTTTGCCCTCCTTGCCCCCTTCCCCCCTTCCCCCCTTTCCCCCCCCCCCCCCCTTCTCCCCTTTATCCCCCCACCCCTTCCTCCCTTTGTGTACTCTGTGTGGCTGTATTTCATGCCTTGGAACTTAATACTATTAAACAGGACATCTCCGAATATATGTGACTACTTAACATAATGTGCCATTTATGAGTGTCTTTCTGAGACCTCCAATCGTGATTCCAAAAAATAATTAGTACGTGTCTAAAAGATATACAATAATTTCTGAACATTTCTTTTCGGCCTCTTATGTGCCTTTATATCAAGTCCTTTACGCATCAGACTTAGTTACTATATAAAATGAAGAAGAGAGAGAAAAAAAAAAAAAAAAAAAAAAAGAAGTTCATCATTCATCGGTTTTCATTTTTCTTTCTGCGCCCATTCCGCACTCGGTGGCTTCCTTAGTTCAAGATTCCCTCGGGCGTCCGTTGGGGTGTTTCGGGGGTCAGGGTCTAAACCAATGCCTTTTAGTATTGTTGTTCCGGAGGCAGGTTCTTTGATCATATATTTCTTTCCATCATAGGAGAAGTTAAGAGAAAAAGGAAACCCCCATCTGTACAATATCTTCTGATCTCGTAAGGCTTTGGTGATTGCTCCCATCTCTCTTCTCTTCCTCAGTGTGGATGGGGCAAGGTCTTGAAAGATTAACAGAGAAGAATCTTTATATTGAATCGCCGGAGTTGCTCTACTATAATCCAGGATTTTTGTTCTTATGTAATCGTAATGGACTCGGATGATTATGTCTCTGGGGGGTTGATCTGCTGTGGGTTTCGCTCTTAATGCTCTGTGTGCTCTGTCCATAATAAGCAGTTCTTCTTTGCAGTTGGGCAGCATATGTTGCAGGAGCCCCTTTAGATATATAGGCAGGGTTTGATTGTCGATGGATTCAGGCACGTTTCTGATACGTAAATTCTGCCTTCTAGACCTATTTTCAAGGTCTTCTATTTGTTCTTTTAAGAGACAGATTTCTGTTTTCATCTCTGTGACGTCCCGGCAGAGGTCTGTCTGAAAGTGACATATTTCGTCGGATTTATGCTCCAAAGTATCTATCCGAGCCCCTAGAGATGATATCTCCGATTTTAGTTCTGTCACTGCGGCTTTTAATTCTGTCTTAAAAGAGTTAGTGATTCTTAGAATCAATGCATCATAGGGATCTGGGTCTGCCAACTGGGATGAGTCTGATCTGGAAATTGAGCTGGAGGGGCTCATAGTAGGTGTTGACACGGCCTGTTGATTGGCTTGTTTGCTCTTTTTGGTGCCGAAAATGGCCGCTGGTTCCTGGGCATTGCCCTTGCGGCCTTTACTGGACATCTTTCTTATATCTCTGGTCTATTTTTGTATATATATTATTATTATTATTTTTTTTTTTTATTTATTTTTTTTTCCCCTCCTTTCCTTCCCTTTTTCTCCTTTTTTTTCTTTTTCCTTTTTTCTCTTCTACCCCTTTTTTTTCTCCCCTTTTCCTTTGCTCAGTCTTTCCCTTTGGCTGATAGATAGGGATTGTAAGGTTTTAATCAATCTCTGCCTTTTGTATTTTTAATCTTCAACTCGGTTTCTCTGTCCTCTCCTCCTCTCCTCTACTTCTATTATGATTCTCCTTTCTCCCCCATTCCCTTCTTCTTGCTTCTTGTCCGGCTTCCCCTCCCTTTACATACTGTCTATATAATTGGTAGTTTACCGCTTATCATTTTACTTTTTGATTGTCATTCTTTACTTCTGGGCCCGATATGGCAGTGTGTTCTAATTTGACCGGCCTGGTTTTTTACATCGTCTCTGCAGGCCTGTTATCAGTTAAAAGCGCTGGGTGTCCTGTCTCTTCTGAGGGTTTACAAGTTGTTTAAACTTTTTATTGTTTCAGAGTGGGATTGAACTTGAGCTTTGATAAGCAATTGTGGGGGATTTTGAGTGTATAATTTTATAATGAGAAATAGTTTCAGCCAAAGGTTTGGCACTCACCCCTGAAATCTGCTGATATATCAGTCTGCTCTCCCACTCCTGGGTCTGCTATGTTGTGATCGCCTGCGGGGCCGACTGGCTTGTCTGGCACACCCTGCTTGAGTTGGCAGCAGACGGGTACTCTTCCTGCTGATTCCCTCTTTTTCTTGATGAACCACCTCCACCTGCAGCGTCGGGACCGCACCGGACACCCGGCTCCGAGGTGAGGGACTGTAATCACTTCACGCTTTAAGCAGGGATCTTAGAGTCTGCGGCCGCCGTGAGCGGGATCCCGCTCCGATCTCGCTGTCAGGCCTCTGACGCGGCACTGAACCTTCCCAGGCTCCGCTCGCTCGTCCCGTCGCTGGTCCTCTCTGGTCTGCAAAACCTCAGCCTGCAGCTCCGTCCTGAGCCCGGCTCCGAGGCAGTGACCACTCGAGGGGTTTGGTGCTCCTAGGGACTTCGGCCACCGTCTGCACGTTACCGCTGCGGGCTTTCTGCTAGTTCTCTGACGCGCCGCTGCGTCCTACCGGTATCCAATCTGCCGGCTCCTGCGTTTGTCGCGTCACTGCTCCTCTCCGGTCAGCCGTGCCTCAACCCGCAGCTCCGACCTGAGCCCGGCTCCGAGGTAAAGACCGCTCGAGAGGTTTTTAGTAGTAGGGTCCGGGATCTAGCTTCCACCGGTACCGTATTCTGCAGCACTGGTCTCCGGTTAGAGGATCATGCACACGACACACCAGTTCGTGTCTGTGCGGCTTCCTCTTCCGGCCACTCCCCGGCTCCTCCAACCACACTGACCTATTCCATTCACACAGCACCCTGAGCCCCTACACTGACCTGGTGCCGTTTCACCTGTACATTCTATATGTTGGTAGTTTGACCCTGTCGGGATTTTAAATGTCTGGATTTTGTCCTTGTCGGGATTTTAAATGTCGGGATTTTGTCCTTGTCGGTATTATGACTCATTCAGGATTTCCACCATCGGGATTTTGACCGTCGGGATTTTGGCTGCATCTCATTCATGGGTGACAGGAGAGATTCCCACTGCCGGCCCTGGGTGGGAAGTGGGAATGTCCCAAAAAAATGGGATGGTCCTACGAAAAGTGGGACAGTTGGGAGGTATGCCCAATCCCATTCAATACCTAAACCATATGGATCCACCTAATTATATAGAATGTTATAATACTGCTATTGATAATATGATTATATAACCCTGTTTAAACAGCTTTTGATAAATATAATAGTATAACCCTGCTGTGTATACAGTATATAATAATATTTTTTATTGATAATATCATCTCTTTCAGCATCCCTTGTATATTTCCTTAATAAAAGATAATTCGGCCAACTCGGTAATATTGTAGAAATGCTGATGTAGGATGTTAAGAAACATTCAAAACATGTTTTCAACTGCTCAAATAATACAAATGTCCCCCTGATTGTTATTTAAACCTGTTGTTATGAAACAAAATGATCGTGCCCCCCTGTATAGTACAATACAAGTGATTCATTTTAGCAGCCCTTCCTTGCTCAGTAATGTATCTCACTGTGTGAGGCATTTAGGGTGCGATTAGACCTTTTGTCAGTGGATGTTACAGGGAACAGCAGAGAGTTCCTTAACAGTGGGAACTTACTAAAGCTGAGCATCTGAAAAGTAAATTAAATGGATTTTATTTCCAGCTGACCTCTTGCAGAAAAATCCAACGTTTGTACTAATAGCGCTTACAGTTTATGATCTAGGACAGCCGAGTGTCAACTGGACAAGGATAAAGAATCTGCAACAATGTTGTGTGGATATCTGTAGAGTGACACTTTGATTTCAATGGTTACCAAAACTACACTTCAGGTCACTCATCATACTCTGCTCTGAGAAAACATTTCTGTCACTTTGCCAAGCCTTGCTCAGAGCAGCCCTCCCCTAGTACACAGTGGCAAACGCAGGATTTTCAGAAGGGGGTTTCCAGAGGGGCGGAGCAAAGCACAGAGATGGACACTTAGGTGACCCAGTATATGCTTTGATGTCCCGCGGGTGGTAGGGGGTATTATATCAACCGCTCAGCATATAGGGCCTGGATCAGTAATTTCCACTAATTACCCCTTTACTACACAGAGGGTGGGAGATGAGGTGGGAGAAGGGGGCAATGGGCTGAATGAAGGGGCCCTGATACATAACTTCCAGGGAGGTAGAGGATGTTTAATACACAGAGGAGGGGTGTATAGTGGAGTGGGCTTATTATTCCTAATTTTCTGGTGGGAGGACAGCTTTCTTGACTGCAGATATCTCCAGTTCCCGGAAATAGATTTCTTAGATTTTAATGGAATTATAAACTAGAGAATCCCACCTACCAAATGTTATTGGGGACTAGGGGACCAGATTTCAGGAGGCAGAGCAATCTGCCAACGAGTATATAAAACTACATACCAGGTGTGTGGAGCTGGAGCAGTAACCAGCTGCTTGAAGGCTGATATCTCTGGTTCTGGGAACAGTAGAGAGAAGCTTCTAGTGTCCTTTAAAGGGGTAGAGTCCCAGCTTTTGGAATTTATCCTCAGAAAAACTCTAACTCAGACAGAACCTGAAATATCTGACTGGGAATTGCAATTAACTGGCTTGGATGGGGACTACTGCTTTGAAGTCAGATATCTCCGGTTCCCAAGGTCCGATTTTAAAAATTCTTGTACTCCTGGAAAGAGGGGACCCTCAGCTTTCAGCATAGGTCCCTTAGACTCCTGGGGGGGTTTCTGGGTACTCGGAAACCCCCCCTGCGTGCGCTACTGCTAGTACAACTGACATATTACCCACTATGCAGTCTTGGTTGGTGTTGCACAAGACACCCATGCTGGATTGATGCCCCTTCTGCCACAGTGTGAGGAAGAGTGTTCCGTCAACATGCATTATGTAGATTGGTTTTATTGGTCCAAGTATTTTTCCATCACATTCAGTGGCGGCTCCTTCCTTTAGACCAGGCATGTCCAACGTTGGCCCTCCAGATGTTTTGAAACTACACATCCCAGCATGCTTTGCAATAGTTTTAGCATTCTCTAATAGCAAAACTTTGGCAAAGCATGCTGGGATGTGTAGTTTCAAAACATCTGGAGGGCCAACGTTGGACATGCCTGCTTTAGACTAATACCCCTTTCACACCAGAAATGCAGAGACAAATCCGGGAATTCCATTCCCGGGACAAGCAGGGACATTCCCGGGTTGGGACCCATTCACACATGCTTTTGAAGCAGGGACAACCCGGGTCGGTACCTTTCATACCAAACCTGGGTTGACCCTGCATTTATCATTGAAAATTGCCTTTTGTAGGCCCACATTACATTATTGATTATTAAAAATTAGACACCAAACAGTTGTAGTGTTTTAACCTTGTTTACTTTAAGAAAACAAATGAGAAGGCATATATAAAAGTATAAAACTTTGCCTATTTCTAGGCACAATAGTGCAAGATAAATACAAAAAATATAAAGGCACATTACACAAATCAAACAACCCCCCACCCCGCCCCCCACAATCATCAAACATCCCACCCCCGCCCCCCACAAGCATTAAACATCCCCCCCACCCCCGCCCCCTAAACAGGACCTTATGAATCGGGCCAACTTTTTTGTAAACTTGAAAAGTGCTCGGCAAACATCGGTCGGCCATTGTAAACATCAAACCTGTAAAGTGCACAGGCATATAAAGTGCCCAACTATCAGCATATAAATAAAAAAATAACACCCTAAAAACCCAACCTCCCCCCGCCCCCCTACCTACAAAAGTGCCCTTAAAGCAGCAATACTATTTCAAAAGTAAATGTGCCTATAAAACAGCAATACTATTTTAAAATGCCTATTGCAATTGCCTGTATACAGGGTATTCAGGCGAGGATGGTGGCGGGTTAGGAGGATCATAGTATGGACCTCTGGAATACGGCTGGTAGCTATGCTCAGGGGCAATAGGGCTAGCTGGGAGCGTGTTGTTACCCACAAAGTGAGGCAGGATGTGTTCCAGGAACTGGAATTGACGGTCTTGGTAGCTGTGCAAGATGCACTCTTGGCGACCCATTATCTGCGTTATGAAGGTCTGCTGCAGCTCTCTTTCCGCCTCTATGAAACGGAGTTGCCGGGCATCCTCCTGTCGCTGCATGTTGTCCATGTCGCACAGTTCTTCACAGAGCACCCTGGTCATTTCCCGTGCTGCGAGCTCTACTTTGGTGGCTTTGCGCTTCCGCGGTGGAACTGTATATACTGCAAGGGGAGTAAAAGAAGGAGAAAAAGGCATAAGAAAAAGCAGTGGTGTGAACGTATGTGTTTGTGGCCTACTCCCACCTACACTTGATACACTCTGCGACACCAAACTTTGCAGTGAACGGTTATGGTGGCGTACAGTGCAGCATTACTGTGTATTGGAATGCAAGTGCTTAGGACATTCAAGCAAGGATAAATACTTACTATTGTTGCGCATCACAGGGAGAGCTTTCTTGGGTGTCGCTTTGGGTGTGGCGGGCACATCACTCTCTTGGATGGTTTCTACACTGGTGCCGCTTATGCTGTCATCTGTCAACGGAGGAGTTAATGGAGGAGTTTAAATCGGTGTCATCTGGGACTAGTATCGGTGATGTTGGCCCAGGTGATATTGGCCCAGATTGGGTACTGTCCATCGACTTATTATTGTCTTCATCAACCACCGATGAGAGAGTAACCGAGCTGGAGGAGGACAGGCTAACGGGGTCACTCAGTGCAGTGTGGCCAAAACATGCTTTGCACAGCTCATAAAAGACCCAATCTTGCCTTGCAGCCCCGCTCTTATTCCGATTGCGGTCATGTATGCGGTGGAATTGTTTCTTCAGCCCCTTCAACTTGTTTACCACTTGCTGCTGGCTGCAGACAGAGCCCCGCAATGCCAGGGCCTTGGCAATGTTGTGGTATATCTGGGCATCCTTCACAGTGCCTGTAATCTGGCGCCGGATCTCCTCTTCCCCTCTGATGGCTAACAGCTCCCTCACCTCTTCATTCGTCCAAGACATGGCAGCTACACTTGCAGGGGTTAAAACCCACTTTGCCCGAGTTGCTTGCAGGGTTTAAAATGCACTTTGCCCACAGCACGTGCACGCTGTATCTCCCTGCACGCTGTTTGCTGCCTCTGGGCGTGTCTGGGATCGTCCAGCACAACAGGAAGTTGCCCTGCTAGCAAATCAGCGTTAGCTGACATCAGCAGAGGCAACACGGGAAGCAGGGACATGTCCCTGCACCTTTCACACCAGCCAGTAGTCCGGGAAGGACCCGGGAGTAACCCTGGTACCTAGCCGGGTTGGATTGCCGGCAAATTAGCCCGGGATTTTGTCCCGGGAACCTTTCACACCAGAGCTAGTCCCGGGTTGTTCCCGGACTCAACCCGGGAATTTAGGCTGGTGTGAAAGGGGTATTAAGGGGGCTGCAATGTCCTGGGTACTACTGGTTGCAATCATTAATTATTTGCAGGTTATTATTTTGATTTGCGCTGTACTAGTGTTTGTATGCACGTACTACAGTATAAATACATGATGTACTCATATGCACACAAACACAAGCAAAATACATACTTTTAATAACTTTAATTTTAATAAAAGTACACAAAATGATACCCTTTATAAAGATCTACACACAAATATTATTCAAATAAAATAAACTTCCATACACCTCTCCGGTGCAATGCATACAGCTGCATCACACTGAGTGACTCACTGAAGTCTGGGCATGCTCACTGCAGAGAATTGCTTCTGGGCTGCACAGACAGCAGCCCATACAAGCACTGTAGCTCTGGCAATTTGCACAGAATGGCTTCCTGTTAGAAGCTAGTGCTGTCATCACTCTATGAACTGGCAGCCCAAGATGGGGAGGAGTTTCCAGCTTTGTGTATGATGAGCAGTAGCAGCTTCTAATAGTAATCTACTACATGCTGAACTCCTCCCCACAGGGTTGGGCTGTTGCTGTGTCTGCCCTGCTGCTTCATGGAGCATGGTAAGAGGAGGTTACCAGCGTGTCAGAGACACAGACAGCCAGCACCAGCAGAGGTGTGCGTGTGTGTGTGTGTGTGGGGGGGGGGGGGGGGGCTATAGCCCTGTAGCAGGAGCTGTCACTGATCACATTAGATACTGACAGGGGGCAGATTTACAAAGCTTCAAAAAGTGATAGGGTGGAGAGTGATAAAGTATCAGCCAATTAGCTGTTAACTGTTATGTTACATGCATTGTTTGAAAAATGATGGTTAGGGGCTATTTGCTGGTACTTTATCACTCTCTACTCTGAAGCGTATTACATCTACCCTTTACTCCCACCCACTACCAAAATCTTGACATAATAGAAACTTTGAGGAGATTCTTCAAATGCCTATGAATCCATACCTTTTGACTTATCTATGGAACTGATGCCCCTGCAACAGAATATATTTAGTTAGGAGAGGACACAATAGGGTAAAGGTAGGGTTCATCCAGAGTAACTTGGAAAAAAAGTGGCCTTATTTTCAGGAAGGGAATATTGAATATAATACTAATATTAAATGCAAAGCCAAGCATGTTTTACACTTAATATTTTGCGGTACTTGTCTGCTTTAACTATCTGTATTGTTACTTGATTGTTATCCTGGCGAAATACTCAGTCCTAAATTGAGTTTTTTTGTTATAGTGGGGGGGAAGGGGAAGACTTACATTTTTATTACAGGCTGCTTGTTATAACTAAGGGCATTATTCTGGTTGATGCGGAACTTTCCGAATTCTTTCGGATGGCGTTTTTTAGCCATCTGCGCATGCGTAGGCAATGCAATGCGCATGTGCCACACACAGTCTCCGTACTCGTTCTCACTAATACCGTACAGAAATGTGCACCGCATTCACTCTGGAAATATAGGCGTAATATGGGCGTCATTCGGAGCTACACAAGGGCGTAGTTTCAAAGTGGGCTAAACTGGGCGTAAATATGGGCGTACACGAGGGAGTGCACAAACTCTGGTAGGCGTGC
Source organism: Crinia signifera (assembly GCF_055691185.1). Lineage (NCBI taxonomy): Eukaryota > Metazoa > Chordata > Amphibia > Anura > Myobatrachidae > Crinia > Crinia signifera. The sequence goes on along the minus strand of NC_139222.1, from coordinate 141,353,985 downwards.
ATTCGGACAGAACACCGACTGCAAACGAACCAACAGGCAGGAAATATGCGGTCTTCATAAGCAAGTATTACTTTGCGGACACCACTCGGTCATGCGCTAGGCATTCGGATCGCCCAATTAGTACGCCCGCACCTGAACCACTCTCAGCTGAACACAATACAATCCACCTACGTAAAGGGGTAACAATGATTGAATAGCACTTTACATGATGTAAGGGTTAATGTAAAGTGGTAGTAATGTGTTTAAGTATCAAATAGGATTTAATTGATTACAATTACAAACAATCCCATTTTTATGAGGTTGCCTAATTGCATAAGTGTGTCATGTGACAGATTTATGAGTTCAGATAATAGTCGTCAGTTTTGTGGAAATACACCGCATCGGTGCGTACGGCCAGCTTCCCGTCCGTTCTGACGCTGTAAGACTGTGCAGAATCTTTGTGTGGCCACCGCACACGCACGGTTTGGATGTTGTCCGTAAACACACCCTCTTCTTAGAGAGTGAGTCCATCCGAAAGCGGAGGACCTCTGGGCGTTTCTTCTTACAAAATGTCCGCACAGCGTGGCGTGCGGTCCGCTCCGAAAGAATTCGGAAAGTTCCGCACCAACCAGAATAACCTCCTAAGGGACAAGGGTCTGCAGAGAATTTAAATGGACAGTCACATGACTGCTGATGTAATATAACTGAGGCATTTCCAATTGGTTAGGGTGTTTTAGACAGATATGTGTGACAGTATTAGGCCCCTGGCCTGGACTTCAGCATTCCTGGGCTCCACTGTCCCGGTTATCTGTATCCTGATTCCCCGTTGATGTTAGTACACCTGGTTTGGCATGCCTTCTGACCACTATTTTGCTGGCAAAGCCAGAAACCCCTTAAGGGCAGTTGTAAAAAGGTACCTGATAAAATTTAGGGTTGTCAGGAGCGATTCTATAAAATGACATGGCTGCTAAGTCTTTTGTGGGCCGTTGCTGTGTGGGAAGAAAACCAAAGGACATCAATGCTTAGCTGAGCCACTACCCACTCCCCTCCTCAATGCTTCATAAATGAATATGTGTTATATGCAGAATATAATTAGAGAGTGGATTGAGAGTAATATAAATCACTATAGAGAAGTTATCTGCCATAATTGACAGTGCTAGAATACAATTTTATATATAAAAGGACAAATATATACAAAAGTAGCCTTTTCTGTAAATGACAAATCCTTGTTGGCTGATGCTCTGGATGTCATACTTGAACTACAAGATTCTCAGCTTCATGATTCATAAGAGTGTTTGACTATAACCATTAACCACTTCCTACAATAATAATAATTACTATTTAATTTGTTGCATTTATTGTCATATTATGACTATGTCATGATCAGGAGTCTGAGAAACACATTCTTACTTTCTAAGTGTTTCTCCAAGCTTGCTCTAAAGTGCTCTAGGAGTTCCCTGCGCAGTGTACAGGTATTCTGGTGTCCGGCTGGTGCAACCCCTGGTCATCCAACAGTGCCCATCCTGTCACTCTGGCGCTCACCACATTTCTGCACTCCGCTCATCCTGACAATGCTTCATTAGCTCCATCTCCATCACCAAACCTACAGGCCACAGCCATGCTTACACCATACCGAGTTTCCCTCCATTTTTCAAAACATAAGTGATGCTATTCTGCCTCCCATCACATGATTCTCAGCGACCAATCCAGAAACTCCAATTCTGACATCATTTCTTCCCAGTCTAACAGCAACACCTTCACACTATAAGGATGCTGGGAAAAGATTACCAAATCGTCTGTGCAATGGTGTCTACAGCATAGGAGTCATGGCCACCTCCCACAATTAGGCCATGCCCCCAAAATGTTTAAAGGGGGTGAAAAACACTGCCCCCCCCCCCTCAGCAGCAGCACACACCTACAGCATGTGCTGTGCTGACAGCAGGCTCAGCATGAGCTCTCAAGCTGTCAGTGAGATGCTCATGAGCCTGCTGTCAGCACAGCATATGCTGTAGAGGTGTGTGCTGCTGCCCAGGAGGGACGGAGAGGGAAGGGGGTGGTCGGACCAGGGCCCCCGCCGGGCCCCTCCATCAAGCCCGGGTAATTAGTACCTGCCCCCCCCCCCTCTCGGTGGCCCTGCCAAACCCATTCTCAGACCATCAACTTACCATTGAAGCACCGGTTCCAGCTATTCCCTGTGCATTCTCAAGTCACCATCGTATCATTGTCGACTCAGCATTAGTCAGTTTGCCTAAAAGCTTCCTAGCTTTCTCAGCGGCCACCTCCAAGTCTCCTACTTACTGTTGACTACCCATTGATCATCATTGGATCCTCATCTGCTTTGACCTTTACTGCTTACTAATCTGCAACCGCTAATCACCCAAGTACCACCCGCTTCTACCAGTCACCAGTCAGAAAGCATCATCGGTCACCATCATTGCGCAAAACATCGATACACTGTCATCATCAGTGAACTCTCATTGTGCCTGTTAGTAGTACCTCCAGTGAGCCAAGCTACTTACCTGCAGTGTTCTTCCCATCTTCCTATATTCCATTGATATCCTAATACTGCCTTCCAGCATCTTCATCTATCTGCACCTCTTCGGTTCTAGATGATTACAGTCCTCCTTTGGTTCCAGCCTACTCCTATTCCCATCCGGTTCAAGTCCGGTTCTATTTCTCTCTCAATACATTACCATAGACTTGTACTGTTCACCCAAGCACATACTTATCTTTCCAGAACTCCAGTATCCATAGCCAATACTATGGTGCCCGGGACTTCACCTCATCCTTAGAGATCTGCTCACTAATGTGGGCAAAGCTATTAATAAATCCTAACTTCCTTTATAAACCAGCTCCAAGGCTTGAACCTCTAAGCTACCAAGTTCAACTTTCAGGCGGGACAGACTTTATCTAGTTTTAAATGTTCATCAGTCAATCTATAGCTAGATTTATGGAGATCATTGTAGATGTTTGTACTTTCAAAGGCTTGACGGTTCCACCTACCAGTAAGAATTTGCATATTCAACTAACCTCACCATTTTATGAGACATTATGTAAGTAAGACTGAAACATTCCCGCTGCCGTGTGTGGCAATGTCATATTATCAACTTGGGTTACAAAAATATCAGCCAATATTGTAATCACTTGTTTATAAGAAGCACATCTGAGAACATGTATGCTGCTATAGAAAAGGTGTAGTGTGCTCACTGTATTGTATACATCATTTTTGAGTTGGGCCCTTCAGTACCAGAGTACTTAACTGTGTATTTCATCTAGCACCTCTTTAAGGCATATTGTTCACCTGTTGTTTGTAACACGTTTTTTTACGCCTGCATATTGGTTGATTTATTATTAAATGTATGCATTGTAAAGGTCTGAACCTGCTATTCAGGAAATACCTGTAACTGCATATTGTGACTTTTCTGTATGTTAGCAAGTCTGACTTGTTTGATGTCAGTAAATCTCAGAAACAACACACCTCCTTAACAGGTACACCTTTGTAATGTAAATTCCTTGAAATGTATTCAAATGAAAACCTTGATTAAAATATTTTTGCCAGGAATAGAATTGTGCTCCCAATGCCAGTGCCCAAATGAAACAAATGCAAATACCCAAAAATTGCAGTATGGCATTAAAGAAAAAGAAACTGAACTGAATAGTTCAAACATCAATGTGAATTATTCATATTTATATACCATTACCATTTCAGGCTAACACTGCAGTAAATCTATCTATCTATCTATCTATCTATCTATCTATCTATCTATCTATCTGTCTGATCCCCACTCCCTGCTTCTCATTCACGGGCTTTAACTTTAAGATAGAGAATGACTGTGGCAGTGAAATGCGACTCCAGGGTAGGAAGCCCAGCCAACAGACTGAAAATCAGTGCTAAGGAGGAGCAAGGGAAGGAGGCTGGGCACAGACAGAGCTGCTCAGCCTCACACACAAAGGCTTTGGATACAGGGAAAGAAAGCTAAGTCAAGGCAGAAATATGTGTCACAAGTAGGTTGAGAGCAGATTATAGAGTCTGCGATAAGGCAGAGCCTTGTGACTGGGGAATAAATCCCAGTAATACATATAAGGCATATTTACAAAAGGGAAGGGGCTAGGGGGTGGGCATCCAGGAGGGCACAGTAAGGACATGAAATGCCTGGCTTCTGGAGTACGATTTGCAAGGGTAAACAGAAGAAGTACCAGCCAGACCCTGAAGAGGTGGTGGAACAAGAGGTGCAACAAACCAGGAGCCATGGGCTGAGGACCTTCAAGAAATTGGGTAAGTCTTGTGCAGGTGCAGGTTGCAGGGATTTGTATGCAGTATGCAGAGATCCTTGTATGCAGAGATCCTTATGTGCTGCTGAGTGGAATCAGTAAATTCACATCTTTATAGAATAATGACTATGAAGACTAATGGGCAAAGTGGATACATGTATGTAACATTGTAAAAAATAATATCAAAAGTTACAGTATGTGTAAAAGATGTGTAAAAGACATGCACTGTTACCACTTACACACTTTGTATTACAGTGATTTATACACCTATACAGACAGGGCATGTGAACACACAGATCCAAACTAGCATACACATACACAAACACAGGTACATCATGAAGCCAGCATTACAGTATGGATTATAGTGGATCTGGGGTGCACAGTGCCAGGAGGAAGCAAAGGGGTTATATAGTATTTTGATAGGAATTGATGTTGCTTGGAATAAGTCTTATGTGTATTCAGCAGCATGAATCCAGGAGAAACTTTGGCAAAACAAGTACCACAACTCATAGAGGAAAGTATGTAGACAGCACTCAATAGACAAAATATGAACATTATGTGAGACATATAAAAGCTCATTTAGCCACTCAGCCAGGTCGTAGGGACTAAAGATTCAGTTGCTACGGGGTTATCTAATAGTAAACATAAAGTGGCACACCTATTGGGAGAAGGTGTTACAGTCTTTCCTAAGAAGGTGTAGCCAAATCAGCTCTTTGTGATGCACAAAACTTTGTGCATTATTATTATTATTATTACTATTATTATTAGTAGTAACCATATAACTGTTATTATTGCAAGAATTATATTATGAACTCAATTTGTTTTCTCATTTAGAAACTGTGATGCCACTCATCGCATGCATATCGGCATTTACTAATGCTGTATGTATGAATATTTCAGCAAAGGACAGCTCTTCCGATGGGGTGTGGTATATGGTTCCGACAGTCGGGATCCCGACAGTCATTAGCCCGATGTCGGGATCCCGACTGGCCGGACTCAGACAGCATGGCGATCGCAACAAAGCCCCTTGCGGGCTTGCTGCGCTCGCCACACTGTGGGCATGGTGGCTCGCTACACTTGCCACCTATTCTATTCTCCCTCTATGGGGTCGTGGTCCCCCACGAGGGAGAATAGCTGGTGGCCGTCGGGAACCGGCTGTTGGGTAAATGACTGTCGGGACCCCGTCCGGCACCCCTTCCGATGTCCTTTATGGTGTGGTGGGCTCCAGGGTTTGTTACCCAGGTGCCCACCTGTGCATCAGGACCAATCTCCATAATTTATTGCATTTCGGAGCCTAGTGCATTTGCTATAGATGGGCAAACCTAAAAAAAACAAAAAAAATCGGAGGTTTGACAAAACACAGGTGGATACATCCAACGTCTGAATCAATGTATGAATTTATGAATAGGTTAAAAAGCTTTATCCAATAAATCATAGGGTTGGCTCTACCTCTTCTTGTTTGACAAAGTAATATATTACATTGGGTATGGAACAGTTAATTATTTAAAGCACTTTGGTGTGTTTTTATACACAATAAATGGTTGTAAAACATGAAACAAATAAAATGTATAAGAAAAACTCTGCTAGCTGAATGAAGAAAATATTGAATTATTTTAAGACATTAATATCCCACTTTAGGCTTTGCTAGAAGGGTGTGTATACACTATACATTGCTGTCTCACTTTTAAATAGCACAGAAGACTCACATTTCATATATGGGTGAGAAGAATCCATTGCCATCATATTAGAACATACAGGGTAAACTATTGTGTTTCCGCAGTTTGTAGTTACTTAAAAATAATAATATCAGACATTGAAATTGACGGATTTATATATAAATCTTGAAGTGTGACTTTAAAATTTCAATGCAATTTTAATCCATTTTAGAAACAGTAGATACATTAATATATCAGACATAGAAATATAATGAAAACATTCATGGTGGAGCCACTCAGTCCTACAACAAGTAAGTTTCACATAGTGAATTCCAACTGACGTGTATTTGCAGTCAATGGTCAACTTATATAAAATGTAGCAACTTGTAGATAATCAGCAGGCACCATCCATGTATAGCATTTAAGCTGAAGTACTCGGCATTGCCTGGGTTTAAATCTTCAAGTTATTAAATTATCAATGAGTTGGATGTAATGCTGTGTATACATGGTGTGATTTGCACTATTGATGTAGACTACATAGTCAAAATCACTTAGCACATTGTGCAAATCGCACCGTGATATGCAGCACCCCATCCTGATTGGTTCCTGATGTGTGGTCCGGCGGCATCTGAATCAAGTGTAGAAATAGACTGTGCAGCAAAGTCTATTACTACAGCTCAATGCAGTATGGCCATGGCTCCCCCAGGTGGCTGCCAGATTGGCCCGTGTGGACACAACTTAACTGTCAACATTTTTAAAATAATAAATAGCTTAGCAGCTGTTCCAACACACCCATGAGGTGCCTGCCAGTAAGTTGTTTTTCATGTTATGTCTTTTTTGTTGGGAGGGGGAGGGCGGGGTCACCAATAGCGTTGATCGCCAGCTTCCTTTTCTGTTTATAATCACTTACATTGTCAGATGATTTAGAAGTTTTCCTTCTGTTATCAATGTTACTTTTCCAAGGCTGTTGGGTACACAGTCTTTTTTTGGCTTAAATCCTCCATTTCTGTCAGTTGTTTTAGTTCATTGATTTATGATTATTTCAGTCTGTTATTTCAGGTAATTGAAATATAGTTATTTCTCTCAACTATTAAAGCGCATTAAAGTTTTCATCCAACTCCATCCAGTGGAAATCCCAGAACAGGCTCCCTGGGTAAAAGTTCTGCCTGGTGAACACTAACAAGAGGTCCAGTCAGGACCCCAAATACCATGTCTGCTGGAATCTAATGTTACCAACATGGTTCCCAGGTCAAAGTTTTGCCCAGTGTACACCAATGGAGGTATGACTGGAACCCAATACTAAAACCTGTTCAGGATCCAGCTGCACCCCCCCCCCCCCCTCCCCCTCCTCCCCCTCCTTTCTGTACTTCTTCTGTCTGATCCCTCTACTGGTGATCTAGACATCAGCTGCATAGTTCTGTTTATCTGCAGTCATATGAACAAACACACAGGTAAACATGCTGGGAAAACTTCTGTTTGTTCATATGACTGCAGATAAACAGAACTACATGGATGATGTCTAGGTCACAAGGAGATTGACTTAAATCTATCTACAGAAGGAGGGGGACGTTGAGCATGGCGCAGTTAAGACTGGCTTGTATCACATATGCTATATATGGAGTGTGCCTGCTCATTAAATACAAGTTGCTACATTTTATATAAGTGGACCATTGACTCTGTGTGATAAGAATCTGTCACCTGTTTAAGGTCATTTTGAATGCAGACTTTGCAGCTGGAATCCACTATTTGAAACTGCAGCAAAGACAAATTGATCCCACCACATACAGTACACTTGCTTTAAGACTGAGTAACTCCAACTTTTTCATGTTCTTACATGTGTAAGATACTGATGTATGCACTGTTTAAATGATTTTTTTTTAAAGTGCATTGAAATGTAATATTCGCGCTTCTAAATGATGAACGCATTTTTATTACCTGTAGGCCTTATGTAGAGTTGACATTAGCCTGTGTGTATCCCATATGTTTTTGCACTGCGCACACTCAGAAACCAAGCATAAGTCTGGGTGGTACGGAATCATATGCAGTTCTGTCACATCTTGGCTGCAACGGGACTACCTCATGGAGGTAACGTTTAGTCAACAGAATTGTAGGCGATTTATAAATAGTAATCTGAATACTTGATGCAAATACACCCAGAAAGGAGCCTAACGTAATATATGTAAGCTTTCATTAGTTTCACCAAAAATTCAATATATTGATGTTATGAAATAATGTTGGAGCTAATCAGCTTTACAAAGTCTATAACATCTAAATATTTAAGTATCTGTAAATGTGTCTCAATGCAAAAAAGCCTTAATTAAAATCCTTACATAAAGATGTGGCTAGGGTTTTGTGTCAAGTCCTTAGCTTTACTTTCTATCCCTTTTTAAAAGAAGATAGCATCACATCATAGGCCGCCTGGACCGCCCATTTTACTTGAGGGAGGGAGAGAGAGAGGGATAGAGGGAGGGAGAGAGAGACAGCGAGGGAGAGGGGGAGGGGGAGAGATCTGGTAGAGTAGGCACATGGCGTGCCACCACACCACTCCAGAAAGATCTGCAACAAAGAGAATCAGTCATTATTATCATCCAGGCTTACTCCAGGCCAAGTGAAGAAGACCAGGCCATAAGAAAGCATATTCACACCTCAAAATTGCACCAAGACTCTGTATACATGCCCACAGCACACCCATTTCCACCCATTTGACTATGTGAAAATGAACTTTTGCTGCCCATTGACACCTACAGTATATATATGTAAACATAGTTGGAGATTTGTGTGACGGTTCAGAATAGCTCTGTACATATGTTTATGGAGTAATCCAGACTCCCGTGTGCCGGCCGGCGTTGGATGGGTGCTGTAACAATCAGGATCTGACTCGTTTCCCCGCCTTCATAAATCGGCGGCTTTCTCAAAGATCAAGTGTACAAACCAAGTGACGGTCCCTGATTGTCAAGGTGCTCTGGCATTTATTGTTCCACTGTAGCCACTGCAACTCAAATGGCTACATACTAAGCAATTACCTACTATTGGCTTACCACCTATTGAACAGTTGGATAGCATTGGACCAGCATTCAGGCACTTTGGCCAGAAAATTACACTTTACACGTTCTTTATCTTTTTTTAAATTTTTCTTATTTTTTATTTTTAAATCCATGTACAATTTCTCTTTTGTGCTGGTACATATTTTGTACTTATTAAATAGAATGCCAATGTGATTTTTATGTATATTTATTTAAATTAATATAAATGTTATATTGATTATAATCTATTCACTGGCTTTTTTCTTATTATTAATGTATATTTGTTCCTAGCGCTATATATATTTTTCTCTGTTTCTCGTTTATTGGGATTGGTACTCCCCTTAGTTAGCAGCTGGAACACATTTTATTTAGGGTTGTTTTAGCGCTCACTCTCTATTGTTGTCTTACTTTACTTTGGAACTCTTGCTCTTGTTTTCTAAACAGTTCCAAAGATTGATTGCTTGGTAGGGGCAGAACTTCATCCTAGGTGCCCTGGAGACAAAAGAGTTGGACCTTCATAGTGTGAAAATGAATGCTGATTAATGACGGCCCAGGAACAGTACTTCCTGTTCAACCTTTTCTCTTCTGTTCTCTCTTTTTGTCCACAAAGCTTTTAGTAGAACACTGTGTGCCAGGAGCTGGGTGTATAGCGAGCAAACTGGGTTATGTATAAGGTGCCCCTGAAGTTGTCCCACTGTTGTGTAGATTTGTCTGTACAGAAAAATATCTCTTGAGAGATAGAGTGAATCTTTTAATATTTATAATTTTTTTAATTTGTGTGGTTCTGTTAAGATGCATAGAAATTTTGCGGCCCCCCTGCCCAAAAAAAGATTTTGGTGCCCATAAATTGCGAGTGGTTAAATCTGAAATAGGCAGGAGATTATGATGTGGCTGAGAGAAGTTTTATATTGTAGCGAGTGCAAGTACAGTAGATGATTTTAGACATTTATTTACTTATTAACAGTTTAATAGCGCAGACATATCCGCAGTACTTTGCAGAGTATAGTTGAACAATCACATAAGTCCCACGCAAACACAGGGAAAACACCAACGCAAACACAGGGAGAATATACAAACTCTGCACAGTTAGGGCCATGGTGGGTATCGAATCATGACCTCAGCATTGTGAGGCAGTAATGGTAACCATTACACCGTCCATGATGCCCAATAGGTGGTGCTAGGAACACCCCTTTGACAGTGCACCCCCTAATAAAATGTGCTGCGCAAGCCTATGTCAGTGATCAATTCTGAATTGGGCCCCTTGTTCTGACAAAAATATTTTTTTCTCTCAATTGGTTATTTTAGGGCTGTCCAATTAAAAAAAAAGTCCATTGTGCATTTAAAATCCATTTCTTTGTTTTTTTTCTATTGATAACAAATGGGGCCAAATGTAATAGATAGCGATATTTGGATATTTGTTTTTTTTAGCAATGGGCCCTACAAATCACATCAAAATCAGACTTTCAAAAACAGTAATTTTGTCATCAAAATTGAAAATGTAATACCTGTACATTCCGATTTTAAAGGATGAAATCAGGATCAAAAATCTAATGTGATTGTTGTATCCAACCTGGCCACCCAAGTTGGTGACAGAATTGGACATTTGACAGTTAAGATAAAGGGCCTTATTTTAGTTCACTCTTTCTGACAAAATCCTTCTTAGATGGGCAAAACCATGTGCGCTGCAGGTGTGGCAGATGTAACTTGTGCAGATATAATTAGATTTGGGTGGGGTTTTACTTCAAAGTGAGATCTATATTGCAGTGTAAAAATAAAGCAGCCAGTATTTTCCCTTCACAGAAACAAAATAACTCACCCAAATCTAATTCTCTCTGCACATTTTACATCTGCCCCCCTGCAGTGCACATGGTTTTGTCCATCTAAGAAGGATTTTGTCAGAAAGAGTGAACCAAAATAAGGCCCAAAGTGACCTGGTCACATGGGGCCCAATAGGGCGTATTTGTCACTGGATAGCCAGATATTCAGACATTTTCAATTTATGGAGCCACTGTAATATAAAGTAACCGTGTGTGTGTGTGTGTGTGTGTGTGTGCGTGTGTATTAGTAAATTAAATTAGTATGATCCTTAGATTTTAATTGGTTTTCCACCTACGTATGACTTCTAGATGCCTTGCTGTAATTTTCTCTGTTTCTATTACTTTTAGCTATGTTTTTATATAATCATGCAAAGCTTTTGCTTTTCATTAACCAGTTTACAACACAAACTTCTCTATAGCTTGAGTTGTATCTATTAGAAAGTGTACTTATACATCACAATAACTTAGAAGAAAGAAGTCCTCTCGTAGTCACAGTTTTATTGGTATGCAGACATTTTGTGAACAGCAATGTTGTCTGTCGTCAGTCAAAATGCTGAAAGCATTATAGCTTAACCCCTTCCCGACATTTGACGTATATATACGTCATGGCCGGGATGTACTTCCCGACACATGACGTATATATACGTCATGACTTTAAACTGTCCCCGCGTCTATAGACGCGGTGACAGTTTGGAAATGTCTGCTGTCCCTGACAGCAGACATCCCCCCTCGCTGCCCAGGGGGGGCAGGGATGCCCCCCCCGGTCGGCGATCGCTGTGATTGGCTGTTCAAATGTGAACAGTCATTCACAGCGTTTCCTGTGTTACCGGCGGCAAAGCCGCTCGGTAACACAGTGATCGGTGCTGTTAAGTACAGCACCGATCGCCAGCCCACCCTCCCACCCACCCGGCAGCTTACCGGCAGCTCACCGGCAGCTCACCGGCAGTCCCTGCAGTCCCGGCAGCCGCAGCGCACGCAGCGCTCTCCCCCTCCCACCCCCCCGCCAGCCGCAGCACAAATAAAATAAATAAAAGTACATGTAATGTAATGAATTATATATATATATATATATATATATACACATATATATATATATATATACATATATATATATGTGTATATATATATATATATATACACATATATATATATATGTGTATATATATATATATATATATATATACACACATATATATATATATATATATATATATATATATGACAGATAGATAGAAAGATATTCCCGACATATGACGTATATATACGTCATGGTCGGGAGGTACTTCCCGACCGAAGACATATATATACGCCATGGTTTTAAACTGTCACCGCGTCTATAGACGCGGTGACAGTTTGGAGATGTCTGCTGTCCCTGACAGCAGACATCCATCCTCGCGGCGATCGCTGCGATTGGCTGTTCAAATGTGAACAGCCAATTGCAGCGTTTTCTGTGTTACCGACGGCTAAGCCGCTCAGTAACACAGTGATCGGTGGTGATCGGTGCTGTTAAGTACAGCACCGATCACCACCGATCGTCAGCCCCCCCCTCCCACCCGGCAGCCCCCCCTCCCTCCCACCCACTCGGCTGCCGCAGCGTCAGCACCCCTCCCACCCCCCCACCAGCCGCAGCGCCAGCCCCCCTCCCAAAGCTGGTGAGCAAAATGGGGTCACATGTGGGGGGGTTCCACTGTATTGGTGCTTCGGGGGTCTTGCTAATGCGACATAGCACCCACCATTCATTCCACCACCAAATATCACTCCTTCCCTTCTGAGTCCTGCCATGCACCCAACTGGTATTTTTTGGTCACATATGAGGCATTGCCGTACTCAGGAGAAATTGGGGCACAGATTTTGGGGTGCTTTGTCTCCTTCATTCCTTGCGAAAATGAAAAATTTTGAGCCAGAACTGCATTTTTGTGTAAAAAATTACATTTTTTTACACAAAAATGCAGTTCTGGCTCAAAATTTTTCATTTTCGCAAGGAATGAAGGAGACAAAGCACCCCAAAATCTGTGCCCCAATTTCTCCCGAGTATGGCAATGCCTCACATGTGACCAAAAAATACCAGTTGGGTGCATGGCAGGACTCAGAAGGGAAGGAGTGATATTTGGATTTTGCAGCACAGATTCTGGTTGAATGACCCCTGAAGCACCCATACAGTGGAACCCCCCCACAAGTGACCCCATTTTGCAAACTACACCCTTTAGGGAATTCATCTAGGGGTATAGTGTACATTTCAAACCCCCAGGGGTTTCACCAATTTTGATACAACTGAGCTGTGAAAATGAAAAATTAAATTTTTTCATTTTCACAGCCCAGTTGTATCAAAATTGGTGAAACCCCTGGGGGTTTGAAATGTACACTATACCCCTAGATGAATTCCCTGAAGGGTGTAGTTTGCAAAATGGGGTCACTTGTGGGGGAGGTTCCTAACTTTTAGCATCTTATGGTGCCTAGAAACCTACATGGTGCCTAAAAAATAATCTCATAAAAAGGAGGCTCCAAAATCAAGTAGGTGCTCCTTCTATTATGAAGCCTGCGGTTTGGTCAACGTGCACACTAGGGCCACATATAGGATATTTATGAAAACAAAAGAATTGGGGGAATCAATTTTTAGTCACATTTCTCTAGTAAAATCTACTGTGTTCCTTAGAAAAATGTATTAAAATTGCAAATCTGCAAAAAAAATGAAATTTTGAAATTTCACCTACACTTTCTTTTAATTCCTGTGAAACACCTAAAGGGTTAACAAACTTCCAAAATGCTGTTTTGAATACTGTGAGGGGTGCAGTTTTTGAAATGGCATCATTTATGGGGGTGTCTCACATACAAGTCCCTCAAAGTCACATCAGAACTGAACTGGTCCCTAAAAAAATCAGTGTTTGAAATTTTCTTGAAAATTTGAGAATTTGCTATTCATATTGTAAGCCTCCTAGTGTCCCAAAAAATTAAAAGGAAGTTGAAATAATGATGGAAACATAAAGTAGACATATGGTCTATGTTAGTTATTAACTATTTTGAGTGGTATGATTATTTGTCTCACAAGCAGAAAATTTAACATTTTGCAAATTGCTAAATTTTCCATTTTTTTACGACATTTTGGTATTTTTCACAAAAAAACACAGACTGTATCGACCCAAATTTACCACTAACTTGAAGTACAATGTGTCACGAGAAAACAATCTCAAAATCACTGGGATAAGTAAAAGCAAAAAAAAGTTATCCCCACTTAAGTGATACATGTCAGATTTGAAAAAAAGGGCTCTGTCAGGAAGGCAAAAACATGCTGTGTCAGGAAGGGGTTAAACATCCATATGTTCAAAGATATAATGCCAACATGGTTTAAATACTTTAAATAACATTACAACCTTATTGCCACTATTTCATCCACATAATATGTCAGCGTTAGTACTTCTATTTTAAGAATCCAAAATGTACAATATTACTGGTTTTCTCCTCTTCTTCCAATATCCTTGAACTGGTTCCTTCGAGAGCTGGCTTATTGGTTATTTTTTTATTGCAATTGGAACTAAGAAGATTCTGCAATAAGCTTGCACCAGTTCTTACATAGATACTGATTGTATAGGAGACTATTGTCCCATACACATAGGCCCTCATTCTGGTTGACTCAGTATGCTGCTAACCTCACAGTTTACTAAGTCCCAGAGGGCGCAATGCCCTGCTGAATCACTGGCACCCTCTACCGTGGTCATATCGCCTCGAAACCATGGAAGGGGATGTGTCATGAAGGCACATCCCCTCGCATGTCCTGCTGTCTGAGAATTCATTCGATGGTCAACGACCATCGAATAAATTCTTCAGGCCACGCAAATATGTCAGTGAAGACTGACTTATATTGGCGTGGGCCTGCCCGAAGACAGGGTGGGCAGCTGATGTCATGTGACATCAGCTGCCTGCCCTTGGCCCACCACTGCAATACCATGGGAACACCCATGCAAATACGCTGGGGAGCAATCAATTTAAAAAGACCCCCATAGTCCAAATTGAATCAAAAGTCACCCTGATTCGCACAGTGTTAGCCACATTCGATCCAGATGCGCTGTCCCACAGCATCGGAATCAGAAGCGGAAACAGACTGTGCAGGCAAGTCTATTTCTGCTTCGATCTACTAGATTGAAAGCAGTGCCATGCTGCACAATGCAACATCCCCCCTCATGCGTGCCATCCCTTCTCCCTCCTGCACACAGTTAATGACCCCATCCATCGTCTATACATGTACAGATGAAGGAGGTTGGTGTCGCCTACTCACCCCGCCGTTGCTCCCTATGTATGCACTTGCCAGGTCTCCAAAAGAACAAAAAAATGGGTGTGGGCAGCGCTGGTATAAGTGCTATTACTGTGCAATATTGGGCAGAGAAGATAAAAAATAAAAATGGAAGATTGGTAGATCTATCACAGTTTTAATACATTTGCTAAAATATAAAGCCAGAAATTAAGGCTAAAAACAATTGACAATAATGAATGAAAACAATAAAATTGTCATCTCACCGAACCGGACCACATGGAGGTAGGGCCCAGGAAGTCCCAAATGTCCAGGGCGTGTGCACTGATGTCACACACTTGTTGGTGGGGGTGGAAAAGGAATGTCCGGATTATGGTGCTGGTATGTTACCAAACTGCAATATGGAGGGAGGGCACAAAGATGTAGATGCCAGGAGTGGCCCAAGATGGCACGAATAACCAACTCCTGTCGCCGGATGTTAAAGGCGTGGTGTCCTCGACCTCTACTGTTGTTGCAGGAATATTTGTAATCCAGTTGGATGGGATAAGTGAAGGGTCAGTGACCTGGTGGTGGGTCTTCCGGGCAATAGATGAAACAATTTCCTCAGGGTGGTTCTCCTTAATAGGTGGTGGGTTGGTGAGGCAGAAATCCTGGAGGATTTCTGCCTCACCAACCCACCACCTATTAAGGAGAACCACCCTGAGAACCACCCTGAGGAAATTGTTTCATCTATTGCCCGGAAGACCCACCACCAGGTCACTGACCCTTCACTTATCCCATCCAACTGGATTACAAATATTCCTGCAACAACAGTAGAGGTCGAGGACACCACGCCTTTAACATCCGGCGACAGGAGTTGGTTATTCGTGCCATCTTGGGCCACTCCTGGCATCTACATCTTTGTGCCCTCCCTCCATATTGCAGTTTGGTAACATACCAGCACCATAATCCGGACATTCCTTTTCCACCCCCACCAACAAGTGTGTGACATCAGTGCACACGCCCTGGACATTTGGGACTTCCTGGGCCCTACCTCCATGTGGTCCGGTTCGGTGAGATGACAATTTTATTGTTTTCATTCATTATTGTCAATTGTTTTTAGCCTTAATTTCTGGCTTTATATTTTAGCAAATGTATTAAAACTGTGATAGATCTACCAATCTTCCATTTTTATTTTTTATCTTCTCTGCCCAATATTGCACAGTAATAGCACTTATACCAGCGCTGCCCACACCCATTTTTTTGTTCTTTTGTTTACCTTTTGTACAGGACTAACTACCCTGTCCCAGGGCAGCTGCTTAGAAAAACCGCTCAGTCAGGCGCACCTGACCCCGAAATCACCCTGTGTGATCCGGGTTCATTTCCTTTTTCTACTTGCCAGGTCTCCATCAATATTGGTGTCAGCGGAGATCAGGTAGTGTGTGTGGGGCTTTACTTTCTGGCCTCTAATGTCTGGTCAAAATAGGACAGCAAAGGTGTGTCGTATCCAAGAGCAATGAAAATATATAACTCTGCCTGATAGTGTATTTATATGGCTGCTAAACAGAAGAAAGTAAGAAAGATAAAGTAATGTATACAATGTCAAGAGACCATTTACCAGCTAGTAAAGTCTTCTATGGTGGAAACCCCGTCAGAAAAAGTTAAGATGTTTCATACATACAGGTGGTCTAACCAGCGGCGTAACTAGATTTTCTGCGCCCCCCTGCCGACAATGCAGGAGGCGCCCCCCGGTAAGAAAAACGGAGCGGAGGGGAGCCGGGGTACGGTGGGGGGGGGGGGGTTGTGTCTGTGTGTGTGTTTGTATGCATGTGTGACGTGTTTGTGTGTATGTGTTTGTGTGTGTTACCTCTGGCCGGCGTGGCCGCATCCGTCTGCGCCGGGTCCCGGGCGGCTCTCCCGTTTACTGCTGCTAATGAAAAAGTGACACTTGGAAAATGGCTGCCCCCATACTGCAGACGAAAAACTATCTGCGGTATGGGGGCAGCCATTTTCCAAGTGTCACCTTTTTGTATTAGAAGCGCTGCGGCTGCCGGGACTCGGGAGAGCTGGGACCCGGTGCAAATAAAACCACCGGCGGCAGAAGGCAACCAGTGAGTAACTATCGTCCCGCAGCCCCCCCCGGCGCCCACATACCCTCAGCGCCTCCCCGCCACCGCGGGGGCTGCGGGACGATAGTTACGCCACTGTGTCTAACCAAATTTATTTTAACTCTAAACAGTTACAGCTTTCCATATAAATGATATCATATTGCTTGTTTCATTCCAGTAGACCATGCTACTGCCTGTCACATATTACTTTTTTATTGAAAAATGTTATTTAATAAAAGTATACCTGGTGAATTTCCCCGGAAATGATCTGCCTCTTGTATTTAGAGCATGTTCTTCCTGAGACACATACAACCTAGCATACTCCAGTGAGTCACAGCACTGGATGTACGACTTTGAATTGTGCATTCACAGTTCCATGTGCGGAATTGGTCACTGTTTAATGATGGTTTAACTGCTGACTAGTTCCACATGATACTTCATTCACCTCAGGTATTTTGTTTTACTGCAGGCATGTTTTAATACACCCACATCTGGGCAGGGGCGGATTTAGGGATGAGGGCGCCCCTAGGCACAACAATAATGTTTACTAAGTAGGACAGTTTATAGGGGCAGTATCTGCATGTCCTATCCATTTACACTCTATTTAAGATGGAATATAGTACAGTACAGTGGATATTTTGCAGTTATTGGTACATTTTGGGCTGACAGTACTATCACAGGCATCCATGTGCCGCCCCCAAACATGTGCCGCCCCTAGGCCGGTGCCTCACGTGCCTAATGGGAAATTCGGCTCTGCATCTGGGTTTTGATATTTATAGCTGGATGGTATCCAGTCCATAGATTGACAGTCTCTAGGTCAACACCATATGGTAGACACACGCAAAATGTTGACACAAGTAAAAGGTCAACATGAGATTTTATTTTTACTTTCTTATATTTTACTGTTCATGTGGACTCCAATTTGGTACAGTACAGTGTGCAGATGAAGTGATGAAATCGGACCCTTTATACCATAACCAGCTGAAGCAGTATAGACGCAAAGTCCTAAAGGAGTATTCAATTATCAGCGATGTGAGACATTCAGTTATGGTTATCGAGTGTGATAGTCACCTGGCAGCAAAGATACATTACTTGTATGGAAACCAATGGAATGTTCTTTTTAAAACATAGGTGGCAGGTAAAAGGGGTTAGGCTTCAAAGCATCAGACACAGATTTATGGGGTTCTTAAGCCACATAAGCCAACAAAATAACCTTGTGTTTCATTTGCAAATGTAAACTTCTGTATTATGGGCCTGATTCCTGATGTCGGGGGGCAGGCACATGAAAACAATGGGCGTTCCCAGGAAACCGCTGGGCCTCCCAGTGCGAATGTGGGCGGTGGTGGGGGTGATGTCACATGTAGTCAGTGCCCGCCCTGTCCTCGCAGCTGCATGCTGAAATTATAGTCATCAAGACTTATATTTGCGAACAGGGGAAAAATCATTTGATGGTTGCAACCATCAAATGTTTTTTGGCCCATATGCTCCCCTGTGAATGAATGTTTATGCTAAACAGCCATTCACATTGTGGCGGGGATGTTTGCGTGACGGCAGCGGGGGGGGGGGGGGGGGGGGGTGTTGGTGGCAAATATTTACTGCTTAGCAAGCCAAATGTGATTTTTTTTCTATAGCGCCTTGAGTCCGTCTGTAGAACGGTGCTATAGGTGCTATATAAATAAAATGATAAATACATGAACTTGGGTTAAAGAAACACAGAGCCTAAGACAGGGCCGGATTAAGCCTTCGGGGGGCCCAGGGCACTTTAAAAAGAGGGGCCCCCTCCCACTTGTCATTACTGGCCACAAACTGTACAGGAGAATATTACACTATCAAAACACAGAGTAAAGGCAGTATGCACTTGGTCAATGGGTAACTGCAGGGGGGGATTAATATAAACACACATGCACATGCACACATATATTTATATATATATATATATATATATATATATTTAGCGTACTGCGGCCCGGCACTCACTCCAAGTGGTTAACTGCCCTGGGTGCCCGTCCTGGTTAGGGATACTGACAGGAAAGAAGACTAGCACTCCAAGGTCTTTTCAACACGTGTATTTCAGAAGAACATGTGGGGCAGCGCCCCTTTGTCAAGGTGTAGGTGAGAACTACACCAAGGTGTAGTTCTTACCTACATCTTGACAAAGGGGCGCTGCCCCAAAACGTTGGTGGTTTTTCCATGTTCTCCTGAAATACATGTGTTGAAAAGACCTTGGAGTGCTAGTCTTATTTCCTGTCAGTATATATATATATATATATATATATATATATATATATATATATATATATATATATATATATATATATGGAACAATGATGCAGCACTCCAGCCTTGTGAAAATGGTGGTTTTTAATAAGATTAGCTCTCAGCTACGTTTCAACATTTACATGTTGTCTTCAGGCTAACATACAGGTAAGTGAATCAGGTTTAAATAGCAATGTGTGCTGTGTGAGGCGGGACTCAAGCCCACGCCCAGCCCCACAGTCTCCACGAAGTGATGTCATCACACCTCAACGCCATGTCGCGGAACGTTGCTAGGGGATACCAGTAAACAAACAGACAAAAGATGGCGCTCTCCATAGCGCAATGCACAATACGGTGATACAAAGAATACATGTTATAAAAATACATCAAAAAATCCACAAAAAATCACACAAACAGACAAACATACATCAAGCATGAGGCATCATGATACTATGAGTATAGCTAACTGGGTATGGCAATGACAGTTAAAGATCGGCAATCTTATTCGGTCTCCCGCCTCACCCAGCACACATTGCTATTTAAACCTGATTCACTTACCTGTATGTTAGCCTGAAGACAACATGTAAATGTTGAAACGTAGCTGAGAGCTAATCTTATTAAAAACCACCATTTTCACAAGGCTGGAGTGCTGCATCATTGTTCCATGTATATGCTGTTCCAGTAGTGGATGCGGGCACCCGCCGAGGTTTTGTTTATACAGCGTTGGAGTGCCGGACACAAGTGTTTGATATATATATATATATATATATATATATATATATATATATATATAAAATACCACATGAAAAACCTGCATTTGTGTACTCTGTAGGAGCCCTGACAGACTCAACACTGCCTCTGATTAAAAACTCTCCCATGATAGGGCCGCTGCTGCTATCCTACATGGGCCTGAGAATCATGTGATGAGCTCCACCAAGCAGAGCTCAGCACAAGCCTCTCAGCCTCTGACCTCTTGTGCAAACTCCCATGGGACTTAGTCAACTCCCAGTAATGCACTCCGTAGTGCAGTAAGTGTGTATTGGCTCCCGATCAGTGGCGTAACTAGAAATTTTGCTACCCTAAGCCAAAAAAGTGTCCGCCGCCTCAGGCATGGTGAGAGGTAGGAGGCAGCAGCCAGAACATAGACGCTGGGAGCGAGGAGCAGGGACCACAGGCTGCTGGCAGCCGTGCTCCTGGGTGCTGGCACTTCCTGTCAGATGCTAGAGGTCTAGTATGACCTCTAGCATCTGTCTCCTCCATGGCAGTGGCCATTATGGGAGGGACACTTAGCAGATGGCTAGTCCGCACAGTCAATCTGTTTGAATCAGTGGCGGCACCCCTGCAGCCCTATGCCTCCAAGCATCCGCAGTGGCTGCAGGGGTGGTAGTTACGTCACTGTCCCAAAGCTCAGCACCATTAATCATTATCACATAGGTGAAGCGGCAGAACTACCTTACTCCCATGCACAAAACCTTTAGCTTGAAAAATACATGCCAACCACAGGGGGCCCCTAGATAGAGGGGGGCCCAGGGGTACTGCCCCCCCTTAATCCGGCCCTGGCCTAAGAGTAACGCAAAACAGAAAAAAATTGACAATTGAATAAATGATTTAACTTAATTATCATTTAGAGAATCTTAAATCAAACACAGAAACTGACTTTATAGTCCCCATACCATGCAGCAATTTTATTTGACATTGTATATAACCTTGTTTTCCATTTCACTGCAAGCTACTGTCATCTGTTATAAGTTATTTAGGCTCTGAAATGCTCATGTTCTCCAGTAATGCTGCTGGCAATATGCACAGTTTGATGTGGTTACTCAGCATGATTGCAAAAGAACCATAGTGGTATCCATATTAACCCATTGTTGCTTACTCTCTTGGGATGAATGGGAGCCCATTAAGTGAGCATGAGTTTTACTAGCAGAACACTTACCTACCACATGTCCGAGGGATATGATAAGACTTGCACCATTCCACTGAGTGGCAGGAATCTGATGACACAATTGACTGGGTCGAGCTAAATATTATTGCTCCGCCCCCTTGAAGATTAATTATTTTACCTCTTCCTAACGCTCTGCTCTGCAACCAGTACCCCAATATGTGCATTCATCTACTAGCTAAACATATTCATACCTCCCAACTGTCCCAATTTAGGTGAGACATCCTGACGTGATGGTTCTCTCCTGCAGCTTGGCACCTTATTCCTGTGGATTGGAATGTTGCTTGGAGCATTGGGGGCAACTACATATTCGCACCCTGGAGTGGCCTGTGTTACCTGTCCACCCTGGCATGGTTATCTCTGCCAACTCCATATGCCCCAGTACCCTCTGCTATTTCCAAACTCACATGCACTAATTTGTATGTAGAGAATTTTCATTTATAGCCTTTTCTTCAGCAATATTATAATATCAGAGACAGAAACATTCATTTCATAAATATTGCATTTTTTAAATTAGGGAGAGATTTTGGATTGCAAGGTTTGTTTTATGTATGCTATCCCTATAGTTCTCCAGAAAAGCATTTTACATGTTATGACTGAACAATTTGGGGAAAGAAATGGGATATACAGCAGCCATGCACCACCTGCTGCCTGAGGGCAGCATTCATCCTCATTATAAGCAGCCCTCTGGTGGGAGAATCCAACCCTGGGGAGAAGGGTGGGAATTACTCATCTGGGTGGGTCTCAATAAAGATATGCAATTCAAATTACATTAGCATCCACATCAGAATTAGACCCACTGCTCTAGTTCTACTCCGATTCGGTGGTTCTAGCCCAAGTAAGTATATTTAATTCAATGGATCTCCACTCCTCAATTAAATACATAGTTGTCTACCCTCCTGCATTCTGCAGGAGACTCCCTGAAATAGCTGCAATCTCCCTCTCTCCCTCATTAATCTAGCAATCTCCCTCATTTCACCTAGCTCACATTACACTGTACCATTTTGGGGGGAAGGAATGAGAACTAGATACATTTACATTGAATAGTCAGCACCATTTTCCAGCACTTTAGCAAATATAGTAGCTTTTACTAACTGCTTTGGGGCTAATCTTCATTTGTATATGTAATTTTAAAAGATCCCTAGATGTAGCAGTACACACCCACGCTTCTAGGTGCAATGTGCACAATCTCTTTTCACAATCTCTCCATATATGGAACTAGACACGCCCTTTGGGTGGAGCATGGCACGCCCCCTCAATGGGGCACTGTGCAAAATTCTACTACCCACTATAATCTCCCTGAAACTATTTTTCATTAGTAGGGCAAAATATTTAAATATATAATACATTGCATTATTGAATATGTCAAACTGGTAGATATTACAGATGGAGTCTCAAAATTGTGAAATACTGAACATGCCAAGTTGTTTCAGCATGACTGAGATGGTAACAAACAAAAAATGTTTTAATTACATTATCTTCATACTATGCATATAAGGTGTATGTGGAACATAAATGCATGCTGTGCTCATCAATATCTCATGATAACATGCAAATTTTCCAAAACATGGAAAACGGGAAAAGACCCTAATTTAACTCTTAGTAAATCCGCCTCCCCTGTCTTTAAAGTAAACTTTTGCATGTATAGCCTTATTTATATAAAAGCCCATCCACCGTGCAGCAGGCTCCTTCCACATCTATTTACAGTGGTGTATGTTTCCAGTTATATACTTTCAGAAAGAAGGTGCATACATATAAATGGGCAGGGCAGCATCTGGCCAATCTCCAAGTGCTCAGTAATGCCGGAATTTATAAAAAAAAAACTGTGCATGCAATAATTTTGTAAATCATGGGATTGGAAGCTCCAATCCCAGGAATCAAATCCCAGCGATTTTAGGCCCGATTCCCAGGATCCGGTGTGTAGCCAAAAGCAGCCACTTAGAAGTCAGTCCCACAGAAAAGATAAATATGGACAAGGATGAAGTGGCACTTGGAAAGTTCACAATAAAAATGTTTTATTGACACACTAGACAATTAATATGAAAATAATAATAATCATAAAAATAATAATAATAATAGTAGTAGTAGTAGTAATAAAAACAGCTGTGGGATTGGAGCAATGATAATCAAAAGAATATGCAGTGGACCAGACCAATGGTCATGAATGATGGTAACTTCTGCAATTTTGCGGCCT
Organism: Crinia signifera; assembly: GCF_055691185.1. Taxonomy (NCBI): domain Eukaryota; kingdom Metazoa; phylum Chordata; class Amphibia; order Anura; family Myobatrachidae; genus Crinia; species Crinia signifera. The sequence continues at coordinate 141,330,517 of NC_139222.1, read as the reverse complement.
TTGGGAACCAATAGTACCAAATATTTGTGGTATGGTAGAGAAAGTTAGCTTCAAAAAGGTAATAGTTCCACACGACCGCTGGAGGCTTGCAATCCGCATAGGATGGCAAATACAGCTGATGTCCTCACTAGGTGCGGTGTGAGTGCCAAAGCGAGGGCACAATTGTAATCCAAGATATAAGTGGGTAAGCTGGATGGTCCGGGTGAGGCAAAAGTCAGGGTTGGAAGTGCTGGGGTCCTGTCCATTGTCTACTGGCTCTTTCCTTGTGTGATTATGGGTCACTTTCTATTCCATTTGGGCGCCAAATGGAATAGAAAGTGAACCTGAATCGCACATGTACAGCTGCATTCGATCCAGACCAAGTCTATTTCTGTGTGCTGTTCCTTCCTCCCTGCCAGGTCCCGGAGGCCACCGATATCACACCATGTGTACACACCATTAGATAAATTTTTCTGTAAAGGGATTTCAAACAACAGATAATATGAATTAAATGAAAATGCTATATTTTTCTATACTGCAATATTGAGATGTCAAATTCACATTTTTAAACCCTGTAGTGGCAAGATTAATATTTAATATGTGTAGTCTTCTGTTTTCAGTCTTTGAGATAATCTGGACAACTGTAAGAAATAAGCATTACCAGTGGCGGAATTAGCAACTGGTAGGCCCAGGTGCAAGCATATGCTTTGGGCCCCAACCCACACTAAGGAAAAACAAGGCGGTTAGTATGTTATTTCAATGAGTGCCCATGGCTGTGCTCACCTAACAGCGTCTTCCTCACATGACCCCCTGTGTGTTCCAAATGGCCCCACTGTCTCACTAGCATGCCTCTCCACAGCAACGTGTTCCCCAGAGATCACTACACTACATCCCCATAAATGCTGCATACATCACTACACAACATCACCACAATACACAGCAATACATAACTACACAACATCACCACAATACACCGCAATACATAACTACACAACATCACCACAATATGCTGCAATACATCACTACACAACATCACCACAAGTCGCTGCAATACATCACTACACTGCTAAAATCTGCACAACACAGTGCCCTGCCCCTGCCCGTATCTTCTATCAGCCCAGCTTCAGCCTGCTGAACCAATACTGTTAATGTAAATGTAATAACACACCATTTCTCCACTGGCTTTGCCCAGATCTCCATCCCCCCTGTAACAAAGCATATGACAGCTGGGCAGACCTGGGATGGGTCTAGTCCTCAAAATGGTAGGGATTAATCAGGTTAGGTGGGAAGGCGGGCTGCACTGTGGCAGAGGAAATGAAGGCGGCATGCCTGGTCCTGCAGAAACTGTCCCCTAAAGGATGGCTTCACCGCCTACATCCTGAACTGCCCCATCTTTAGTTATGGGCCTGTAGTGACTAGCTGGCTAATGTACTTTAATGCAGGGGCAGATACAGAAAAAATGACAGGAGGGCACTGTGATTGGGGAGCATGGTTGCTGGTGTGGCCAGGTCAGGAGTATGTCTGTAGCCATGATATTATCGTAAAGGTGGGAGTAGTAGGAAAAAACATTTTGTATCCCAATTGCACACTGAATGAGAAAATAACTACATATTAATCAGATAATACAGAGATCTTGGTTGCATATATCTGCAGATATAGGGCTAAGCCCCCAGGCCGGACGTCAAGGCCTCTCTGTCACTGGGGGTCCCTAATACTGGGTATGGGTCTGGGGTGTGGGCCCCCAACATGCCGACACAGGCTGAGTACTCCAGGGCAGCACACAAATGACAATTAGTAAGGGTTAATAAGAAGCACATAAGTGCTATGTAGGGAAGTGAAGGTGGAATTAAAATACAAAATATATACAATGTGATAGGAAAAATAAGAGTTAATAAAGTGTTAGGGTGTGCTAACCTGGAGCAGACCAGCCCTACCAACACAGGGGGCACCACATTCCCAAACCCATCCCATAAGCAATAACATATATGTCTGGGCTTAATAGCCCAGTGTAAGGCCACATGATAATGGCGTATAACGTCTGAGAGCCAGCTTACCTGGAGATACCCCTGGCTTCTCCAATGGCACTCAGGTGTCAGCAATCCCTCCTAATGCTGACCCATCTATGCCTCTCACCTGCACAACACTTTTGTTGGTAAGCTGCTCAATCAGAGGTGTGTCATTCAGGTGTTAAAAGGGAGTAGTAGTAGGAGAGAGGAGGAACAGTGGGAGAGAGGAGGGACAGTGGGAGAGAGGAGGAACAGCGGGAGAGAGGAGGAACAGCGGGAGAGAGGAGAGGTGGAATAGTGGGCGAGAGGAGGTACAGTGGGATAGTGGAGGAATAGTGGGAGAGAAGAGAGGAGAGGAGAAATAGTGGGAGAGAGGAGGAACAGCAGAGAGAGGAGAGGAGGAGTAGTAGGAGAGAGGAGGAACAGTGGGAGAGAGGACAGGGCTTAGGGGTCAAGCTGCCCATAGGCACAACATTTTTGCCCCCCCCCCCCCATTAGGCGTATGGCCTGATGATGTCACACCACGCATTAGTCTGGACTGGCCCTGGAGGGAGGACCACCACACTGGTCTCGGGCCGGCAGCTCGGCTCAGCTGTCTCCACCCCTGCATGCCCTCTCTATACACAGCAGCCAATAGGGAGAGGGAGTAATGGAAAGGGATCGGGATATAGGGCAGTTTGTATAGAAGGGGTTAAATAGAAAATAATGTAAGATTGTCAGAGGGAGGCACAGTCAGGGATGGGGGGAGTTAATGGAGATATAAGGTTGTTGGAGGGAGTCACGATTAGGGATAGGGGGTTTAGGTAAGATACAGCTATCCGAGGGAGTCATGGTAAGTTGAATAGGGAAAATAAGTTTTTGAGGGAGCAATGGTCACGGTTGAATAAGAAAGATAATGTTGTCTGAGGGAGTGATGATCAGAGATGAGATGAATAGGGAAGATAAGGTTGTCTAAGGGAGCAACTGTCAGGGATGAGATGAATAGGGAAGATAAGGTTGTCAGAAGGAGCGAAGGTCGGAGATGAGATGAATAGGGAAGATAAGGTTGTCCAAGGGAGGGATAGCCAGGGATAAGGTTAATGTGAAAGATAATGTCAAAGAGAGAGACTGTCAGGGATAAGATGAATAGGGAAGGAAAGGTTATCGGAGGGAGAAATGGTCAGGGATGAGGTGAATAGGAAAGATAAGGTTGTCAGAGGGATCGGTGGTCAGGAATGAGGTGAAAAGGAAAGATAAAGTTGTCTGAGGAAATGACAGTCAGGGATAGAGGGATAAGGGGGATAGACAGTTGAGGGCAGTCAGATCTCCTACTGTGTGATTACATACCCCTACTGTGCACCTTTAGACAGACAGTTCCCTATCACCTCTAATCATGTCTCCCTCTCCTCCTCATGGCAGGCCCCCCATAATAACTTTTTCTTAACACTTCCCTCGTAGATGCTTCCAACGCTCCTCACCTCACAGCAGCTGCCACCCGCTGGCACACATCATGGAGCTCAGAGTGTCTCCATTCTCCAGGCCCGGTGGCCGCTGCGCTCAGTGCTGCTGAACCAGAGTCCCGCCCCGACTCTTGAGCGTGCACACAGTAATTGCTCGGTGCTCCTATCCTGTCCATTCCCCCTCACCACTCTCCCTCACAGGACACTGAAGCTGAACACGCTGTTGGCCTGCTGCCGGCGACTAGCGGTCAGCAGCAGCCCTAATTAGAGCCCTTTGTTCCTGCAGCTAGAGTGACATGGAACAGGACTCAGTGGAGAAGTTGCCCCCTTCTGGCTTAGACCTGCGGCAATTGGTCTCCGACAGTTCCACTCGTCGGCAGCTGTCAGTGACTCAG